>NW_020174420.1:62826-103867 GCF_003031525.2 Neophocaena asiaeorientalis asiaeorientalis | reverse complement strand
TTTAAAAAAAAAAAAAAAAAAAAAAAAATACTAGTTCGTTCAGACCTGCAGTGAGAGATCACTACCTATTAAACATAAACGTTAATAGTTCATTCCAATGAGATGAAAATACATCTTGCTTCCATTTATCATTTAGAAAGGCAGAGAGAGGCTGTGTCTGAACCGATCTAAACTTCATCTGATAATGGGAATTCCCTGGTGGTCCAGTGGTTAGGACTCCGTGCTTCTACTGCCAAGGGCCCGGGCAAGCTGCGCTGTGCGGCCAAAAATAAATAAGCAAATAAATAAAGGCTTGGGGCTTCCCTGGTGGCGCAGTGGTTAAGAATCTGCCTGCCAATGCAGGGGACACGGGTTCAAGCCCTGGTCTAGGAAGATCCCACATGCCGCGGAACAACTAAGCCCATGCGCCACAACTACTGAGCCCACGCCCTAGAGCCCGCAAACCACAACTGCTGAGCCCATGCACCACAACTACTGAAGCCCACATGCCTGGAGCCCTGCTCCGCAACTAGAGAAGCCACCGCAATGAGAAGCCCGCTCACCACAACAAAGAGTAGCACCCGCTCACCCCAACTAGAGAAAGCCCGCGCGCAGCAACAAAGACCCAACGCAGCCAAAAATAAATAAATAAAATTTGAAAATAAAGGCTTTTTAAAAAATAATAATAAACTTAATCTGATAATAAAGACAATAAAGTGGTTGTTCTTGGCCCCCTGTACAGGAATATTTAACAGCACTTAGGCTGTATATTTACATATTATATTTAAGGCATCATTTTAAATAACCTTTCATATCACTGCATATTTCAGAGGCTAAATTATATAACAAAAACACAAACAGGTAGCATCTTATTTATGTCAATAAGATCAATTCATTTCCACCTGATAAGTTAGGTCGAAAGTGCTGGTCTCAAGTTCAAGTCAAAAGTGAGTTCAGGGGGCTTCCCTGGTGGCGCAGTGGTTGAGAGTCCGCCTGCTGATGCAGAGGACGCAGGTTTGTGCCCCGGTCTGGGAAGATCCCACATGCCGCGGAGCGGCTGGGCCCGTGAGCCATGGCCGCTGAGCCTGTGCGGCCCGAGCCTGTGCTCCGCAACGGGAGAGGCCACAACAGTGAGAGGCCCGCGTACCGCAAAAAAAAAAAAAGTGAGTTCAGTGACCTGAATTTCATTTCCACATTAGTGTGGTACAATTTTTCATGATACTTGGAGGCTGCAGGAAATCCCAGGAATATTGTAACGGAATGAAGTTCAGTTATTGTACAAACTACCGAAGAAAAACTTCATAGTGTAGGTCATTTTCCTTTATTGTAAATTTAACAGAAAGTTAACACTGGCTCTCTCCCACAAAACTCTGAGGCCAAGTCAAATTATATGTAGGCTAGCCTATCAGCACTACTTTCCTTCACTGCTCTTTTAACTCCCTCTTTCCCCATCTTCTCCTGCAGCAGCACAGGGACTACTCACTCACCAGAACACATGCCCAAGTATGAAATGAGTGTGAACCTGCAACAGTGGCAGGGGTGAGGTAGTGTGACATTTTGCAACCAAAGGAAGGTATTGAAGAACTCATATTCTCTTCTGAACAATGGTAAATATTTAACTTAAGAATTCAAGGCAAGGGAAAGAGAACATTCTGGTTATCACAAATTTGCAACCTTTATCATCGCTTTCAAGATTTTTATATTATTTTTTTAATTTGCTTTGTTGTCTATTAAATCAAATTTATCTGTTCACTTCTTTAATAAGGCACACAATACAACAGAGATTTGAATAGACCTCAGTTTAAGTTACAACTAACACATAATTCCTTTCCCACCTTGTTACAGCTATGAATCTGAAGACTGGAGACTCCTCAATTACCCACATAAAACAGAAAAGAAAAGCAATAATGCCATAGATAGGTATAAATAGTCCCTTAAGTAAGGGAACGCTTCCTCTGTACCCTGAGAGTTGGAACATTTACTACCTCATATCCAGTCCACCAACAAATCCCATGTTATACACATACACCTAACCTGACTTAAGTTTCTTTTCTTTTTGTGTGTGTTCAATATATCTTCCCTAAGTTATACATGCAAAACTATGCATAGTTAAGTTAAACATAAACAGTTTATTATGAGAAACAACCGTTTCCTCCTCTCCCCTTTCTCCCCAAATCCTGCTCCCCAGAAGCAACCACTCTTTTGATGTTTACATCTTTATCGCTACATACCATGCTTATGTGTGCTACTGCTTATTTCTTTAGGTTTTTTTAATTGTGGTAAAATTTATGACATAAAATTTTCCATTTTAACCATTTTTAACTGTACAGTTCTGTGGCATTAGGTACATTCACCTTGTTGTACAACCATCACCACCACCCATCTTTAGAACTTCTTCATCTTCCCCAACCAAAACTCTGTACCCATTAAACATTAACTCCTCATCCCTTTTACTGCTAGCCCCTGGAAACCATCATTCTACCTTCTGTCTTTATGAATTTGACTACTTCAGAACCTCAGATAAGTGGAACTATACAATATTTGTCCTTTCATGCCTGGCTTATTTCACTTAGCATAATGTCTTCAAGGTTCATTCATGTTGTAGCATGTGTCCAAATTTCCTTTTTTAAGGCTAAAAAATATTCCATTATATGTATATACCACATTTTGTTTATCCATCCATCAATGGACACTAGGATTGTTTCTGCCTTTTGGTTATTGTGGGGTTTTTAAGTTCTAAGCATTACCTATTGACTTTCCACCATGGAAGACGGGGGTTTAAGGTCTCTTTCACATTCCGTTTTTTTTTTGCGGTACGCGGGCCTCTCACTGTTGTGGCCTCTCCCATCACGGAGCACAGGCTCCGGACACGCAGGCTCAGCGGCCATGGCTCACGGGCCTAGCCGCTCCGCAGCATGTGGGATCTTCCCAGACAGGGGCACGAACCCGCATCCCCTGCATCGGCAGGCGGACTCTCAACCACTGCACCACCAGGGAAGCCCTCTTTCACATTCTTAACACCAGCACCAAATATCTGTGCAGTGTCCATTCACGTATCCCTCTACAACAGAGATAAACCAATGGATTAATTACCTATATTAACTTTTAGCATTTAATTATTATAACTGTATAAATGCAATACATAGCCAAGCCATATAATATATTGTTCTTAACCTCTAAAGACATTTAGGATTTTCACTTTGTCCTCTGGCTTCTGAAAATTCACAATATGCCTTGATATAAGTCTCTTTTCACGCCTTTTGTTGGATAGTTGGTGGGTCCTTTAATCTGCATGTTCATGTCTTAGAATTTTGGAAATTTTCCCATATTATTTCTGTGATGAATTCCTTCCCTTCATTTTTGCTTTATTTTTCTAGAATGCTTAGTATTCAAATGCTGGATCGCCTAGACTGCCCCTTAATATTCTTATATCTTTTCTATTTCCCATGTTCTATCTCTTTTTCTTTTTACTCTTCCCTCTGGAATATATTTTTAACTTTATTTTCCAAACCCTCCTTTAAGTGTTTTCTGCTATCATATTTTTAATTTCTAAAATTCTTTTTGTTCTCTGCACTTCTCCTTTTATGCAGCATTCTGATCTTGCTTTTTACATGTAATTTATTTTCTATTATCTTTCTAATACTACTGACAATAGTTTGGGTTTTTTTGCCTTTTAGGTTTTCCTCTTCTTGCATAGTCCCTATCTTCTGCTTCTTTGTATGTGTTTGTTCTGACTCTACTTTCATGTTAGAATCTTTTCTCAAATATCTGGTGATCCTTAGCCATCTGCTCAAATTTTAAATTGGGAAACTAAAAAGCTGACTGAATGTACATCAGTCTAGTCTACTGTGGCCTTCAAAGTGATCTGACTTGCCCTTTTTACTGGGGACTACTCAGTGGACATATCTTTAGGATACTTCTCTTGGGCTAATCATATTATTCAGAGTATTCAGATTATCTTCCAATCTCACACCTGAAGGGTATAAGCCTGGTTCTGGGAACCAAATCAGAAAAGAGGGCTGTGAGATTTAGGATAAATCTCAGTATTTAGTATATAAACTTTCACTGTTTTCAGTTTGTGTCTATTGTTCTCTGATCTTCAGCTAGAGTTGGGATCAGGTAGTTAACTGATAGGAAAAAGCTGGGGAAGGAATCCAGATGTCTAACTGGTTCTGAAATAGACATTCAACCAATCTTCCTGTTTGGCCATCAATTTTACCCCCTTTCCCTGATGCCAGCAATTTCTTAAACATAGGGGTTCTGCAAAACACTAAAAATTGGGTTGTTCTCATTTTCTTCTACTACTGGTTTAGGACTGAGTTTTCTTGGATATGTTAGGACAATTATCACACATCTTTTCACTTTCCAATTTCTAAAAAATGTTGCTATCACCTGCTCTCCTAGAGTCTTTATGTTTGGGAGCTCGTGTTTTTTAAAAAAATTCCCTTAGCTGTTGTTTTTATGAGTTTGGAGAGGTGGAAGATAGAAATATATGTGTTCGACCCACTATCTTTAACAAGAAGTTAATTTGATCACTTCTTAGTACCTCCACAGTATTTTCAGATAGTTTCAAAATCCATTCAAAGTGCAATTTTAATGTTTTCATATACTTAAGAATATAATTGGAATAAGAGGATATACCTTAGAATATTAAAAAAAAAAAGGATGGCTTTTCCTGAAAAATGTTAAGGTGTAGGTACATTAAATTTAATTAAATACACAATTAAGAGTAATTAATTGATTTATTAACTATCTACTATGACCAAGCACTATGCTAGCAAGGTGCTGAAGATATAAAGGTAAAAAACATACCTCTGTCCTTACAGAGACCATAAACTGGTTGGGAAGACAGGTAAGTAAAGCAGCAGTCATGCTAACAGCATTCCCTAGTGCCATGAGATGCTACCTTGGAGGGCCCTAGTGGCTCTCTACCTTCCCCATTCTCAAAGCTTAGCAATGAACTGGTAAAACTAGTTACTAACTCAATAGACTGAGTCAGCTCATCTGAAGAATACTAAGTCTCTTTAGCTAATCTAAGAGGCATTGATAGAATTCCCCTAGCCAAGTCACTTCTCTGACCAGCAAGGATCCACCTAGTACATATTGACTAGATGTTCTTGCCCTTCTCCCAGCTTCCCTATCAATATTACAAGAGCAGGGTCCTTCTCCTGAGGCATGTCCCACTGTTTATACAGCAAAGTTGAACCCATCAGGTCCCTCCACAAAATGACAGGAAGATGGTATTCTCAGGCACTGTTCTGACCTTTCTGCCTATAAGGTTTACTGAGGAAAAGTTACTTTATACCTATATGGCATAATACTAATTTGTGTGTGTCTATGCCTCCTGTATAACACTACCTTTATCACTTATTAAATTCTTATACTATACATTTGGGTCAATTTCTGTTCTTGTATTCTGTTCTACTCAGCAGTTTATTCTTATGATACCATATTGTTTTAAATTAAGTATTACTGCTTTCTAGTACAAGCCAAGGCTCAGTAAAAGGAATATTCTCAAAAGAATTTAATCTTAAAATAACTGAAACATATATATATATATATATATATGCATATATGTAGTATATTTGTGAGAGATGGTGTAAGTATTGCAATAGCTGCTGTTCCTCTAAAGTAATGGTCTATTTTAGGATGAGCACACTAAAAATCCATGTTCACAAATTATACTGAGAACCCATATGACAATTTTCTCTTAAAATTTAATAACAAGAAAATTTCTCCTGATAAGCTGGTATGCTTTGCTTAGCCAAAGCAAATAAATAATATGTTTATTATATATATACACACCATATAGTTTCCTTTTTATCCTGAAGAAAACTCAAAAGCAAACTGTAATATTGCCATCAAATTAGATTTAAGGAATAAATTCTCTTTCTTCTTTCACTCAACATGAATCAAGGGTCATTGATCTTTTAAATTTAATTGTCATCTTTTTAACTGAACTCAGGTTCAAAATATTTTAGAAGTGTATACAATAGAAATAATTTTTATGGTAAGGAGAAAAAAATGATTAAAAATGAGATCTAATTCAAGGCTGAAAATTGTCACAGAAAATTGAATTTTAGGAATAAAATTAAAAGTAGTTCAATCATCAAGTTTAACTCTAATTTTAATCTTCCCCTTCTCCATACTCTTAGAATCTATTTACGTTCACCATTCATCTAGGATGGTTCTTTTTCTTTCTTTCTTTTAATTTAACATGTATTATAAGCCTGGGACTAAGCTAAGTACTTGATTTCCCTAAATATTTCCACATCTTTTCAAAGAAGATTAAAAATTCCAACTGTACAGTTGTGAAGACTGAATGTGATGTTTAGTAACTTGCCCACTGTCATACAGCTAGCAAATGACAAATCTAGGAGTTTAATCCAAACTCCAAAGTCTATTCTGTTAACTATCATATTACTGAACAGTAAACTAAATCCCTACTATCCTCTTCAGATTCTAAAATTGTACTATCTATCATAAGCTACTCTGATTGTTGCCTACTTCAAGAATCCCATATAACACAGCTCTCACATTCCCCCACCTTACCCGCAGGCCATCCACATCATCAAAGAATAAGGAGCAAGAATTAGTACAAACACAAAAATACCAAAATCAAGAAGAAAAGAAAATAAAAAGTAAATCCAGGAACACCAAACCAAGTGAGCACCAACTTCTTTGACTCCAAAGGCCATATTCTGTGGAAGTTTTGCATAGCATCCAGCGCAAAAGAGATTTCAACAGCAATACTGCTTTTACTTGGCAGTCATTGCATGGCCTATGTGAACTCAGTTGGTAGTACTATGCCTGATTTAAGTCAAAGATGTTCTACACAATAAATAAAACAGCACATTTTGCTCTAGTCAAGACTTAATCAAAGAAAGTCAAGGGCTGACAGAACCATGGTGACAGTTAATCTCACCCAAGGAGCAGTTTCTTTAAAACTAGTTACTAAAGGAAGAATGCCTGGGGAGCCTTCCATTTCTTTTATAAGCAACCAGTTCCTGTTCTAAGCATCAGTCATATAACCTACATAATTTGGCAAAGCCAAGTTAGAATTTTAAAAGTAAGTAAATCCTTCCCTTTGTTAAAGGGCCCCACATAGAAATCAACCTAGCCAAGAATGTTTACCTTACAAATGTTATTTAGTCCCACAAAGCCTAAGGCAAACTAACCAAAATAACAAATACAGAACTTCCCTCCTGCACAAATCAATTCCATAACAAGTGAATTACAGAAATCAATTGCAAAAGGAGAACTAAAAAACAGCAGACAATTAACGAAGAACTACTTTAGACATTTTTTATAAAACAGTTCAAGCTAAGCTGATTATTTAAAAATAAGACATACACAGTATTTTGGAAGCACACTGTAAGAATATCAACACAGAAAATGGAACAGGATAAAAGGGAGGGTTTTTCTACTTGCTTTAACTATGGCTCTACTTCCCATGGAAGACTCATAGGTGGGTCCATTAAATGCTTTCATTACAATACCGTGTTAAAAAGATAATATACAGGAACATGAAACGTTTTTTTTGTAAAATAAGACCGCTTGACTTAAAATTCGACATGGTAATACACAGTAGAATGGACAATTTTTAAATTCCTCCTCAGATTCTGCTATATGATTGAACTTCTTCTATCCTAGTTTTCATACTTATACATTTTTCTTACTTTTCTGCAGCTTCCCAGGTATTGTATATTGGAAGACAAGTGAAAGACTCAGAAACTTCTAGCTTGACACCTTTTAAACCAGACTGACTATACCATTGTTTCCTAGACCCAAAGGCAAAATTAAAATAAAAATGTACAGTTTAGTAAAAAGTAATTCTATTCAAGACCAAAATAACAGAGTGTATTAGTTTTCTACTGCTGTGTAACATACTACTATAAACTTAGTGACTTGAAACTACACACAATTATTATCTAAGTTTCCATGGGTCAGGAATTCAACATGTTTTTGCTGGGCCTTCTGCTCAGGGTCTCGACAGGCTGAAATCATGATGTCAGTCAGGTCTGTGGTTTCATCTGGAGCTCACAGTCTTCTAAGTTCACTCATATTGTTGGCAGAATCCAGTTCCTTGTGGCTGTAGGACTCAGGTCCCCATTTTCTTGCTGACTGTCGGCTGGGGATAGCTCTCAGCAACTCAAGGCTGCCTACAGTTCCCTGCCGTGTGGCCCCCTCCAAAACATGGCATTCTGTTTCTTCAAGACCAATAGTAAAGCATCTGCTGCAGTTTTTAATCTCTCTAACTTTATATCTGACCTCTAGACCCTCTTTTAAAGGTTCTCACCTTACATATTAGGTTCACACGCTCAAGGGAGAGGATTTTACAAGATGCACAGACCAGGGGGCAGGAATCCTGGGGACCATCTTAGAATTCTGCCTACCACATGTAATCAAAGCAAAAAGCTTCCTACAGATAAAGCTTTATCCAGAGACAATATAATAGTTGGAATACAGAGAAATGTATAAACTACATATCCTTCAGGTCATCCTCAAACAGTATTTTTGCATCATCCTCAAATAGTATTTTTTGCATCATATCTCTTGATAAAACTGGACAACAAACAGTTTGAGATTATAATCTCAGGTAAAAGTTTGGAGCCACATTTGCTCATTAAACCCTAATTAGGGTGGAGTCCTTCTGGTAGTTTAACTGGTATATCCCAAAGATAAGCCAATCTACCAACTGCCTCCATCATTTTATTGTACTAAGGACAAAGCCCCACCCATGGGTCAATGCAGCAACTCAGGATAGGGTAAGTGGAAGAAGAAAATGGGAGATGTCCACCAAGAAAAAGCACAATCATTTATATAATTTCCAGAAGCTCCCAGACCAACTATCAATATTAAGTGATATTTTCAAATCTGTTTTCTTGTATGATTCTAAAGGTCACTTAGAATTTTTTTTAAGGAAAAGAACACATTTTTAAGGCCAAAACTGCAGTTGCTGAACTAAAACTGATGACGATGATAAAGTTCTGAATAGTGGCATAGACAATGCTAAAAACTGGATTAGTAAATTAGAAAGCAAACATATGGGGAGAAATGTCAAAGAGATGAAATTGTGAAGAAAAACAGACAAGAGACATGGAAATATGTATTTTTCTAAGCTCTGTAATAGCAGGTTGTAGCAGACTAGCTAGGTATTCGCCAAACGCATTTCCTCTTTCTCCTGGTCACACAGATAGACTATATTTCTAATCCTCGCTTGCAGTGTATGAGCTTCTGCTGATGTAATGTTGGCAGCAGTCATATGTATCACTTACAAGCCTGGTCAATTAAAAAAAAAAAATCTCCAGGCATTATTTACTTTTTTCTCTACTGCTGTAACATTGAAAGCCACATGTTGAAGTGATAGAGCCACAAGTTGGAGGAGTCCTGGATCGCTTCACAGTCACTTAAAGTCACTTCACAGTACCCAACCAGGAACATCCATTTTGGACGTCACATGAGCGAAAAATAAAATTTCTACGGTGAGATTTTAGAGCTTAGCTATTACAACAGGCATCATTATTTAAAGAAACAGGCACTGGCATTGGAAGAATGGTGTTGCCATAACAAAAAAACCTAAAATAAATGACATCAGTTTAGAGGTCAGGCAGTAGGCCACAAGAATATATATTTAGCAAGTCAAAGGCCTGAAAAGCCCTGTGATACTGTGGCAAAACAACTGGCAAAACTGGAACCTGTAATAAATGAAAAGGCACACCGCGTGTCTATTGGGTCTGTAGCTCTATATGTGAATGTACAGAGAGAGTTATAGTGTATATTGGCATTTGCTTTCTGCTTTTAGCAAGGTTTTACACAAAAACGATGAGCACAGAATTTCCTACTTTGAAAACTGAAATTACAGGGAATAGCACAAGGTCAGAAACTTGGGCCTCAGAGGGTTAGAAAGCTGAACACATATAGATCCCAAATAGTAAAAGAAAAAGATGGTAAATTTTGAGCAATTAAGTCCAAAGAAGACCTCCTTGAACAAAGTGACTTAATCCTGAGGCAAAAATTAGATTCAGGTATGGTTTTCTTACCCGTTATTTCATATAGCCTCCAAGTAGGGCCTAAGTAAGAAAGAGACATGAGGCAAGGGTTATGCTCCCCCAACTCTACTACCTCCCCAAACAGAGAAGAAGAAAAAAAATCATTCCTGAAAATTATATTTAGAAAAGAACAGTGGGTATGGTATCTAAATAGAACCTATTGGAAAGAGACAGATCAGAGGTCTACTAAGTTTTGAGTTAACTATAATGTCAAAACCCCACAAATCTGGACTAAATAAAACTTTGTTCAGAACCTTAAAACAACCCTTGGGCTCCTAAACTTGTAGAAGCAGAAAGTAAGCACTGAAAGATAGAGATATAAATGTGGTTGTAGATATAAGTGTAAATGTAGATGTATGTGTATATCTACAGAGAGAGAGAGAAAAATCTTCAAATGAAGGTATATTCCCCAGCACACACTTCAGAAATGTACACAGAAAAAAATAGGGAAAGAAAAACTAAGATGCAGCCAAGAGCCCAGGAGCACAATGGGCAAAGGAGTTCTTTCCACAGAATCAACATCTAGACAAGGAAGTTCCCCTACTACTAAGGCAGAAAGATTTCCCAATGATGGCCCAAAAGGATTACATGATTGGCTATGAAGCAGGTAATACTGTACATCTCCTGTTCTTCCCTTTTCTAAATGGAAGTTTTTGTTGTAGCTATTCTGTTCTAGCTTCTCCATGGTATACTGAGGGTGGGAGGGCCACAGGTGCAGATAACCTATCTTAGTTCCTGGTCATCAGCCCACTGAAGAGCCACATCTGGATCTGATGGAGAGTACTGAGCATCCCTGGAAGATATCATACTTTGAGATGGATGTAGTAACTAGATGGGATATTGAGTTGTATTCCTTAGGGAAGGGACAAGTATGTTCTATGGATGAGAGGAAGAGTGAACAGATATGGAATTCCCTGATGGCGCAGTGGTTAAGAATCCCCCTGCCACTGCAGGGGACACGGGTTCGAGCCCTGGTCCGGGAAGATCCCACATGCAGTGGAGCAACTAGGCCCGTGTGCCACAACTACTGAGCCTACGAGCCACAACTACTGAGCCTGTACACCTAGAGCCCATGCTCTACAACAAGAGAAGCCACCACAACGAGAAGCCCACACACTGCAACGAAGAGTAGCCCCCACTTGCCACAACTAGAGAAAGCTCACGCGCAGCAACGAAGACCCAACACAGCCATAAATAAATAAATTTATTTTAAAAAAAAAAGGAGTGAAGAAATATTTGATGACCAAAAGGGTAGAACTGTGCCAGAGACTAGCTACTATGCACCAAAACTGTGTTCTTCTCTTAGACAGAGTGAGATTATATTCCCCAGCATCCCTTACAGGTTGCTATGGCCATGTTATTAAGTTCTGGCCAGTGAAATCAGAGAAGAAGTGATGATGTGTCACATCCATGCCTAGCCCTTAAAAACCCTACCACATGCAATACTCTTTGGTCTTTCCCCTTTTGCAGCATCTTCAAAACCATATTAAAAATGACAGACCCATATAATGGAAACTTTCCTTAAATCACCATTGCAAAGAAAACCATCACAAATCAGAAACATCATTTTGGGCTTGACATAAGTGAGAAATAAACCAGATCCTCTCCCTCTTTTCTAACATCCATGAATTCAAACAAATATTTACTGAACACATACTACGTACAAAGTATATGGTAGTTTCTCTCCCTCCTACTTTCCTTACTTTTTAGGTACTACAAGATTTTAAAATGTGTAAGATATCTTTATTCAATGATCTTATATATACCATAGCATAGGATAGTAATACATGCAATAAGAGCTATACTTAAGATGAAAAATGCTATAGGAGGAATAAAGGGTTATCAGTTAATTAAAAAGTCCTGAATTCACAAAAGGTTTCTTCACCATTTCTTTAAATGACAAAAATACAGCCAACAGCTAACAGTTTACACATTTTGAGTGCCATAGCAGACAAATTCATCTCAGTCTAATCTGAATTCTACTACAGAATCTGACCTTTACAAGCTGTCTGAACTTGAGCAAATCACTTCCCTGGCCTAGGCCTTAATTTCTTCAGATAATTAGGGGAGAGACCAGATATCTCACATTAAATGAAATAACAATATTCTTCATGGAATCCTCTCTTTCACCAAAAAGGAAGTAATTTCTCAAGCAAAGGCCTAGGAAAAGCAACTTTGTACTATACTCTTGTATATTTTGAAAAATTAGTAAAAATTTGTCAACCACAATAAAGACTTGTCTTACACGATACCTTCATTCCTGTACTCAAAATATACACAGCAAGGCAAAAGTGTATTTTCAATGATTAATTTTGTTTCTTCACCACTAAAAAAAATGACATGATATGATTATTTCCATCAGGGTTTATCATCAACTAGTTTTAAGCTTTCCACTTCGTAAAGTATAACAATAAGGAAATTAAAAGAAGAATTGGGAAAAGAATATGTGTATTCCCTTAGGAAAGGGATTTCCAAAGAGGCAGATCTCTTTTGCAGAATCAAAGACATATCTAAAAGATTACCAAGGCTAGCTGAGACCAAAAATATGACCCAAAATATGACCTACTCCCTCATTCCTCACAGAATTAAGAACTACAAATGACTTATTCAAGAACACAGTTGTTTATAGAACCAAAAAACACTTTCCATAAACAGCTGGATCTTCTACTTATTGTTATAGGTTATATCATAAGGTATACTGAGAAATTTTAATAAAAGCAGTGTGACTTAAATTTCAAAAGAGCAAGTAATACTGTAAATTATTACTGTTCTTTATTCATAACGACAAAGTACTTCTGGACGTTCCTTGTGGCTTTCATAACTTAGAGATGAAGATATTGAAAGAAAAAAATCAAAATACTTTCAACACATTGTTAATTTATAAGCTATAAACAAATTCCTTTCTGTGATCATAATTCCCAGCATTTCCCAAAAGGCCTTTTTTCACTGATACCCATTGATATCAGAAATAACAGTTATAGAAATATTCATATATAACATGACATCTTGCTTACACAGTAAATAATCAACCAAAGGTACCTGCAGCACAATTTAGCTCATTAACTAGAAAGAGAACTTTTAAAAATCTTGGGGGGAAAAAAATCTTGGGCTTCAAATCATACCCAAAGTCAAGAAAAGTATTCAAAAAATAGAAAAGCCTCTTCAAAGCACCAATATAAACCATCACAATCAATCAGTATGTACTGAATATTCACAGAGCAAAACAATATACTAGTAAATAATTCACTGCTCTGCTAAGAAAATAAAAGATATTTTAAAATCATGTGTTCCCATAAAGATGAAGGACTTCCCTAAAATGACAAGAAACAATTAAGACATTTAGCAAAAAGAAATCTGTGCTTAACAGAATACTTGCAAAGTCATTGGCCAACCTATCATAAACCCAAGACCTACTTGCTTCATGGCAGTCTCTCCAATTTTGTCTGAATGTTTGCGGATACTCTCCAGAAAGTCTTTGAGATCAGACATAGAAACATCCTTAATTTCTTCTCGAAGCTTGGGGATATTGTCCACCATCACCTTGCAGAATCGATAATGGCTTACTTGAGGCAGATAAGTATGCTCTAGATGTTCCAGAGTTTTCAGTGCAGGATAATGCCTATAAAAGGAATTGCATCACCTTTAGCTCAACTCAGTCTTCTTTAGGGCCACAGATATATTCCTCAGGCAAAATTTCTAGCCTGAATTAGTTTTCACTGTACATTAAGACAAATCCAGGATTAAGTTTCCAAAAAAACATGAATGGAAAAATTAATGTCAAATTATTAAAAAAAAAAAAAATATATATATATATATTACAGGACTTAATAAATTATAATCAAAAAAAGATTTTTCCCAAGAATACAGAAAACTTTGAAAATCCACCAATGAAACTCATTACATAAAGAATAAAGGCCATTGCTAGGAAAAAATAAATAAAGGGAAATATAAAATGATCATATCAATGCCACAAAAATCATCCCATAAAATAAAGTACCCAAGGATAGACTTCCAACTATGGCACACAGAAGAGCTTAGCAAATCTTCTACCCAAAAAGCAAATATAAACTAGACAAAACTGTCCCAAACAACCATTTCAAGACTCCGGAAATTGGAAAGGACTCTGCAGAGGAGAACAACAAATTGAGAAGGGTTTATTCATGAAAACTGCTAAATAGAGAGGGACTTTGTGGCATTCTTGCCTGGGGCTACCTCCATCACCCTCTCCACCTCCCCTCACCCCATCACTGGTTATGGCTTGTCAGGAAAATCAGCAGCTTCTCTTCAGTTAGGGGCTGACATGATTTGGAGCAGAGGGTGAAAATCTTAGATGGAGTGGTGTTGTTAGGAAAAGTAGCAAATTCATTTTAAAATAGGAAGAGAGTGGGGGGAACCTCCAGCTCTGGCCTGAAGTTCGTCTAGGTTGGAACAAAGAGCAGACTGGAGGACTAACCAAAAACTTAACAGGGAAGTCCTGGAAATAAGAGAACCATAGAATAACCTGATAGCTCCCTGAATACCCCTAGCTGACTGAGAAGCTGTGCACAAATGCAGGGGACACCTAAAAGGGCCTAAGCACTCCACACATCCTTAGCTGACTAGGAGACTGCAGGCCTGCACATAGGAGAAGGCTTGGCAGAATATAAAAGCTCAGCAGACTTGAAAACTTGCCTGAATTTTGAATGCACTCCCTAACCCACATACAAGTCCACTAACAAAGGGTAGACACCTTTCTCAGCTCAAGTTTCTTTGAGCACCCAGGACCAACCATTAGCTGATGACTAGCCTTTAAAAATGAAAATGAATTATATTCCCAGATAAACAAAGACTAATAGAATTCCTTGCTAGCAGATCTGCCTTACAAGAAATACTAAAGAAAGCCAGAAAGGAAATGATAGCAGATAGTAACTTGAATTCAGAGGAAAAAAAATGAAGAACATAGGAAAGAGTAAATATATGCTAAATATAAAAGACTGAATAAATGTGGGGTTTTTTCTCTTTTCTTCTTTTACTATCAGTAAAAGACAATAGCTTTTAAAGCAATGATTATAACACTGTATTGTTGGGTTTATAAATATAGATATAATATAAATGACAATAATAGCACAAAAGAAGAGGGAAGAAATGGAGCTAAGCTGAAGCAAAACTACTTCTATATATTATATCAAAACTACACGAGCAATGACCTAAAGTAGACTGTGACAAACAAAGATGATTATAATCCACAGAGTAACCTCTAAAAAAAAAAAAAACCTCAAAAAATACAACATTAAAAGGTTTACGGAAGAATTAAAATAGTATACTATAAAATATTTAATACAAAAAAGAAGTAAAAGATAAATAAGAACAAAAAAGACATGAAAAACATAGAAAGTAAAGAGCAAAACCCAACCATATTAATAATTATATTAAATGCAAATGGACTAATAAGCACACAAATCAAAAGGCAGACACTGGGGCTTCCCTGGTGGCGCAGTGGTTGAGAGTCCACCTGCCGATGCAGGGGACACGGGTTCGTGCCCCGGTCCAGGAAGATCCCACATGCCGCGGAGCGGCTGGGCCCGTGAGCCATGGCCGCTGGGCCTGCGCGTCCGGAGCCTGTGCTCCGCAACAGAAGAGGCCAAAACAGTGAGAGGCCCATGTACCACAAAAAAATAAAAAAATTAAAAATACATGTTCAAAAGGCAGACACTGTCAGACAGGATTTAAAAAGCATGATCCAGGGACTTCCCTGGCGTTCCAGCGGTTAAGGCTCCATGCTTCCACCGCAGGGGGCATGGGTTCAATCCCTGGTTGGGGAACTAAGATCCCGCATGCCGCACAGTGCGGCTAAAATAAAATAAAAAATAGGGCTTCCCTGGTGGCGCAGTGGTTGAGAATCTGCCTGCTAATGCAGGGGACACGGGTTCAAACCCTGGTCTGGGAGGATCCCACATGCCGCGGAGCAACTAGGCCCGTGAGCCACAATTACTGAGCCTGCGCGTCTGGAGCCTGTGCTCCGCAACAAGAGAGGCCGCGATAGTGAGAGGCCCGCGCACCGGAATGAAGAGTGGCCCCTGCTTGCCAGAACTAGAGAAAGCCCTCGCACAGAAACGAAGACCCAACACAGCAAAAATAAATTAATTAATAAACTCCTATCCCCAACATCTTCAAAAAAATAAATAAAAATTAAAAATAAGTAAATAATAGGGCTTCCCTGGTGGTGCAGTGGTTGAGAATCTGCCTGCCAATGCAGGGGACACGGGTTCGAGCCCTGGTCTGGGAAGATCCCACATGCCGTGGAGCAACTGGGCCCGTGAGCCACAATTACTGAGCCTGCGCGTCTGGAGCCTGTGCTCCACAACAAGAGAGGCCGCTCAAAAAAAAAAAAAAAAAAAAAACATGCTCCAACTATATGTTGCTTACAAGAAACCCACTTTAGAATCACAGATACAAACAGCCTTAAGTAAAAGCTAGAATAAGATACACCCCAAAAGTAACCATAAAAGTGCTTGAATGGCTATATTAATATCAGACACATTAGATTTTTTTTTGAGGGATTTTTTTTTAAGCAATGAACAAAGAAAAGCCACAAAAGAGCCCTCAAAATGGCAAACACGAAAAAAAAAAAGTTGAACTGATGTGAAGAAATGAAAATAAAAAATAAAATTTTGTCACTCAAACTGCCAACGATTTCTTAAAAAATAATGGATATTATTATCAGGGGTTTTAATAAATGAGAATTCACAGCCTGCTGATAAACATATTTATATTATTCACGTTTTCAATGTAAAATTTCACCAAACAAGTATTCTAAACAGTTGCATTCTCCCCCACAAAAAAATTACATGTACAAAAATATGTATAAGCCTCTTGAACTGTAGTTATTTATATTAACAAATAAAAAACTAATCTAGAAGTCTATTAACAAGGAATTGGTTAAACGCATTATGATATATCCATGTAGTATATATGTATATGCAAAGAATAATAAAACAGCGAAGTGTTTACAATATTGTTGAGTGAAAATTATTTCAAAAAAATTGAACTTACAAGTATGATCATAATGTTTTTCAAAATTACAAATATTATACATGTGTAAATTATGAATACATATGTATGTATGAGCTACACAGTACTAAATACAAGCACACACACAAATATAAGTACACAGAAAATGACTAATATATACAAAAATGTAAACCATGATTTTTCTTTCCTTTGGATAGGAACATTATGGGTAATAGTTTTCTTCTTCACGTTTTTAATTTCTACATTTCCCATATTTAGTATAGGAAAAACTCAGTTTTGATCCTGTAAGTAAAAGACTTATAGTTCTATTTCAGGTTTTAAGAATGAATTCCATGGGAGATACTTAAACTCTTCTTACTCCAATGCACGTAATACCACAAACACTAAAGATTAGAGGTTGGATTTACTTGTTTTCTTTGTTTATGTTTTTCCCTCCTGTGTTCCAAAAATCAAAATCTTAGTCCAAATAAACGAAGGGAAGAAAGATTTATTTCCCCTAAATTAAGAAATAAAATTACAAATATAGTTTAATCTGAAATGGTTGCTTTTATTAAAATTTTACAGACTCACAAACAATACAATTCACATGGTTTAGTATAAACAGAATGGTGTTTATATTACAATTAGGTACGAAGAGCTATGTGCAATAAAATGCATTTCCTCTAGAGAGAAACTTTAGAATGGATATAAACCTAGAAATTAAGCCAAAAAGATAAACACACTTTAGGGTTTAGTTATATTTTGGAACACTGTTTATAGAATGAGAAAAATCTAACAATGTTGCCTGCAGACACAAGGCACATTCACTGATGAGACACATGGCTGCACAGTGAAAACATCTGGTCTGTCAAATAACTCCACATTTTTCAAGGCTAATTAGTACAAAACCCAGTGATTTCTGGCAATAAAGAATGTTACTTTACTTCCCCATTGTCCTTTCCCTAACACACTCATACTCCAACTGTAACAGATCAATAAGATTCATTCAAATTTCTAGTGTACTTCAATATCAGTGACAGGTTAAAGAATGACAGCCAATTAAACACCTCTATAGCAGACACCAAAAGAAAAGAATTCTATTTCCAGGGGCCATGGAAATCTAAAACAAGATTTTGACATTACTTTTGACAACCTCTAAACATTAAAACTGAATCAAAAGCCAAATGTGCTAGCTCTCCCCCCCACCACCACATGCAGGCTCCCTAATAGAGATGTGAGCAGAAAGAAAGTAAATGAAATAAAAGCAAGAAATTTTTTAAAATAAGGCAGGAAAAGACGTCTAAATAATCCTAAAAATTGGATAACTTAAGGTCAGAATAACTTAGACATGGTTGAATGCTATCCTGAGAAGAGGAATGTTGATTCTAGGCAAATTAAATTTTGGAACTTTTTTGTCATGGTATGGAACTCGTTCACAATGATGGTTTTTAAAATTCTAATAAGTAATCTTTCAAAGTGGATTACAACTACCCATGAGAAATTTCTTAAAATTCAGAGTATGATAAGAATATAAAACAAAAGCTTTCTGCACAGAAAATATTAGTGTCTTTCCTAATTGAAGAGCATCATTAAGAAATATTTAATCCCTTCTATGTGCTAGAGATAGAAAGATGGTCAGATATCTTTCCACAGGGAACATAAAACCTAGTAGTATAATGAGTATTTATAGCTTGAAAAAAAAAATAACTAGGCTTCCAGCCATTAAGGAATAACAAAGAACAGACATGAACTCTCACTCTTAAGAAGTAAAATACTGGCTAAAATACATAAAACAACTGCTTTCACATAGTGAACATCAAGTAACACAGAACTGTGATCTCTGAAAAAAGGGAAACAAACAAGGTGAATTTAATAGTTATCTGGGGGCTTCCCTGGTGGCACAGTGGTTAAGAATCCGCCTGCCAAAGCAGGGGACATGGGTTCGAGCCCTGGTCCAGGAAGATCCCACATGCCTCTGAGCAACAAAGCCCGTGCTCCACAACTACTGAGTCAGCACTCTAGAGCCCATAAGCCACAACTACTGAGCCCATGTGCCACAAATACTGAAGCCCATGCGTCTAGAGCCCGTGCTCCGCAACAAGAGAAGCCACTGCAATGAGAAGCCCGTGCACTGCAACGTTGAGTAGCCCCCGCTCGCCACAACTAGAAAAAGCCCAGGCGCAGCAACAAAGACCCAACGCAGCCAAAAAATAAATAAGCAAAATAAAAAATAGTTATCTGGGTTATCTGACTGAATGTGATTTCTAGATCATGGACACAGTCAGAGAAAACCCAAACAGAGCCCAGCAACTTAGCAGAGTTAGCATCAGAGACAGGAGTTCAGGAAAGCTTGTGCACCTTAAGGTTGTGCAGCAGAATTCCAAAAAAAAAAAAAACAGGAAGCAATGCAGAAAAAAGATGCAGAAATTTACATAAGGGTTCCCTTGAGTCTTTGCTAAGTACTAGACCAGGCATAGGGAAACTGAAATTCTGCATGAACAGGCATAAAGAAGGGAGGGAAGGAAGAGAAGGAAGAGAAGGGAGGGAGAGAAGGCAAGGAAGGAGAGACAGACAGACAGCAGCAAGATGTAAGATAAACACTTCAAGGAGCTCAGACAAGACAGAGCAACATCTTAACTCTGAACAGCCAAAGTGAAGAGTCCCTGGGGGTTTCTGAGTTTTTCAAAGTAGATGAATACTACCCCCAGCAACCCCTGGAATGAAGGAGGGCCTACCAAAGCTTAAAAATGGGGTCTGATGGGATTGGGATCAAGTGGATCTGAAAACAACTAAACTATTTGCCAAAACAAAGACCAACACCCTCTAAGAAAAAAAAGCTCCCCAAAATCCAGGCACTCAATAACATAATATAATGACAATTATCCAATCAAAACTTATAAGACATGGTAAGAACCAAAAAAATGACATGTAACTAGGAAAAACAAAATAATCTTCAGAGAAATCCAAAATACCAGAAGTGACAGAACTAGCAAAGAAGTACATAAAAACAGAAATTAGAGCTCTGTTACAGGTATTTTTTAAAGATGCAAAAATAACAAAAGAAATTAAACATAAAAAACTAAATGGAACTCCTAACGATGAAAAATATATCATCTGAAATGAAAATTTCACTGGATAAGATTAAAAGATTAGACAATGAAAAAGAAAGAACACAGCAATAAAATCTATCCCATATAAAGCACAGAGAAAAAAGACTGGAGAAAAAGAAGATCCTCAAGTCACCTGTGGGATTATGTGAAGTTGTCCAACATAGATATAACTGAAGTCTCAGAATGAGGATGGAAAAAGGACCAAAAAAATGTTTGGAAAAATAATATCTGAACATCTTCCAGACTTTATGAAACGTTCAAAAAAGAACAAGCAACTAAACAAACCACAAGCAGTATAAATATACACACACATTCACGCATACAAACATATTTACACCAAAGCATATCAAAATCAAATTGCTGAGAACAAATTATACAAACAAAAGTTTTTAAACAGCTGGAGAAAAGACACATTAAGTAGAGTGACAAAAAAGTTAAGGCTGTTCATATACTTCTCCCTCAGAAACTACATAAGCCAGAAGACAAAAAAATGATATCTTAAGAACGAATGAATCTATAAACCTAGAATTATATGCCCATCAAAAATATATTTCAAAATGAAGGTGAACAACGAGACAGCATTTCACACCCACCAAGATGGCCATAATCAAAAGACAGACAGTAATAAGTACTGGCTAGGATGTACAGAAAATCGAATCCTCATATGCTGCTGGGGGAAGGTAAAATGGCACAGCTGCTCTGGAAAACAGTCTGGCAGCTCCTCAAATGGTTAAACAGAGTTACCATGATCCAGCAAAATTTCATTCCTAGGTGTATATAGCCAAGAGAAATGAAAACATATGTCCATACAACAACCTGTAAACAAAAATGCATAGCAGGATTATTTGTAAAAACCCAAAATTGTAAACAACCCAAATGCTCATCAACTAATGAATGGATAAATAAAATGTGGTAAATCCATACAGTGGAATATTCAGCAATTAAAGAGATGGGACTTCCCTGGTGGTGCAGCGGTTAAGAATCCGCCTGCCAGTGCAGGGAACATGGGTTTTAGCCCTGGTCTGGGAAGATCCCACATGCCGCAGAGCAACTAAGCCTGTGCGCCACAGCTACTCTGTACTCTAGAGCCCACAAGCCACAACTACTGAGCCCACGTTCCATAACTATTGAAGCCCACGTGCCTAGAGCCCGTGCTCCGCAACCAGAGAAGCCATCACAACGAGAAGCCCGCACACCACAACGAACAGTAGGCCCCGCTCACCGCAACTAGAGAAATCATATATTATATGATTCCATTTATATGAAATGTCCAGAATAGGCAAATCTGAAGAAACAGAAAATAAATCAGTAGTTCCCAGTAGCTGGCAAGGGGGGCAGGGGACAGGAGAAAATTGTGTGCTGATGGCCAGGGGGCTCACAGTTTCTTTTGTGAAGAATAAAAACATTCTACAACTGATTGTGGTGATGGTCACACAACTCTGACTACACTAAAAGCCACTGAATTGTATACATTAAATGAATGAAGTGAAAAGTAGGTAAACTGTATCTCAGTGAAGCTGTTAAGAATATTTTAGAAAAAAGGATATTAAAAACAGACAATGTAAAAATTAAAAAGAAAGCAGCAGTGGCTGGCTGCATTAATACCAAACAACACATATTTCAGAAAAAAAGAATATCACCAGGGATAAAGAAGAACCTTCCATAATTACAAATGGGTCCTTTCGTCAAGAAGATACAACAATGCTTAATGTATATGCATCCAATAAGAGAGCTTCAAAATACACATAGCAAAAACTGAAAGAACAGAAAGAAGACATATGTAAAGCCAGTTATAATAGGCAACTTCAACACTCCTCTGTCAACAAATAACAAATACAAAATCATAAGGATAGAGAAAACCTGCACAACACCAAGTATATCTAAATGACAGTTAAAGAATGCTCTCCTCAATAACAATATATATTATTTTGAAGTGTGTATGTAATTTTCACCAAAACAGACCATATGCTGGGGCGTAAAACAAGTCTCAAAATATATAAAAGGTTGCAATCATACGTTTTACATTTATGAACACAATGAAGTGAAATTACAAATCAATTTTGATAAATCTGGAAAATCCCCTAATATTTGGAAATTAACCAATGAACTTCTAAGTAAGTTGGTGAAATAAATTCTAAACATTACAAAAGAAATTAGAAAATATTTGAAATAAATGTAAAAAAAAACCCACAACATCAGAAAACATGTAAGATGCAGTCAGAACACTGCTTAGAGAGAAATGCACAGCTTTATATGGCTACATTAGAAAATAGAACCAAAATCAATGCCCTAGGCCTCCACCTAATAAAGCTAAAAAAAGAGCAAATTATTTACAATAGCCAAGACATGGAAGCAACCCAAGTGTCCATCAAGGGATAAATGGATAAAGAAAATATGAGATATATATTATGAGATATATATATATATATATATATATATATATAAAACTGAATCACTTTGATGTACACTTGAAACTAACACAACATTGTAAATCAACTATACTTCAATTTGTAAGAGCAAATTAAACCCCAAGTAAGCAGGAGAAAGGAAATACTAAAGATACCAGCGAAAATCAGTAAAATAGAAAAACAAGGAAAAAAAACTCAATAAAACCTAAATTACTATTTTCAAAAAAATCATAAAATTGACAAACCTCTAGCCAAAATAATCAGAGAGACAGAGACAGAAACAAAGAGAGAAAAGACAAATTATCAACATAAGCAATGAAAGAGAAAGTATCACTATAGATCCTATACTGTTAAAATAATACAGGAATATCATGAATAACTTTTGTTACGGAATTCAAAAACTTGGATGACATGGACAAATTATTTGAAAGATACAAATAAGCAAAATTTACTCAAGAAACACAAAATGCAAGCAGCCGTGTATTTATTTTTAAAATTAAATTTTTAGTTAACAACTTTCTCACCAAAAACAAACAAATCTCCAAGGCCAAGTGGTTTCACTGTTAGATTCTACCAAATATTTAAGGAAGGTAATTGCCAACACTACACAAATTCTTCTGGCAAACCAAAGAGGGAAAACTTTCCAAGTTATTCACGAGGCCAGCATTAATCTGATACCAAAAACAAACAAAGATATTACAAAAAAGAAAACTACAGACAAGTATTTCTCATGAACATAGATATAAAACTCCTCAACAAAATTTTAGCAAATCAAATACCACATCATATTAAAAAGGATAATTTACCATGACCAAGTGGGATTTATTCCATGAATGCAAGTTTGGTTTAACATTCAATACAATTTATCATATTAATAAACTAAAAAAGAAATTTTAAAAAAACATATGATCATCTCACTGGCATAGAAAAAGCATTTGACAAAAACAATATTCATTCCTGATAGAAACTTTCAACAACTAGAAATAGAAGGGAACTTCTTCAG
Organism: Neophocaena asiaeorientalis asiaeorientalis; assembly: GCF_003031525.2. NCBI lineage: Eukaryota > Metazoa > Chordata > Mammalia > Artiodactyla > Phocoenidae > Neophocaena > Neophocaena asiaeorientalis. The sequence goes on along the minus strand of NW_020174420.1, from coordinate 80,325 downwards.
CCTTCTAAATGGCATGTACAAAAAGACTATATCTAACATATATGACTTAATGGTTAAATGCTTTCCCTGTAAGATCAGGAACAGGGCAAAGATATCTACTCACACTACTTCTATTCAACATTGTACTGGAGGCTCTAGCCAGTTCAATAAAACAAGAAAAATAAACCAAAAAGAAAGCATCCCAATTGGAAAGAAAGAAATATACCTGTCTTTATTTGTAGACAAGATAATCAGCTACATAGAAAATCCAATGGAATACACAAAAATGCTACTAGAATTAGTAAGTGATTTAGTAAGGTTGCAGAATACAAGATAAATATACAAATTTAATAGTATACTAGTAATTAATGACTGAAAATTAAAAAGCAATAGCATTTCTTTATTTAATTTTTTTGGCTGCACCACTGCAGCATGTGAGATCTTAGTTCCCTGAACAGAATTCAAACACATGCCCCCTGCATTGGAAGGGCAGAGTCTTAACCACTGGGCCACCAGGGAAGCCCCAGCAATACCATTTAAAATAAGCATCAAAAAATACAAAATAATAGGGATAAATATGATGAAAGATATGTAAGACTTATTCACTAAAAACTAAAAACATTGCTGAAAAAAATTAAAGAAGACCTAAATAAATGAAAGCATTCATACTGGTCGGTGAGGGGTAAGATGTACTAGCATGGGATATAAGAGACCTAGTGAGGTAAGACTGTCTGTATAGGAAGGCAGCATTGCATGGAATGTCAGAGCCAAAGAGGGATGAGGAGGACATTCAGGGAAGACAGAAGCATAACACAGGGTATTAGAGCCCAACTAGAGTAAGGAGGATACAATATAGGAGGGCAACTCAGTGTGCAGTGTTGATACAGCTCAAAGGAGCCCAAGACATATAAACCTACTCTTTGTGCCAGAAAAAGGTTGAGCTAGAAATACTGGTGAACAGTACTTATGATAGCCACTCAAATTAAGAGGAGAAATGTAGGTTGTTCATATAATGGGACTACTATACAGCAATTAAAATAAGTGAACTAGATCTCTATACATAAATTTAAAAGCTCTCCACCAGTATGTAAGCCCCACAACAGCAGATATTTTTGTCTATTTTGTTCAGAGTTATATTCCCAGCACTAAGAGCAATGCCTAACAACACAGTAAGTACTCAATTCATTTTTATTGAATGAATGATTCTCAAAAAAACAAGGACTGAGAACTATTCATGTAAATGTTTCTAAAAATACAACGTATGATTTACAGGTATTAAAAACATGGACTAGAAGGATACACCAAATTTATGATACTAGTTTCCCCAACGGAGCAGGGAAAGGGAAAGGACTGAGGAAGCGGATATGAGTTTTATCTATAATTTTTTTAAATGTACATTTTACCTCTTTCCGTCCATATGTGTTTATATATATGTCATAAATATTTACATATATATGAATCAAAACTGGAATTGTTCCTATCTGTTAATTCAGAGAAGTTGATACTGAAGCTTTTTTTAAATCTCTGTAATTTTCTATAATTTTAGAACTTCACAAAAGGTTATCAGGGAAATAATATTACTTTCTATCTCACTGAACAGAATTTCTCATACTGTTCAACCTCCAGCGACCTGAAGTTGGCTCTCCTACCTCAGAGGCAGAGCCCTGACTCCTGGCTGGAACACCAAGAGCCTTTCATCCACACGGCTTGTTCAAGTTCCAGGTTCCAGTTCTGAGGATTAGGAGTGCCTCTAAAATTTCAGGAACAGTGTTGCTTATATTTAATGATATCCTCCAGGGCACTTTTATTCCTTTGCACGTAGTCTAGTTTCACTTGCTCATAGGGAGCCGTGTGATGAGGCCTCGCAGCTGCTTCTTCCCAACCTATGCTCTCTTATGTGAATGTATCCTCCCAGGGAGAAGGCAGTCTGGGAAATAATCTTAAGAAATTCAAAAAATATTGATGCTTCATGCTTTAACTTTAAAATTCTTGAGAATTTATCATTTTTATTCACAATATTTTTAATCTTATTTCAGTATTAAATACATTTTAATTCCATACTTTTTCCCTCAAAACTAGGTAAAATTAACATTCCAGGAAGATGTGTCCTGTTTATCTTATAGCTTCACATACCCCCATCATACCACAGGGTACTCCAGGGCAGAGAGGGTGGAGATGCTTACTCTAGTTTGGGAAGAAGAGCCAAAGAGTCACTGTCAAGTTTCCTGTGGAATAAAACCAGATGAAAATAACACACAGGAAAAGACTCCTCTGAACTTAACCTTGACCTTGCCCCTTGTGATGGTTAATTTTATATATCAACTTGGTTAGGCCACAGTACCCAGAGATTTGGTCAAATATTATTCTGGATATTTCTGTGAAGTTATTTTTTTACATGAGATTATTAGCACTTAAATCAGTAGACTGAGTAAAGATGAACATTCTCCATAATGTGGGTGGGCCTCGTTAAATCAGTTAAAGGCCTTGATAGGAAAAAGACTAAACTCCCCAGAGGAAGACGGAATTCTGCCAGCAGACTGCCTTCAGACTCAGGCAATAATATTTACTCTTCCCTGACACTAGCCTATCAGCCTACTATGCAGATTTGGACCTCCATAATCATGTGAACCAATTTGCTTAAAAAATCACTCTCTCTCTCTCTCTCTCTCTGCACACACATACACACACACACACACACACACACACACACACACACACACACACACACCACTGGTTCTATTTCAACGGAGAACCCTGACTGATCCACCCCAGCAAAACCAGTAACTATTTTTTCTACTATAATACTAAACCAAAGCATGTTTCTCAAATTAACTATCACTAAAACAGTTACATGCTTTTCCCCTAAAAAGCTGGGTCTTCTAAAAATCAAACTACGTGTAGTGTTTTTTATTAAACATAATACATGACAAAATACATCAGCATATGTAAATAACTCTCTGGATGAATCAATAGATATACAAAAGGCAAGAGAAGATGTTATATGGACTTAATTATTTTTTGAAAGGTTATGCTAAATATGGACTTTTAAAAAAATTCTAAATAACAGAAATTTTAGATAATACAAAGTATTCAACAAAAAAATATCTTACCTTTTAGTTTTCATCTGGTCCCTCAGTTTGCTATACATCTCCAGGACTTGAAAGAGAAGGGGAGAAAGAGCACACAAGCATTATTTAGAGAAAGTGAAAAGACTAATTCAAGCTAAAGGAATTGCATCAAGAATTCTACTCTATTTCCAGTTCCTCACCTGGAAGACACAGCATTAATTTATCAACAGTGGCAGAAATATTTCTCTGTTGTAGTCGACACTGCTTCAGCTCTTCCATTGCTATTACCAGCTTAGCAAGAGGGAAAAAAACTGAATTATGCCAACAGCTGTAAATAAAAAGCTTTCAGTCACATTTTTCCACCCTATGTTCAATTCATCAGAAAATCCCAGACAGTTTCATAGTAAGACCTGCCAAGTGGACTACGGAACTGCCTTTCTCAACCAGTAAAACATCCCTGTATGGTTTCCTACTTTCTCCCCAAGATGCATACATACTACATTAGAAAAGGCTAGGTGAAATGAAATCTTAAAATTCAGGGGCCATCCAGGAGAAAAGAAAAAGCGTGCATATTTGCTCCACACCCTATTCAGACTCTTCATGATTTATATTTCATCAATCTTCTAAGAAGATCCTATATTTCTGTCATCAGTGCTAGACTCCTAGAGGAAAACAGTCCTTCCTATACAGCTTCAAATGAATCTTGAAAATAATCTGCAACTAAATCTGTATTTCAACAAATAAACCACACAGTTAGAAGTTGTGGCTTTTCCAAGAGTTCCAGTTTAATGAAGAAGAACTCACTTTTCTTCTCACAGCATTTTAAAGTCTTCCATCTGAAGTCATACCACAATAAAACTAGAAGAAACTGCATTCTTTGCAAAAACTTAAAATATGTGAGACAAACTTTTAAAAAGCAATAATCTACATGACCTCTTATAGTATTTATCCCATACCCTTTTCTAAAAGTTATCTACTTAGATACTACACAAAAAAGAAAAAAGGGAACGGTCCTGATTAAGTTACTGATAAGACAATCAAAGGCTAATCTTAAAGATTATTAAAATTAAACATTAAGTATTAGGCAATGAGGAAGGTATATGATACAGAGAACGGTAATAGACTGTAAGTCAGAAAACTTGGGTTTTAGTCCCAGCCTTCCAATTACTATGTAAACTTTAGCAAATCATCTGTTTTAGTTTCCTAATCAATAAAATAGTGATAATACCAGTCCTGACCTTGTCGTAGGTCTGTCATGAGGATTAAGTGAGAAAATGGATGTAAAATAATCTTATAAACTATGATGATTTAAATGGTGAGTATATCAATTAACAGAATCAAAGATTCTTTTTTTTTTTTTAACAAATACTTATGCATATTCATGTTGTGCCAGTCACTGTTTAGGCAGGTAGAGGGGATATGGCAATGCAGTTAAAAATTTTTTTTAAATCCTGACCTCATGGAGCTTAATTTCTAATGGAAAGAGACAAACAAAAAACAAACATATAAGGAAAACTGTATAATACCAAAGCATGATAGGTGCAATGGAGAAAAATAGAGCAGGAAAGATAAAAAGAATACAAGGCATGAAAGTGAGACTGCAATTCTAAATAAGGTGGTTAGAAAAGGCCTCATGAAGGAGGTAATATGTGAGGAGCATAAGTCCGAAGTAGGTAAACATTTGGGAAAGAACATTCCAGGCAGAGGAAACAGCATTGGCCATATTATGACTACTCAAGTGATTTAAAAACACTGCTAAGGAAGGCGGCTACATACTCTCATTAAGCTTTCTAGTGCTATATTCATTTACTTCAGGTAAACATTAGGAGAAGCAATGATAATGTCCAAGTTCCTCCAACATGCTGCTTATGGTCTTACAAGCCACTAAATCAAGAACACAGTTATCAAAGAGAATGACAGGAAACAGAAAAGATTTTTTCAAAAGGTAAACTGGCCTTACTTCCTTTCCCTCATGTTGTAGTTTTCTATTAGTATCCGTCACTTGATTCTGTGGAGAGAAGACAATTTAAACTCATAAAAAACACTTAGATAATAGTTGGATAAGATCAAAATTTTAAATGAAAAGACTAAGAATAGGTATTCAGATTGTTTCCATATTCCACCACATTTTGGTCTAGTGGTGTTCTCTTGGGATGAAATTATATCAACTTTTCTACTGAACATTTGTATGACCTTTTGAACAATAAAAAAAATTACTAAAAAATATGTTCAGTTTGAAATATTACAAACTAAAATAACATAACTAAAGATCACACTTTCATTTGGAAAGGAAAGAAAAAATATAATAGAAAAAATAACCCACAAAGAACCTTACCATCTCTACTATGTATACAAAGAACAAATTTTTTCATAGATAGTCCTCACTTCACCAATGTATTCCTGGAAAACTTGAGTATAAATTGAACTTTTTAACTCAGGTCAAATATTTCTACTTATCTAATTTTAGAAAACCTTTTGTCTTAATTTTTTGGATTATTAATTCTTAATAGTTTCTAACACTTCCACATTCCTATTTTTCTAAATTAATCTCTCCATCAGACAGTCAAAATCAGGTGAACAAGCTTTAAAATTAGGTACAGTTCATAATTTAAAGGAACTGGCACCACTTATTTTGGTAGCCACTTTTGAAGAATCAACTGATATAAAAAAATTAAGTATATAGAATAGTAATTTCCTCACTTTCTTAAACGTTACCAAAACATGAGCAACATTAACTTCTAAAGCTTTCTTTAATAGAAGCTTTCCATACTTCCACCAATAACTGCGACTCCTTACACTTTTAAGACACTACCTTAACCCAGCATTTCCTATTATGTCTCTTGGAACACCAAGAAATGGTAGTTAAAAGATACTCTGCACTCTGTACATACACACACACACACACACACACACACACACACACACACACACACACACACACACACATCAATATGTATGGGAAATACCACTAAACAGGTTAGTTTATTCAGGACTTCCTGAAGCCCAAAGAGATATCATACAGTGTTTTCCAACTTATTTTATGTAACATCCTTTTATTGAGGATCATCTTAAGAAACTAGTTTTTCAGGAACACACCTTTGAAAACTTTGCCCTAAACTATACACTATACACTATACCTGGACTATCACTTTCTGAGCAGATTACCACATGCACTGCCATTGTAGCAAAAATGCAGCCATAAACATAACATAAATGAATGGGCATTGCTGTGTTCCAATAAAACTTTATTACAAAATTAGGAGGCAAGCTGGATTTGGCCTGCAAGATATAGCTTGCTGATCCTTGGTCTAGAATAAGTGAGACTGAAAAGTTTATTATTCAAACCAATAAATGAATGTTATTCAAAAATGGGATTAATATCAGCTCAATACAAGAAAAAGCTTTCAAGTGATGTGAATAAAAATGGGGTGGGTTGCCTTGAGTGATCATTGTTCAAGAATAATTAGATTTTTTCTTCACATAAACATATTTCAAAAAATTCAACCTTCCATAAATACTACTAAATTCAGCATTGCTGTTTCTACTAAAATAACTTGTTTACCATTTCTGAAATTTTTTTTACCTCAAACTCATTGTAAGAAATATATTTTACATTGCAACCCAGTACACAAGTATAGGGAATGCAGATGTGCGCACACACACACACACAAAGAAACAAAATTTTTAAGAAACAATGTTTGGACTTACTACATGTAATACACTTTGTTGCTTCCTTTTTTATTCTATTTCAATTTGTATTAAAAATACTGATCATGGCCCACTAAATTGATTTCATGCAAACCAGAGTTCTAAAACATTCATAGGAGCCTAACCAAAGCTTCTGATAAGAAAGGTAATTACTATTTCAATACTATTTGAACATAACAATGGGAGGAAATCTATACTGCCTGTCTAGGATGCTACTTGTTGATTCAGAGAACATATATATGTATGTGTATATATATACACACACACGTACCAACATACATACTGTGAATCAAAAGAAATAATGGACATTCTAGAGAGAGTAGGATTTTTCATTGTTATGTTCAAATAGTACTGACAGTAAGTAATACTTAACCTTTTCCATTTTCTAAACTCTTTTCTCAAGTTCAAGAATTTCTAAGTTCCATAGGCTCTTAACACAGGTTGAATGGATGCCCCCTAGAGCAGAGTCTCCCAGGTGTTAATGGTGAGCATTATGGGCAATATTCAGGTACTTAACCACATGACTACTTCAGTAACCAGACACAGAGCACCCCGTTGCCCATCATGGACAAAGGGCCCAAGGAGCAGAGGGAGAGGTTTTGGAATACAGGCATCAAGAACAGCCCAAGGTGAAGATGGATGGGAAGCTGGGATGGCTGAGTGAGGACAAACAGCACACACAGCTCCTGGCAGAAGCCCCGTATCTTTGTTTTCACATATTTCAGATACTTCTGTCCATTTGACGCTTTTCAGCCCCCCAAAACTCAGTATAACTTTTTAAATGGAATCAAATTGTTCATACTTTTTAATCTGCTTTATACATTAAGCAAACATTTCTAATGCTTTCCCATGTCAGATATCCTTCTACAATATATTGTAGTTTATTACTCTTTTAAATGGATATACCATGATTTATTTTACTAGTCCTCTAGTACATCACTTTCAGGGACATCTTAAAGTTTTAGCCATTAAAAAAAAACACATGAACATCTCTGTACATGCACCTGTAGCTGTAGAATAAATCTTAAAACTACGTGGAGTTTTCAGTATTGATAAATAAAATTGTTCTCCTTAAAAGTTGTAGTCTACACTCCAACCAGGCATTCCCAGGTTGATAGGTATCATCTCCAATCTTAATATTTGTTTCATCTTTGTCATTTTATTAGGTGGCACTTTATTGTTTAAATTTGCATTCCTTTAATTCTAAATTGTAGAGTTCCCTTATATTTCTTCTTATGTAAACTGTATATTAACATGTATTCCTCAGTTTTCTATTAGAGTGTTCATATTTTTCCTATTAATTTGTAGACTTTTTCTATGTTAGGATATCAATCATTTGTCATGTGTATTTGTAAATATTTTTATTTATTATTTACCTTTCCATTTTTAACTTCTACATAGAAAGTTCTTTCATTTTAATGTTGTCGTACCTATCAATATTTTCTTTCTGGCTTAGGAACTGTGTTTAGAAATGTATCCCTCACTCCTAAAAATCACATAAATATTCACCTATATTTTCTACTAGTTCCTTTATGGTTTTTTTACATTTAACTCTTTAGTTCATCTGAAATTAAATTTGGTACATTGACTGAGAAAGGAATCTAAGTTAATTTCAATTAAAATAGTTAAGCATTAAAGAACATTAACAACAAATCAGAAGAGTTGTTACTTTTGGAGGGGAGGGTGGAGAGAGTCACTGAGAAGGATAAAAAAGAGATTTAATTTTGTTGGCAATATTATATTTCTTATGATGATTGGATAGCTGTTGTACAGGTCCATAAACTCTTGTCTGAAACCTTGGGACCCAATGTGTTTTGGACTTCAAAATTTTGGAAATTTTATAAAGATAATATGGTATATATTGTTTATTATGTAACAATGGGCACTAGGACAGCATCCCATAATCAAATACAGTAATATTTCTGTATCAAAGTCAGTTACCCAAGATATGTGAATTTGCTATGCCAGGGACAAAACCAATATAGCTAGCCTCTTTCCTGAACTTAAATCTGTCATATCAAGAAAGAACCTTCATGCTTTGGTAGAAGACATTCCCCAACTAACACTAATTTTATTTTTCCTTTGGCTCAGATTGCCTTGCTGCAAAGACTTCTACAGCCATGCCTTGCAATTCTGTCATCCAATAGTGATGGCTTTCATCTAGCAAGGAAGCAGACAGATGACATGAAGAGTCAACCGAGTTTCTGTTTGAAAGAAAATGATTCTTGTCATTGGTTCTCATCCACACGTAGTTATCCCAAATAAATTTTAACTTAAAACAGTATCCTTTCCAGCTAAAAGCCATAATCCCAGTTATCTATGTTGCAGTATAAACTCCTTTCTTACTATTCAAAAATTTTTAGTACAAATATGTCACCTGCAATGTATTCCCCACTCTTTTAATGTTCATCAAAACCCCAAGACAGAGAGAAACAAGTCTTAGAGTCTCCTTACTTTGAGTTTCTGGGCTTCTCCTCTTACTTTCAGCAGTTCCGTTATAGAGTCCACAAAGCCCTGGTAATGAAAGTTGCACATTTTCTCAATTTCTCGGTCATGATTGCGGATGCGAGTTTCAAGCTTCTCCATGAATCGCCCATGTTCCTCACCATCATAGACAGACCTTTTAAAAAAATGGCATGGAGATTATACCAGATTTACATCTAAGAAAGAGAAACAGAATTACAAACCCAGAAGCAAATTTATTTGGAAATCAGGTATTTAAGTTACATAAACCACAGAGTAATCCAATTGTATTAATGTTGCCCCAATGCTAGATGAGTATTTTTTTTTAGGAAAATCCAAAATTTTGTTTCCTTATTTACTGAAAAATATGTGTTTGACAGTATTCATCACAGAATTCTCATCATAAAATGAAAGGACTGAATTACAATTCCTCCGTACCTTTCTTTCACAATTAAACTAATCTAGAAAAACTTAATTTTGGATAAACCCAGCTATACATTTACTCCAAGATTATACCCAAGAACCTGACGCTGCTGGAGAGAAATCACGTAACTGTGCTGCTAGACTCAGTTTAGCTATCTTACGACAAATTTAAATTGGACAGCCAGACACCACTAGTTAAAAATAATGAAATTATCCCGCCAAATACCACCACCAAAAAATCACTTTGTAGTCTCCAAAATGTGTGAAAACAAACCTTACTTCTCCTCTCCTCAAATGTCTACCCTCTCTCTGGCTCTCAGCTGCACTTCACAGGAAAAAAAAAAATTCCTCTCTTCAACCAACCTACTTACATCTGAAACTCCTATTCTGTCCACCCTCCTATAACAATGGAAAAAGTATTTCAAGCTCTTATCTACAGTCATTCTTGTTGTCTCTAAGAACTTTACTCCTGCAGTTATTCCCTTTTATCCCTATCCTGTATTATATATTTCTCCCACTCCACTAAGTCATTCTCATGGCTATTTAAACATGACTTTAAGAAACCTGTCCTTACCTACACATTTCCCTCCAGCTACCATCTCATTTCTCTGCTCCCCTTCCCAGCAAAACTTCTTTCTACTTCCTCAGCCCCCATTAGTTAGCATCCAACCTACTGTACCTAAAGGCAGCATTTGCTATGGTCTAAATATACCTTCCTTCTTGAAACACCGTTTTCTCTAGACTTCAATGATACCACACTAAGTGATTTTCATCCTTTTACTGACATGACTTCTCAATCTCTGTCCTGGGCTCCTCCTCCTCTATTCTTTTTCTAAATATTCGTAAAAGCTCTTCTCTTCCCTACCTATGCCCTCTCACCAAGAAATGCCAGCTAATCCCATGTCTTTATAATACTATCTATTACAGTGGTAGACTTCCTAATCTATACCCTCAATTCTGAGCACTAGACTCAAATACCCAGCTATAATTTAACAACTCCAATTGGATTTTTAAAAGCCATCTCAAATTTTAACATAGAAAAACAAAAAAACCATCTATCACCAAACTGTCTCCACTCCCAAACCTGATGCTCCCCACCACTCAGATACCCCATCTCAGCTAATGGCACTATCCAGTTGCCCAAGTCAAAAATGCAAATCCAGGAATCACTCCTCATGTACCTCTTTCCATCATACACCCCATCCAATCCATTAGTAAGTCCTGACAACTCAACCTCCAAAACATATCTTAAAATTGACCACCATCCCTCCATTTCCACTAAAACCCTAGTCTAAACCTGTATCATTGGCACACTGGATCAATGCAATAGCCTCCTAAAAGTCTCCATTCTGCAGTCTTCATCCCCTCTACTCCCTGTCCCAATGCAGATACTCTCCACACAGCAGTAAAAATGGTCTTTATGAAGCAATAGTTCAGATGTAGCCTCCTGCTTAAATCGCTCCAATTCCTTCTCTTTACAAAAGGAATAAAAATCACAAATCCTTACCACGGCCTATAACATACCACATAATCTAACCTCTGATTAGCTCTCTAACCTTGCTTCTCTCTAGGTCCCACCCCCTAGCCTTGCCTTCCTCCATCCTCTATGCTCCTGCTACAGAGGATTTTTTTTTTAGCCTCTTCCTGCCTCAAGAATTTTGTTTTTACTATTCTTAGGCTAGTAACACTCACCCCCTATATCTTCAAGCAACTTTCTCCTTCTCATCATCCATAGTTTGTTATCTATCTTCCCCCCAACCCATCCCAATTAGATTGTAAACTCCGGGGCAAGAACTTTGTCTGCCAATTCACCACTGTACCTCTACAACAGTGCCAGACAGGTAACAGGCAGTGAGTAAACGTTCATTGAGTAAATGAATAACATTATCTCTAAGAACACTTTGATCTCTGACATTTATTCAACGAATATACATTTGCTCATTACCAACATTTTCTGGTTCTATAGTCATTTGTAGGTACCAGATCACCACCCTGGTCCTGTGGATAAGAGAGCACCCACTCCTCAGCAGATCACTTCCACTACCCAGAACTCAAGCAGTTACCGTAGAAAATATATATACAAGTTTGGATTCCGGTAAGAATTCTGAACACTTACTTCAGAAAAACCAGAGCAATCCAGATTCATTCTCCTTCATTTCAAATAAAGGGACAAGATCTTCAAATAAATTATAAACAATCCCGGCTTTGACAACTAAGACATACTATAGCATAACCACTTGCCTAAAAGAGCTATTGGGAAACACAAGACAGAATCTACTATTGACATTTCAACTAACCTCAAAAAAAGCATAACTTTTCCCCTTCCAAAGGAAAGGAAAAGAAAGATTTCCATGTAAAGGCACCAGTATTCCTTGCCATCTGAAGAAGAGGAATAACCACGGAAAATTCATCAGTCTAAATGGCATAAGAAGATTATTATTCAATACTGAAACAAGCCTCTTGGTTTCAAATTCAGTTATATCTTGACCCATTAATACTTTTAAGTTAGGTAGTAAGTATACTTCCTTCTACAATGTAAAACTTTTTATTTTTCTCCCTCCAAAGATCTACATTAATATGACAAAAGATAACCTCAAGGAGAAGAAAATCTCATAGTTAAGAAATTCATAATTTATCCTAGCTCCCTGAACTTTCTATTAAAAAAAAGTATAAATTAAAGAAAGGAAGAGTGGATTTTTGCTGCCTGACTGCATGGCCTTGGTGTTTAGCAATGTAATTAACTAGCTATGAGTCTTTGGTCAATTCAGTTAATCTCTCTCACCCTCAGCTTTCTCATTAGAAAATAGGAAGCAATCAATTAGAAATCCTCTTTAGCATCAGCCTAGCTCTAAATTTCTGCAATTCACCTCCACTTTCAAGTCCAGTCAGCAATAATGTAAAGATCATACATTTTTCAGAACAGTGTAAAGAGGTAGTTCAAAACAAGTTAATGAATGTTCTACATCCTTATCACTAGGCCCCACCTGTTTCTCCTATTTTAGGGCCTTTATGATTCTAATATTCTCTTCAATTATAATAATGTTCAATAACATGAAAGATTTATAGTGAATCTCCTGAATATCTTGAGAATTTTAAAAGTTAGAATAAAATGTAAAACCCACACATTAAAACAGGATTTGGAACTATATTTAATTAACCTGTGTTCCATGAGTATGCATCTGGAAAACCACAATTTCCAGATTTTATGTGTATAAGCAGAAGCACATATGTGTAATTTTTAAGGGAAACATCCACAGTTTTCATCTGGTTATCAAAGGGTTAAAAACCACTGATTTAAAGGTTTTGTTTCAAACTGCCTAACAGGAAAAGGCAACTATAATTAGTACCTAACAGTTCAACTCGCATCAGCATTTCACCTGTATCTCAGACTTAGTGCTAACCAGCTATCAGATATAAAATGCTATAAACAAGTCTTAAATTCTGGAAAAGTCATAGATCTCCTGAAATTAACCTAATATTGGTAATCAACATTGCACCTGAACAGTTATCTCCCTCCCCCACAATAAATGGATTAAACTGGAGAAAGACTGCCATCTAGTGATGGCCCATTTCTAACATGCTTTGAAACTTAAATTTGATGTGACCAAGCAAAGAGAGGCTGCTTAAAAATCTAAAAACTATATTCTATAATACTTGCTAGCCAAAGTCTTATAACTTGTTATTAAATGATATTTTATATAAAGTACTCTAATGTTTAAACATCCGTTTCTAATAGAAAGCAGGATCTTGAAAACAAAGTCATATGCTTTTGACATGTGTGCCATAGGTATGTCACAATTAAACAAGACTACAAAATAAACTGCACCACTCGTTTAATTATTTGTGATAATCCAAAGAATATTCTGGTACCTAGTGAAACGTAAACAATAAGATATGTTTGGAAACTGGCAACTTTTAATAGCCTAAATTTTTACTCAACTACATAAATGCTGCCTTGTGGAGTCTAATTTCCAAAAAATCCCAAGTAAACCACAGGTTTTTGCAAAAAGTAAAATGTTTTACCCTAGTGTCCATATCTGATACATACTTCTAAACATTCCACCTAGATTAAGAGAGAGATTTTAATTTATAAAACACTTCAGGAATTCTATTCAACAAAAATATTTATGATTCCCAAGTACTGAATCATTACAAAATTATATCACTTGCAAGAACTTAACATCAGCTCCAATCTGTCAAAAGAGTAAATAACGTAACGAGCATGTGTTATCTCATTTAAATCCTAGGCACCTTATAAATTAGACATTATTCCCATTTTATAATTGAGGAACTTAAAACCCAAGAAGATGAAGTAACTTGCCAAATCCACACAGCTAGGAAGTGTTCTCTGTAGTACATCAGTCTGTCTCCTTTTAGAGCAAAGGAAAGTAAGAAAGTCACATGGACCCCTAAAACGTTAGAGTTGAAAGAGGTCTCGGGGATGGAATACAAAGCTTTTATTGTACAATGGAGGAAACTGAAGCCAAGAAAAGTTAAATGCCTTAATCAAAATTATATTGCTTGTTACTGATACACCTGGGCCTGACTCCCAAAGAAAACAGGAAAAACTAATGCAATATGAAGCCTGACACAAAGCTAAGTGGTTTTCTAAAAGACACACACACACACACACACACACACACACACACACACACACTTTATGATGAGTTTGCTGCCTATTAGTTGTGCCTACACAACAGCTATTCCTTTCTTCCTGCTGGAAGAGTTCCAATTTATTCTGGTATTTCACCTTTCCATCCTACCGCAAGGGGTAAATACTAATTTAGACCAATCATGGTAATTCCATTCCCCTTGCCAGTGACCAGTTAACAGATGACACAATTCACTGATGGAAGTAAAGTGAATTTTGGAAGTGAGGATCCAAGGAAAGGTTTCTTTCCTGAAGGAGGCAGGAAAAGAAACTGCTTTTCCTCCTTTGGACATTGTCCTATACAATGCTTAGGGATGAAGCAACCATCCTGAGAAGAGAGGAGATATTGCCAATAATTTGAGGATTGCAAAGGGGAAAGATGGAAAACAACTGGGTCCTTGATGATGAGCCAATCCTCAAACAGTCCTATCTCCAGCCTTCATGTTATGTGCGTTAATAAATTTCCTATTTTAAGGGAAACTTCCTATTTCCACTTTGTCTCAATAGTCTGCTACTTTCAAAACAAAGTATCCTAAATGCACAACACTGTTCATTCTTCAAAGGTAGCAGGCAAATCAAAGAAACAACCAGTAACCAGTCAAAGTCTAAACATGGCTAAGGAATCCTGTTTCCAGGACCTAGACTGCTCTTCCTGGTTTTCTTCTTAGTTAAGAGTTAACTCCCAATCCACACTTCAAATCTCAGCTTGCACCTTACTTTTTGTGGAAACCTTCTCTAATCACATAGACTCTGTTATGTGTTCCTCCTTTGTTATTAATGCCATCACAGAATCTATTTAACTATATTCTGATTACCCAATCACTTGTCAGTTTCCCCACACCAAAATGTTAATCTCCTGTGTGTTGAGACTGTGTCTTACCCATTTTATCTCCAGCTTATAGCACAGAGCCTGGCACAGAGGAGATCCTCCATGTATGCTAAAGATAGAGAAAGAGAAGTAAGGGTAGGAAGCTAACATGTGGGTTTCTGACTGCCTCAAAGATGGATGCAAAAGAGTATCATATCAAACAAAGTTTATCTGTTGAGATGTTTTCAGAACCAAGGAGAACTTCAAGACACAAAAGACTGAACATTTTGCTTTTGTTTCTGATTAGTCCAAGAAAAAATTCCAGACTTTTTGTTCTTTTCTTTTTCATATATATGTTTTTTAACTTCTGTCATGGTTTTAGTCCTCAAACATTTTCTTCTTATTAAGCTCCATAAAAGCATCATTAGTATTTCTGTTTATTCCAAAAGTTAAAAATAAAGTGGAAAAACAGATTTGAGCAGGATGTTGAAAGAGAAACTGCAGGAGGTCAAGAGGATTTTAAAGTCCCCTTCCCTTCCTTACTTCAGTTTGTCTATCAATTTAATTCGGACCTTACTATGGTAATTTGGATGCTCTGAGTGCAAAATGTGAAAGTAGATCACTGTATATCACCATCCATGACAGGGGAAGCATATGCTAATTGATGAAGTCTAAGCTGAAGACTACACCCAAATGTTTTTGTACTGCCACAGGAGACCAAATACATTCAAATCCTTTTCCCACTTTGCAAATACCAAGGTATCCAACTGGCTTCACTAAGATAGCCCATCCAACCAAAAGAAGTTGTGATGGAACTCTCCCTCAAGGCAGGAAGGGAACCCCACACTTCCATGATGGCTATTTTCAAAGGGATAAAAACAGGGTAGAGAAGTTTCAAATGGCACCCAGCCAAAGAGCCTACTAAAACCCAGGTATTGGTTAAATAGCACAGGAAAGTGGAGAAGGGGACCTTGTCACAAAACATCAGTCAAATCAACAACAGACTATTAGGAAATAAACTAATGAAAGCAAGAAAACTCCAAATTAAGGATACGAAGACTGCTCTAACTACTACCATGATAATGTCACACTGTTAGAACAATTAATCAGCATAAGCAACTGAAGACACAAAAGCACTACAAGATATGTTAGTGGCTTCATCTTGGCCTCTGTATCAATTTGCATTAAGTGCAATAAGATTTATTTCATTGCAGTTTCAGTGGTGGTCATAAAATCTGACAGCTAAAAGTTGGGTTTCAGATGCTACTGCCAAATAAAAGAAATACTCCATCTACAGCCTGGTGATACTGATTGAATCTAATACAGTTGGTATATACAGGGTTATAATTAACACTGGTAGATTAGCTCCAGTTTCACTGCATGGAATTCAAAGTGTCAAGTTTAACACTTAAACAGGTAAAGCTAGAACAAAATGAAACTACTGATTCACTTACTGTCTACCACCATCATAATGTGTCTGAATCTAGTGTATGTTAGTAGAACTCTTCAAGATCCTTTACAAAAGATTTAAGTATTTAATTTAAATAATTGCTCTGAAGAGCTATGAAAATATTGTAAAAGACTGCCTATTAATTGAAGAAATGCTTCAGATTCTCCACACTTAAAATTATCATTATGGTTCCAGTGACAGCGATCATAAAGGTATTCATACAGAAAAACAAACCAATGGGGGGGCAGGTATTAGAAACACTTAAGTGAATAGTCCTGGTCTCCTTATGCATGTAGATTTAAGGTGGGCCTAACAAAATTAGACCAGCCAAGTTTCCCAGAATCACTAAATCGAACTATAATAAATGTGACGTCATTTGTAAATGCGTATGTTGTGTATAGTATGTATGTACCTACATAAATACACATTATATACACATATATGTATGTTATATAGTGTGTATGCTATATGTATGCATCTGTGATACACACACACATGCATGAAACAAACACACGCACATACTTTTCTGATTTTCTGAGAAAGAACCAGACTTGCCAACATCACATTCAATTCCTGGTCTAATTTCACACCCCATGGCCATAAATGATCACAATTTAAGACACCTTAAGTCTATAAGCAATGAAGACCCTGAAAGGAGGATGGATAAAAGGTATGAGAAGAGTTTCCATCCTAAAACATGATGGAGAACTAAGTAGGCAAAACAGAATAAAGTTCCATGGACAATATGTAAGACTGGATATACCATGAAAAACCTTTCTACTACTAAACTTCTAAAACTGCTGCATTAAGTTTCTAAATCTTTTTTAGTGCGTGGCTAAGCAAAAAAGAAAATAAGGAAAATTTCCAGAGGCTAAAACAAAACTAGAACAGGAATCCAGATTCTACCAATCCCTTATAACCTAATGCTTCTTTTTTTTTTTTTTTTTTT
>NW_020174420.1:6321-62681 GCF_003031525.2 Neophocaena asiaeorientalis asiaeorientalis | reverse complement strand
TTAAACCTAATTTTTTTTTTTTTTTTTTTTTTTTTTTTGCTGTACACAGGCCTCTCACTGTTGTGGCCTCTCCCGTTGCGGAGCACAGGCTCCGGACACGCAGGCTCAGCAGCCATGGCTCACGGGCCTAGCCACTCTGCGGCATGTGGGATCTTCCCAGATCGGGGCACGAACCCGTGTCCCCTACATCGGCAGGCGGACTCTCAACCACTGCGCCACCAGGGAAGTCCCTAATGCTTCTATTTTATAGCTATATAGAGAACAAGAGACAAAACCTAGAGCCCACAAGAGACGGGGAGTCCAATGAGAGGTCTCCAAGTGAATAAAGCCAAGACACTCAAGGGCTACACCCTCAGTGAAAGATGTAGAAAAATTCTTCCCCATAAAAGGTGGCTGAAAGGAAACTTCCTTGTTTTGGGTAGGGAAGCGGGGAGACGTACTCCTGGGATAATTTGAAGCCACAACCTGGCCTTCTCACCCAAAGGGAGGGCCCATGTTCATACTTAATATTACCTGTGTGGTCTGAGATATCTCAAATTGAGAATTTATTTTAGTGCCCCCAGAAAACTGACTGAAGAAATTTATCTAAGTGCCCCCAGAAAACTGACTGAAGAAAAGGAAAAGCTTCTCTAGAGGAATACATCTTAACAATAGTTCTAATTATTTTCACAAATAATAACATTCCTTTGAGCTGAACTCAAGTATCAAAAACCATGAAACACACAAGGAAACAAAGCATATAAACAAGAATCAACAAAAACAACAGAATCAGACTTGCTTGAAAATAAATATGTATAAATTAAAAATAAATGTGTAATATGTTTAAAGAAACATGAGGGAATTACCAAAACAAAAACAGACACACTGGAAATGATAGAACTTTCTGAACAAAAACTATAATTACTGATATTTAAAAATTTAATAAATGGGAAGGGACAATATTTAACTAGGAAGTATGCGTAAAACTTATACAAAATGCAGCACAGAGACAAAAGATGTAAAATGTCTTAGTCTGTCAGGCTGCTATAACAAAATACCACAGACTGGGTAATATAAACAACAAAAATTTCTCTCTCACAGTTCTGGAGCTGGAAGTCTGAGTTCAGGGTGCCAGCATGGTCAGGTGAGGGCCCTCTTCTGGGCAGCCAACTTGTATCCTCACAGGGCAGAAAGGGCAAGCAAACTCTCTGGGGCCTCTTTATAATGGCCCAGAAAACTAATCCTGTCCATGAAGCCTCCACTCTCTTGACATAATCACCCCCAAAGGTCCCACCTCTTAATCCTCTTAATACCATCACCTTGGGGGTTAGGATTTCAACATATGAATATTGATGGGACACAAAACACTCAACCTATAGCAGGAAACAGTAAAGAAAGGTTAAGAACATGGAGAATAGGATGGGTTTAATGGGAGCTCTAGTAAAAAATAACAAACAGCTTCCCTGGTGGCGCAGTGGTTAAGAATCTGCTTGCCATCTGCCTGCAGGGAATACGGGTTCAATCCCTGGTCCAGGAAGATCCCACATGCCTCGAAGCAACAAAGCCCATGTGCCACAACTAGTGAGCCTGCACTCTAGAGCCCGCGAGCCACAACAACTGAAGTCCGTGCACCTAGAGCCCGTGCTCCACAACAAGGAGAAGCGACCGCAGTGAGAAGCCCGAGCACCGCAACGAAGAGTAGTCCCGCTCGCCACAACTAGAGAAAGCCCACATGCAGCAATGAAGACCCAATACAGCCAAAAATAAAATAAATAAATAAATTTATTTTTAAAAAATAAACAAAAAACATGTAATATTCGGAGAAATAGCTGAGGATTTCCCAGAATTGATGAAAGATACAGGAAGTTGTTATCCTCAAAGTAAAAAGACAAACCTATAAGCCTCACCAAAAGAAGTCCCCCAACAGAGGAAGAGCACTCTTCTCTATTCAGCTCTATCTACCAACATTTAGAACTGGTTGCCATTCCCTTTATGACTCAACTACAGTTGTGTGTAGAACCTTATACTGATGGAGCTAATTATACAAATACATGAACCGTTAGCAGCATCCAAACATTTGGTGTGTCTTTTACCAACTCATTCTTCCACGACTAGAACATTTATTCCAAACTATTGCCATTCTCTTTAAGAGTCCAACCTTGATCCAGCAACTTACTTTTGCCACCTAATTTCATAAAGAAAATACAAGCTTATTAGGCATGAATCTTCTTAATTTCCTGCATTCCAATATACAAGTCTATCTATATCTCTATCTACCCTTACATTTGTGCATTCCTATCTCAATAAAACAGACCACTTACCTTACTTATAAGACTAATCCTATGTTCTAAAAATCTCCTTTCTCCTGTACCCCATCAATACTTTTTTAAATGTCTGTACTTTTCATGTTTTAGCTCTACTGACTTCTTTTTCTTAACAAAACATGTCCCCTCTTAACAAAATAACTTGGTGCTTTTTTGTGTTTTTTAAATGAAGTACTATTAAATTAAAATCTCTCTTCCAATAATTTTAATCTGGTATCCTTTCTCTTTCCCTCTTTCTCCTTTCACAGTTAAGATTCTTAAAAGAGCAGTCTACACTCACTTCCTCCATTTCCTCAAATTGGATTTGCTCTTTGATCCAGTGTAACCTGTTTCTTACCCACATCCCCGCAATGAACCTATTCTTGCTAAGGTCAATAAAAGCCTACTAATTGTCAAATCAAATCATTTACTTGACTCCTCTTTTATATGTGCCATCGCTAACCACCTCCTCTTTCTTAAATATCTACTCCCAGGGTTTCTATTACATTCCCCTTCTCAGTCTCCAATAATTCTTCGTCCTTCTGACCCTCAATACCTGCCTGGACTTCATCTCTTCTCATTCTTCATATTCCCTCGGAGATATCACCAATACTTCAGCTTTCACTGTTAATTAAACATCTTTGGCTCCCAAATCAATAACAAGGCATATCTTTCAAATCCTATAAACCTGAATATTCAACCACCATTCATCCTCAAATACATCTCAAACAGTGCATGTCAAAAGTTAAAATCATTAACTCTTCTACCCAAATCTGCACATCCCTCCTATATTCACCATCTCAATTGAAACAACCAGAGTCACCCAGTTACCGACACTAGAAATACATAAGTTAACCTTGACGCCTCACTCAACCTCACACCTCCCTCCAACTAATCAATCAATCACTAAGGCCTCCCAATCTAATTCCATAATAGCTTTTCTATGTTTTTCTTCCTCTCTATCCTCCTCTGCTACTGCCTTGCCCTGTGTCATTATCTCTCCTCCAAGCAACTGTTTTCACCTCCCTCTCCTTACTTTCCTAAAAATCCATGTTCGATACTTCTCTCACAGTATTCTTCTTTAAATGAAATATGATCATGAAACACACACACACCACACACACACAAACACACACGCACACCACAAT
Source organism: Neophocaena asiaeorientalis asiaeorientalis (assembly GCF_003031525.2). Lineage (NCBI taxonomy): Eukaryota > Metazoa > Chordata > Mammalia > Artiodactyla > Phocoenidae > Neophocaena > Neophocaena asiaeorientalis. The sequence goes on along the minus strand of NW_020174420.1, from coordinate 59,251 downwards.
TTAGGATTAAGTCCTGCCTCAGGATCAAGTCCAAAGTCCCTAGCATAGTATGTAAGACCCTATTCACGTACAGATTTATCTCTGAATACTCCCCACACTCACTCTACAACTCTGCTTGAACTTCTCTGAGTGTGCTATGTAGTCCCTCTGCCTAGAATCTCCTTATTATCACTTTATCTGGGAAATTCCTCCTCATCCTTCAAGATTCAGCTCATAACACACCCCTACTATAAAACCTCCCTTCCTACTACAACTACTATACCCTAATATAGAAACTCCCCTCCTTACAAACTAGTCAGAACCTAAGAAACTGTTCATAAAACCAGCAAGAATTTAAGCTTGCACTCTCTGGAGACATTTACACCAAATAGGACTGTGAGTCCATTCTTTGAAGATTCATACTGAAGGCTACTTTTCTCCTGCTTATTGATATGCTGATATTAGGCATCTTTTCCCAAAAGAAGCCAACTTCAACTACATTAAAAACCCGTTACATCAAAAAATCTACAAACAATAAATGCTGGAGAGGGTGTGGAGAAAATGGAACCCTCTTGCACTGTTGGTGGGAATGTAAATTGATACAGCCACTATGGAGAACAGTATGGAGGTTCCTTAAAAAGCTAAAAATAGAATTACCATATGACCCAGCAATCCCACTACTGGGCATATACCCAGAGAAAACCAAAATTCAAAAAGAGTCATGTACCAAAATGTTCACTGCAGCTCTATTTACAATAACCAGGACATGGAAACAACCTAAGTGTCCATCAACAGATGAATGGATAAAGAAGATGTGGCACCTATATACAATGGAATATTACTCAGCCATAAAAAGAAACGAAATTGAGTTATTTGTAGTGAGGTAGATAGACCTAGAGTCTGTCATACAGAGTGAAGTAAGTCAGAAAGAGAAAAACAAATACCGTATGCTAACACATATATATGGAATCTAAGAGAAAAAAAAAATGGTCATGAAGAACCTAGGGGCAAGACGGGAATAAAGACACAGACCTACTAGGGAATGGACTTGAGGACACGGGGAGGGGGAAGGGTAAGCTGTGCCAAAGTGAGAGAGTGGCATGGACATATATACACTACCAAACGTAGATAGCTAGTGGGAAGCAGCCGCATAGCACAGGGAGACCAGCTCGGTGCTTTGTGACCACCTAGAGGGGTGGGATAGGGAGGCTGGGAGGGAGGGAGATGCAAGAGGGAAGAGATATGGGGATATATGTATATGTATAACTGATTCACTTTGTTATAAAGCAGAAACTAACACACCATTGTAAAGCAATTATACTCCAATAAAGAAGTTAAAAAAAAAAAACCTGTTACAGCATGTAATAGCCTATTTTTAAGAAATATATTTAAAATTCTGTTTTAAAAAAATGAAGAAACAAATTCTGTTAAAACACCTAGACCTATCCTTGATAAGAAGTCATATAAGATAAATGGTACCCCTTTACAGTCACAGTATCCTCATTTACCACCTGTCTCTCATTTTGACACTGTGCAAATCTGAACCATCCTTGAACCTATGAAACCATGTGTAATTTGAGGTAAATTTCACCAGAAGTACTATCATCCTGTTTTGCCTTAAAGTTCTTGAACAAATGCATGATAATATCCTAGAAATTAATGGGCACCACCACTAATGACATTCACTGATGGTAAACTGAATTGATACTCTTTTGTTTTTAAATGTTTATTTGTTCATATTTTTGAAAGGGTACTACACTGAGCACTCTACACAGTAATGATTTATTTACATGTCTATATCCCCTACAGGACCATGAGTTCCTTGAGGGTTTACACCTGGAACAATGCCCACCTCCCACAGAGAAGACATTATAAAGTGACAAAGGGCCTAAAGCAGTGCCCAAAAATGTTTCAACATTTAGACTTTCTCCAAAGACAAGCACTAGAGTTAATAATAAACATTCTTGCTTCAAAAGTAAATTCAAGTTCTAGCAGTGCAAATAATTTGTACTTCAGCTAAAATGCTAAATAGAAAAGGAAGGAATTAGAGGAAGAAGGGACTTAGAAGGTTCAAGGAAATCTACTGTAGAAGTGTCTGGGAATAATTTATTTCCCTAGCTCTCCTCAAACCTTCTCTGGAAGCTAGGAAAAGGAAGATGATTAAATTGCAACAAGACCTGGCTCTGAAGGGAACTGGTATTTCTGGCCCTTGTTGCCAATAGAAGGGGAAGGGTGACAGCAGTCCCTAAGGGCTTTTAGAAAAAAATTGCTTCCAGGTGGAAAGTTTTTATGGTACTCTGCAGCCTGGAGCCATTTTTTGCTTTCTTTCTTAACTACTGATGATTAAACCATGGACAATCAGACTGCAACAATGGAAACAGCTCCCAAACATCATGGTTATATGCTCCAAATTACCAAGCTAACTCTCAAAGGAGAGAAAAAAATTTGTTGGCAAAGTCTTTCTTTATTTAAGGGGGAGGGCAGGGTGGAGTCTGTTAAAGATTTGTATTTGGTAGAACATAAAAGTAGTCAAGAATTCTGTACCATAATGATAAACATTAGTCTCATACCCAGACTAGACACCATAATGTACAGTCACGGAGAGCTGAACAAATGCCCTGCTATTTAGCAACTTTTCATTATTCTATTTTGACCTGGATCAAGTGTTCTATTAAATGGTTATCATAGGGGTATGCAGAGAAATCCTACCACACATCATATGGAACAGGTAAGTTGATTTATACCTGATCATGGTTTTGAAAAAACTCTGAGATGCAAGTCTGAGTTTGTAATGATGGCTCAAGAACATGAGGGGGAAAGTTACATATAGTACCAATTCGTAAGAAAAGCAAAGAAAATTAGAGGCCAATCATTCAACCACCCAGCAACTCAGTCTAGGAAATCTTACTATACCGGTATCACCCAGAACATTAAAGGATAAATCCAGCTCAAAATTACAACAGTAAACATAAGCATTTTAAAAATAATGTACCAAGCCCTCTGTTGAACATTTTACATACACTAACTCACTTACTGCTCAAAAATAATCCTACTGTAGTAGTTACCAATATCATCATTTCACGCATGAAGCAACCTTCCTGACATTGCCAGTACACAAAAACATCTACCTTCCCCAGGTTGCTACAGTTATATCAAGGAAAAGATGAAAGAAAAAGGATGAGAGGGAAGAAAAGGAAAATGGGACAGAGGAAGATGAGCACAAGAGGGAGGAGGCAGAGGAGAAAATCACCAAAATAATACAAATGGCAAAATGGTCTGAATGGTTCAAATGGTTTGAATAAGGCAATTGTGACGTTCTTCTTTCTACTTTTCTAACTTTTTATTTTCTTAAACATGTATTGCTTTTATAATTGAGAAAAGGAAGTGCATTTTTAAAAGTCTAGAATAGTACCTGGTTCATAATAGATGCTCAATAAAATATTAATTAAAATTAAAAACTAAACAAGAACAAACACTTCAGAGTAACCTGGGGCCTAGTTTTTAATAATTATTAAAAAACAATTATGTAAAAAAATAGAGAAGAATTTCTTCTCACAATCTATCACCTACAAACCCAAGAAGCAATCACAACTGATCAGAATTTGTGTTCTTTTTTTGGTCACGCTGCCGCAGCTTGTGGAATCTAAGTTCCCCGACCAGGGATCGAACCCATGCCCCTCTGCAATGGAAGCGTGGAGTCCTAACCAATGGACTGCCAGGGAATTCTGGAATTTTAAAAATTCAGTATCTCTTCTATATTCTAACCTTCTCATTACTGATCATAACTTCAAAATGTATTTAAAACATACATATATTTGACACACTGAAATTTTTTATTTGAAAACTCACACAGCAGTTTCCTAGAGCCCTTCCATAGCAACTATGAACCTCACCAATTAATGTTCTTTCATGATCCTTCAAATGGGAGGGGAAGAGGGGGGCCTCAATGGTTATTACCATGGAACCTCTGATCTATTACTCAATTTAAGTAACTTGATTTGTGAATTGGAAAAGTAAGCTATTTTCTGTTGTTTCCTATACCACTAACATGATATGCAAAGAACTCCCTACCAATATCATAAGCTATTTACAAAAAACCCTTCATGTTTTAGATGAAAATAAATGAGGACACACCCCTCCTCTCACACCATGTTTCCATTAGGAATCAATACTGTGCCTTTTTTTCACAGAAGCATTTGCTTAAGGGCAGTATACACTAGGCCATTTTAAAGATCTCTCTTTAATATGGAAATATAGAAATGTACCAAAAAAAGGAACCTCAGAAATGATTGGCCTTAATTCACAGATACAAGTTCAATTTTTTTTAAACATCTCTATCACATACTTGTCTAGCTTCCACTGAAACATCTCTAGTAAGGGGAAGTTCATTACAAGGCAACCAATCCCATTTCAATAGCTGTTGCAAAGTTCTTATAAAAAATAAAATTTGCCTTCCTATAATTTTCACCAATTATCTTATTTTTGCCCTCAAAGGACCACCAAAAATGAGTCCTTGGTCCCTCCTTTCCCTTCTCCAGACTCAACAATCCAAATTATTCAACTATTCTACATACAGCCTTTCAATTCAGGCTTTTACTCTCTGGACACATTCTAGTAGTCAACATTCTTAAAATGCAACAAAACAGGCAGTGTAGTACAGTAGTCAAGAGCACAGGCTTCAAAGTCAAACTTCCTGGATTCGTCTTCGTTATTAATTTTGTGACCTTGGGAAAGTTATTAAATTTCTCTCTAGTTTAGTTTCCACATCTATAAAATGTAGATAATAATAAAAACCATTTCATACAGTTGCTGTGTAAAGATTAAATGGCATAATGTAAGTAAAGCATTCAAAACAGTACATGGCACACAGAAAGCATGCTATAAATATAAGCAATTTTCAGACCAAACATGGTCAAACTAGGAAAATAAGACTCATCTCCTTTAACTTTGTGACTCGGCCTTATTAAAACAGTCTAATGCTTTAGTGTTTCTGGCAGTTATACTGTACATTGAGCTTAAAGTCACATAAAATCTTTTAATTTGTTTTTATAATACATTGCTATATTCATTCAGTTGATAGTCTGAATCTACTACTTACTACCTATTACAATTATAATCCCTTTTCCAGTCTTCTGAGATTTTTTTTTTTTTTGCGGTACGCAGGCCTCTCACAGTTGTGGCCTCTCCCGTTGCGGAGCACAGGCTCCGGACGCGCAGGCTCAGTGGCCACAGCTCACGGGCCCAGCCGCTCCGCGGCATATGGGATCTTCCCGGACCAGGGCACGAACCCATGTCCCCTGCATCGGCAGGCAGACTCTCAACCACTGTGCCACCAGGGAAGCCCTGAGATCTTTTGAGACATAATTTTGTCATTAAACCTTCCATGTTCATGTTTTGCTTTGTTAAGTAGGTACATGAATATTTTCACAAAAGAAAACTCAACTATGAGGAAGGGCAGAAACCCAAGCAACTCTAGGACCTAAGAAAGGAGAACCCTGGAAAACACCAGCATATGGGAGATTTTCTGGTTCCATTTTAAGGGGGAAGGAAGAACTGTTAATCACATAAGGTCAAGAAGAGAGCTTGAAAAAGTAAATGTTCAATTTCAAAAAAAAAAAAAAATCCAGGATACAAAAGAAATCACCAACCCCACTTTCTTTAGCCAAGATTCAGCCCCCCAACTGTGTCCAACTTGGAGAGAACTTGCTATGAGCCAAAGCTTTTAATGTCCCTCTTTTTTGAAGGCACAGTGGAAACAATTCCCTAGAACAAAGGAGTTGTGTCAGCGAGCTCTCTGCTTTTTCAAGTTGGAAGGACAGTTGATTCACACCATGTGTCAGCAAGAAACACCAGCTAGAACCAAGTGAGATAAATTTTAGGGCTCCTGAGCTGTTTAATATTAAACTGTAATAAACAATCTTTACAGCAAATTATTAACAAAATATTTGTTTATCCTCCCGTTTATACGCTTCCTTCCCTTGAAAAGAAATTCTAAGACAATTCATAATTCCAAGGTCGCATATGCACCACCAAGAAATCATTTTCAAATGTCAGCATCCAGAACCAATGATCTGGATCATACTCCCAAAACACTGCCCTGGCATATCACAGTCAGCCTTGCTATACAGTCCTTTGTGTTCCAAGATAGGGCTAGAAATGCTGGTCACTGTCTTTGATTAAGACTTTACTTCTGTCATTAACTCTCTCTACATAGAGTCATTTTAGTATCCACTCTAGTCAATAAATTTACTTTATGCCTAGACCAAGAAGTAAAATATATGTTCAACTACATAAATGACACTAAAATGATCTTATTTTTAATACTTTGAAAGATAAAAAAAGATCTGAAACAACCTTGATCTATATGGACTTATATGGAAAAATGGTTCTAAAACAATCAAAATAAAATTTAACAGAATGAGTGATACCAAAACTCACACCATAAAAAAAAAAAAAGACTGGAGACAGACTAGCTTAACATGTTGAGACATTTTTCTGAAAACAAAGGTCACTAAAGCCAAATGATTGGTTCAATACAAGGAATTAAGTAATTTACAATGGGTAACTGGGAAAAATTAATTGCCTGCCTTTCAGAAATGACCCTATGATTAACGTTTATTATATAATTCGTTAGATATCTACCTGAGGCCTAATGCATATTTTCATTACTTATCTATCATCAATTATATATTATCAGTTAATCTGGCCTAGATCATATAACTTCTTTGGAGAATCTGACACCCTACACAGGTCAATTCTCAGTCAACAAAATGACAATCTAATATGGCCCCAAACATCACTGAAGAAACAAATATTACTTACCAGTAAATTACTTCTCCATAGGGTTATGTTTAGGTCACTCTCCAAAAGCTATGGAATATGACTATCACACTTCAGTTCTCCAATCTAAGGAGTAACTTGATTGTTTACTTAATGAGGGGAAATGGGAGTAATTTTCTTAAATGTTCATGATACACTAAACCAGAAGAAATAAACTTTTAAAAGGCAAGAGAAATTTGACCACTAAGTAATAAAATAACCAAATAATAAAATAAAATGATGACAGCAAGTTAAACAAAAACTGTTTTCTCAGGCTTCCCTGGTGGCACAGTGGTTGAGAGTCCACCTGCCGATGCAGGGGACATGGGGTTGTGCCCCGGTCCGGGAAGATCCCACATGCCGCAGAGCGGCTAGGCCCATGAGCCGTGACCACTGAGCCTGCGCGTCCGGAGCCTGTGCCCCACAACGGGAGAGGCCACAACAGTGAGAGGCCCGCGTACCACAAAAAAAAAAAAAGAAAAAAACTGTTTTCTCAGAAACTTAAGAAAACTGGCTATACCAGGTGGTTTGGACATTTTACCATCATAGGCTCACTTAGTAAGCATTTATTGAGAATTTACTAAAATGAAGACAAGAATGTTTCCCTTTGAGGAAGCACATACTATAATAAGAAACACACAAGGAAACACAATTGAAGGTAATTATAAATCTGTATAGAAATTAATATAATGTTTAAATCTGTACACCTAAATCTGTACAGCATTATAAAAACGTAATGTTTGCTGTGGAATTGGATTAACCAGAAAAAGCTTCTTGGAGTTGCTGAAAACCAGTAAAAAAAAGAATGAGGGAAAAAAAAAAACTTAAAAGGATACAGAGAAGGGAAAAAAGAACACAAACAAACAAACAAAATGACTGCAGATTTGTCATCCAAATTATGCAAGCAAGAAGACAATGGAAAGGTATCTCCAAAGTGCTGAAGGAAAAACTGTAGACCTAGAATTCTATAGCCAGCAAACATATTCTCCAAAACCTAAGGACAAACAAAGATTTTTTTCTTTCAGACAAAATCTTAGAGAAGTTGTTTCCAGCATGCCTGCACTACAAGAAACATTAAAGTAAGTTCCTTAGGTGAAAAGAAATAAAATCAGGTCAAAGTATGGATATATACAAGGGAATAAAGAGCATAGGAAATGATAAATATAAAGATTTTTATCATTTTTTAAATTTATCTAAAAGATAACTGAAAGTTTAAAGCAAAAATAATAGCAATGAATTGTGGAATTCATAACATATGTAGAAGTAAAATACATGCTAACTATAACTCAAAGGTCAATGGGGGAAATAAAAGTATACGGTTACAAGGATCTTATATATGAATAGGTATAATATCATTTGAAGGCAAACTGTTGTCTTAATCAGTTCAGGCTGCTATAACAAATTACATAGACTGAGTGGCTTCATAAAAATTTATTTCTCACAGTTCAGTAGGCTGAGAAGTCCAAGATCAAAGCACAGCATATCCAGCGTTTGGTGAGGGCCAGCTTCCTGGTTTACCAGACAGTCATCTTCTCACTGTATCCTCACATTGCAGAGAACAGAGAGAGAGAGAGCAAGCTCTCATGTCTCTTCTTACAAGGGCACAAATCCCTTTCAAGAGGGCTCCACTCTCATGACTTCCTCATGAATTAATTAACTCCCAAAGGCCCCACCTCCTAATATCGTCACATTGGCAGGGGGGATGGGGGGGAAGGGTAAGGTATCAACATATGAATTTTGAAGGGACACAAAACATTCAGGCAATAGCAAATGTAATAAGTTAAAGATGCATATTGTAAACCCTACAGCAACCACTAAAATATATATATAACAAAAAGGTATACTGAATAAGACAATAGTGGGGGAAAATTGAATCCTAAAATATATTCAGTTAATCTAATTTAGTTAAGGAAAGTAAGAAAAGAGAAAAAAAGGGACAAAGAACAGATGGGACAAATGAATAATAAATAACAAGATAACAGACTTAAACCTAGTCAAATAGGTAATTATATTAATGTAAATGATTTCCTCTTTTCCTGCTTTCTTTTTAATTAATTAAGTATAATTCCATTTCCCCCTTCCCATCTTTTGAGCTATTATTGTGATTCCTTTTGTGGTGCCTTGGTGTAGTTTTGTTGCTTGTGTTTACCCTGCTTGAGGATCTTTAAGCTTCTTGGATTTCCATTTTAATATTCCAGAGAAAACCACTTGGAGCTTTTAAAAATGTTTCTGGTCTTAATTTTGTGGAGGTAAGCCCATATCTGTAAAACATATAATAATATTGCTTTTTTTTAATCAGTTTAGATATTGTCTTTCTGCTATAATCAGAGCAGATTTACCTCATCATACCATACCATTCCCCCTCCCTCTCCTCTCAACATACTTATACCACTTTTAGTTTTTCTAAAGGTTATTTTTGTAATTTAATATACTATGCTTAATATTGTACTTTTATTTCTTAATAATATGCTTTTATTTCTTACATCATCATCTATGACTACCTTGACCCCCTAATTGTGCAAAGTGAGGCATTAGCTCCCCCTTACTTTCTCTTCATTTCTTTTCCTCACTTTCTTCCAACTGTTTAAGTGAATTTTACATTGACTGGGTTGGGTTAATAATATATCTATTCTGTTGCAGAATCATAATTGTCTTTTATGGTTTACCAGTACTTTGTCTTTAAAACCAATAAACAACATTTGTATTAGTTTAACTATATAAATATTCTTCACTTTTAAAGCCAGGTTGTATACTAAGATTACCATTCCTTTCTTATGGGAATCTCCCCCCTTTTTTCTGGAAAACTCTCTCCTGATGCTCCCATTTCCCCTGCTCCAATCTGAACTGACACCTATCCAGGCTTTCTGCATACCTATTTTTGATGTTCTTTCTTGGTTGACTTACAGAGCTGCTAAGATGATCAGAAATTAAGGGACCAGGGGAAGAATGAGAAGGGGTGTGCCAACATTCTTTAGTCACTTTTTCCCAAGATATTTGCCAAGTCTGCACACGAGAGGCTAAGTTTCCAGTGTAGGAATCAAGCAGAAGAGGTAGAGAAATCAGCTTTTGACAGTTTTGTGGCACTGAAGTGACATAAATTAGAGACAAGAGGTAAAGATCCTAGAGAGGAAAAATGGTAAAAAACACAACACTCTTCTGTTTTTCCCTCAATACATGCGCTGAATTCTTAACCTACAGCAGGCAAGAGGCTAAGACGACAAGCAGAGAAGCAGAACAGAGTTTTAGGTAGTCTTGAGGTATGGAGTAAAGATTAGAATGCAGTGTCCACCTGAGGAAAGGGGCCCTAATCATCACTCCAAGGCTGTTTGGAAAATGTGAAGGACTATAGCAAAAGGCAGTACTGAACCAGAGATAGCCATAGCTCTGACCCTGACTGGATTCAGATCACTGCCACTCTATCCACCTTACCGAAAAAGACAGGGTTGGGGGGAGTTTAACCTTCTCTTACGGAAGAGAAGGTTACCCAGAACCTCCACGAGTTTTTTTATCTCCATGCAGTCCAAAATTACCAAGCATGCCAAGGGAGAGGACCATATAACTGAAAATCAAGATCCACAGATGATACAGATATTGAAATTATGAGAAAAGGACTTTGAAATGTCTATGATTAATATGATAAAAAAAAAAGGAAAAAGAACAAAATAGACAGAAAGATGGAAAATTCACCAGAGCCTTGAAATCTACGCTATTTAAAATTTGAGAAAATTCAGAAGTGAAAATGTAATTTTTAAAATTAAGAGCTCCATAGATAGTTTATCAGCAAGAGGAGATTAGTGAAGATAAATTAATAGAAAATATCCAGATTAAAGCATAACGAGGAAAGTAGCACATGGTTTCTAAAGCTGGTCGCAGGAATAGGGCGTTCTCTTTGTTGCACAAGTGGCACGGCTCGTTTAAGCCAGTAGTGGAGGCGCCGAGGGAAGCTGCAGTGGGAGTGTTCAAGGATTCACTCTGGGTCCCCTAAGGTGTTTCAGGCAAAGGTAACAGGCTGAATGATGTGGCACAGGGCCCTCCCCATGCAGGATGTGCTTTGGTCAGTACACTTAAAGTTGAAGTTTGCTGCTAAAGATGGCAGATCCAGATGTCCTCACCAAGGTTCCTGCAGCACTGAAGCAGTTAGCCAAGTATGTGATCCGGGGGTTTTATGGCATTGAGCATGCTTTGGCCTTGGACATCTCGATCCGAAACCTCTGTGTGAAAGAGGAGGACATGCTGGAGCTGCTCAAGCTTGATCAGAAGCAACTTCAATCACTCTTGAATAATTTAAAGGGAGACAAATTCATCAAGTGCAGAATGAGGGTGGAGACTGCTGCAGATGGGAAAACCACTCACCACAACTACTACTTTATCAATTATCGTACTCTTGTTAATGTGGTAAAATATAAATTGGACCACATGAGAAGGAGGATTGAAACTGATGAGAGAGATTCCACCAACCGGGCCTCCTTCAAATGTCCATCTGCAGTGGTACTTTTACAGATTTAGAAGATAATCAGCTCTTTGATCCCATGACAGGAACTTTCCGCTATATTTTCTGCCACACAGAGGTAGAAGAAGATGAATCAGCAATGCCCAAAAAAGATGCACACACACTTTCGGCAAGGTTTAATGAACAAACTGAGCCCATTTATGCTTTGCTTTGAGAGACAGAGGATGTGAACTTGGCCTATGAAATACTTGAGCCAGAACCCACAGAAATACCAGCCCTGAAACAGAGCAAGGACCGTGCAGCAACTGCTGCTGCAGCTGCTGGCCTGGCAGGTGGGCACCACCAGGAAGCATGGGCCACCAAGGTCCGTCTTATGAGTACTTATACACTCAGAATGTTGTCATTAACATGGATGACCAAGACGATCTTCATCGCGCCTCACTGGAGGGAAAATCTGCCAAAGAGAGAACTATTTGGTCAAGAGAGAGCACTATCCAAAGAGCACATAGTTCTGAAGAGATGAAGGAAGGTGGCTTAGATATAGACTCATTTCAGGAGCGTGAGGAAGGCCGTGCGGGGCCAGATGATAACGAGGAGGTCACGCGAGCACTGCTCGTTCATGAGAAGAAGACCCCCTCTGCCACAGCAGGCTCAGTGGGGGCAGCTGCTCCTGTGACCACTGCCAATGGCAGTGACTCTGAGAGTGAGACCAGTGAGTGAGACAATGACTCTCCACCCTGTGCGGCAGCTGTGGCTGCACATCACGGGGAAGAGGATGAGGAGGAGGATGAATTTGAGGAAGGAGCAGATGACCCCATTGTCATGGTGGCTGGCCGTCCGTTCTCCTACAGCGAAGTGAGCCAGAAGCCAGAGCTGGTGGCCCAAATGACACCAGATGAAAAGGAAGCGTACATAGCAATGAGACAACGCATGTTTGAGGACCTCTTTGACTGAGCTTTCCCTACCTTTTCCTCCCTTCTCTAATGCTCATTTCAAAAAGAAATTCCCTACCTTTGAAGAAAGTGTTTAGTGGCTTTCTGCCCCTCTTGATGTAAATCAACTGTTAATCTTGTGCAAAGAGTAATGGGAGAGAAAGTCTGATTTTTATGCCAGAAACTTCCCCACAATGTAGGTAGCATTCCCTTTCCTATTACTACAGTATTAATATTTTGCTATATTTCCTTATCTAATTTTTTTCCTTTCCCTTTTAAGACACATTTTCTCCCTTCTGAAATGAGTGCGAGAAGTCTAAAGGTAAATTCTTCATGTATGCCTGCAGAAGCTCACTTTGATAGGTTACAGTAATTCACTGATCACATCCTTCTTATATATTCTGACCAAGCATTCCAAACAGCTCCTGATATTGCTGCCAACCAAGCAGCTTGGCAACAGGCAAATCATTGATGAAGGAAAAAAAAAAATCTTAAAACTTCCTATTGCTTCACAGTTTAGGATGGAGTCAATATGTAAGGGGAGGTGGGAGTGTCTGTGGAAGAAGGATGTTTATGTGTAAATCTCAAGATTAATACTGAAACCAAAATTGGTGTCTTTAGAACTGACTTGACTGACAGACATTGTTTTGCTTAATGCCTTTTGGTTTGTATGTTGGATAATAGAAAACAGAAAGTGTGTTTGGTAAGCCCTTAGGAAGAAATTAGAGAAAAAACAGGGACTTAAGACGAGGAATCCATGTAAAGGGTTGAAGAGTGGAGAGTACTGGGAACAGTACCTTTTAACACTGTCTGAGTTTGTGCTGACTTGGAAATCCTTTATATAAAGCTGAGACTGGTCCCCTTCTTCAGTTCTTCCACAGTGCTATAATTGTTTAAAGAGGCCATTCCAGCAGAAATCAGCATATGACAATTGATTACTCCTCTCTCTTTTTTTTTCCTCTCAACATTATTGAAGGCCTTGTCTCTTCTGATTCTTGTCAGGCATGGTACTTTAGAGTGCATCCAGTATATCGTTGAGCATGGTAACCTCAAGGAAAATGCTTTATTTCTGGTTCTGATATGCAGCATGGTATTATTCCTTAAGGCAGAACTTTAAAGAACTTTCATACAAGGGTCTACGACAATTGTATTTTTATAATATTTTCCCTTGCATTGTCATTTTAAGTATTTATCATTTTATAGTACATGTGTAAAGTTAAGATAGATTTTAAACATCTGAGCCTTGTATAAAGTAATGATTCATTTACCTGGGTTGTATTATGACTGAATATTGACAATAAGTCTATTTTATACTGACTGAAATTTGTTAATCTAGCTCTGTAACACCTTGGAGCATAATTAAAATGAATACTCTTCCCATTTAAAAAAAAAGCATAAAGAGGAAAATAAAAATATATAAAATACAGAAGACTATAAAAAATATGAAATATATGGGATAGAGTCAAAATACCTACCCCAGCAGTTCTCAAACTGTTTGGCTTAAGGATATTTCCATACTCTTAAAAAATATGGATCTCCCCAAGAACTTTTGTATATGTGGTTATATTTATTGACATTTATCACATTAAAAATTAAAGCTGAATAAGAATTTAAACATAAGAATACACAAGCATATATTACATTAGCCATTAAAACAATGACTGTCTTCACATATCATATAGCCTCTGGGGTACTTCACTATATTCTCCTGCAAGAATGTGAGTAAAAGAGGAAAGCAATATCTTAGTGTTACTAGGAAAATAGTTTTAAATTTGTGACTCTGCAGAAAGAGGTCTAGTCTTTCTATAATGGGGGAATGGCAATATTTAAAACATCAGAGTCAACTATTTCCCAAAACTAATGAAAGACATCAATCCACAGTTTCAAGCTCTACAAACCCAACAGGATAAATACAAAGGAAACTATACGTAAGCACCTCATAGTAAAACTGCAGAAAAACAAAACCATAGTAAAAAATATTAAAGGAACAACATTAAGATTAAGAGCTAACTTTTTAACAGGAAATATATGTCAAACAACAAATGAATTATATACAGTAAAGTGCTGAAAAAAAATAAACTGCCAGCCTAGAATCCTAAAACTAGTTTAAAAAAAAAAAGTCCCTTAAAAATTAAGGCAGGCAATGTAAAATGGTACATCCACTACAGAAAACAATTTGGCAGTTCCTCAAAAAATTAAAAATAATTTACCATATAATCCAGCAATTCTACTTCTGGGTACATACCCAAAAAAAGTGAAATCAGGGACTCAAAGAAATATTTACACGTCTATGTTCATAGCAGCATTATTCACAACAGCCAAAAGGAGGAAGCAATTCAAATGCTCATCGAAGGATGAACGGATAAACAAAATGTGGTACACATACAATGGAATATTATTCAGCCTTAAAAAAGAAGGAAATTGTGACACATGCTACAACATGGATGAACCCTGAAGACATTATCCTAAGTGAAATAAGCCAGTCACAAAAGGACAAATACTGTATGACTCCACATATATGAAGTACTCAGAAGGGTCAGATTTATAGAGACAGGAAGTAGAATAGTGGCTGCCAGGAGAAGAGAAAGGGGAGAATGAGGAGTTATTGTTTAATGGGCACAGAACTTCAGTTTGGGAACATTACGAAAATTCTGAAGATGGATGATGGTGATGATTGCACAATAATGTGGATATACTTAATGCCATTAAACTATACACTTAAAGATGGTTAAAATGGTAAATTTTGTTATGTATGTTTTACCACAATTTCAAAAAAATTAAGGTAAAATAAAGACACTTTTCATACAAACAAGCAAAAAAATGAGAGAATGTGTCAGTATTACGCTTGCATTCAAAGAAATGCTGAAGAGAGTTCTTCATGCAAAAAGAAAGTAATCTCAGAATAAAGCACAGAAATGTAGGAAACCAAAAAGGGGTAAACATAAATGAATGCTGACTCTACAAAATAATAATGTCTTGGGGGCACTAAATGACATATAAAATTAAAATTCATGACACCAATAGATTAACAGATGGGAAAGGGTAAATGAAAATGAAGTGTTATATGGTCCTAGTAGTATCAAGGAAATGATAAAAGAATTAATTTATATTATACTTTAATGAGTCAAAGATGCATGTGGTAATCCTTAGAGTAATTCCTATAGATTAGAAAAAGAAGAACCAAAAGACAGCAAAAGAAAAAAAACAGTCAATAATCAGGAAAAGAAAATCCAGCAGCCATCAGACCTTTCTACAACACCAAACACCAGAAGACAATACTCAGGGAAACAAAATATGAGTCAAAGTTTTAAGTTCAATGAAGCTGTCCTTTGAATGTACAGTCTACAGAGCAGCCATTCTGAATATACAATAACTAAAAAATTATTGTTTATATAAGTCCGTCTGAAGGTAACTGGTAGAGAAAAACTCCAACCAAACTAAATGGCAAGAGAAACTTCAACAAAAAAGACTGGAAGTAATAAGGGAACATACTTAACTGCAACTCTAAGACAAAAAGATCAGATTAAGAGTGACAAAATATGGTATATAAAAACAGTATATAGGCTTCCCTGGTGGTGCAATGGTTGAGAGTCCGCCTGCTGATGCAGGGGACACGGGTTCGTGTCCCGGTCAAGGAAGATCCCACATGCCGCAGAGCGGCTGGGCCCGTGAGCCATGGCCGCTGAGCCTGCGCATCTGGAGCCTGTGCTCCGCAACGGGAGAGGCCACAGCAGTGAGAGGCCTGCGTACCGCAAAAAATATATATACATATATAGTATGTGATAACACAACATTGTAAATCAACTATACTCTAATAAAAATTTTTTCAATAGTATGTAAAAATTATACAACTAATAAAAAGAAGAGAGAAAAGATAGAAAGTAGTATAAGCTGGTGACGCTTCATACCACATAACTGGGAGTCAAAGCTAAGCAAATCAGGTACAAGTCTACAATTCCTAATCTAAAACCCTTGGGGTTTAGTTTAGTAACATTAGTAACTCTGCAGCAAATGTAGGAATATTCACACAAGTGGTAAATATAAAGACTATCACTATCTCACAGCAACTCACATCAAGTTTTGTTGCCAAATGAATTCAGACAGCTTTTGACGACAAATGGTTTCAGAGCCTTTGGAATTTTCAAATTGCAAATGAGAGATTATGGGCTAGCAGAATTCTAAACATTTTAAGACTATAAAGTAAAACACTAACATAATATTATTGACTAATATTTGTGGTCACAGAAAAGAGAGGGAAAGAAAATACAGGAAATTCTACTGTTTCTGTCAGATGAGGAACCAATAAATACTATCTTCAAAAAAAAGAGGGGGGGAAGGGGAGACTGAGGATACAATTCAAAGGAACCACAAGAACAAAAATATAATTTTTAAAAAATTATAAGACAAAACAGATCATGAGATCTTCACAGTAGTATCTTCCTCCACCCCCCCCAAAACAATTCTTTTAGTTGATACTAAATTATTTTTAAATGATGACTACAGTGATCCAAATTCCCAACTTGTACTTGCAGAATAAACTGCTGACGAGCATAAAAGTCACTAGGGGGCAGCAGAGCACACGGAGTGTCCTCTGAAAAGCAGTGAAAACTCCAAAGGACTTACATAGCCAGTTATCCACTGCTCAAAACCTCTCAGTCATTCACAAGCACAAAAAGACACTCACCAATCAATCTGTAAAAATCCACTTCTAAGAGACTCATTATATTACTTCATAATTTTTTAATTTTTATTTTGAAATAACTTCACATTGTACAAATAATAGAGAACTCCTATTTAGCCGTTATACAGAATTCACCAATTTGTAATGTTTTTGCCACATTTGTTTTAACACTTTCTCTTCTACATATATGTACATGTATGTTTAGAATGTGTTGCATGTATTATACCCTTAAAACTACAATGTGTATTTCCTATCTTACCTAACTATAATACAATTATCAAATTCAAAAAATTTACATTGATACAATTATAATCTAATCTATAGTCCATATTCCAATCCTGTCAACTGTCCCAATAATGTTCTTTAGAGCGTTTTCATTTCCTCCTGGAGAGTATCCGGCCCAGGACCATGTATTACATTCAACTGTCATGTTTCTTCAGTTTCCTTTCATCCAAACTATCAGCTCTCCAGCATTTTAAACACAATTTTTTATTTTTATACTATTAAATATTAAGAACCCTAAAGAACTTTTGTTTACATTGATTTATATATATATCAATATTTACTATATTAGAAATTAAAACAAAATTAGAAAATATTAATTCATTAATATTAAAACCCAATAATATTTACATGTTAAAGAATATATTTTATGAAAAATAATTTTATATTCTGAAATAAACAAATAAAAAATAGTTGTAAGAGTCTTTTGCATTTGTGCAAATATCTTTAATGTCTGCAGAAGATATCTGGACTCTATAACCACTTCTACATTAAATCTATTAAAATGTGGGGTTTTGGTTACAGTACATAAAGAAAACCCAGCCTTGCACATATGTAGTTGGAAAGGGGAGAGAGTATTTTTAAGCCTTTTCAGAAAACTTTATACACACACACACACACACACACACACAAATTTATGATACAACCTCAAAACTTGATGAGTTTTAGATTAAAATTCATTGGTCTATCTTATACTTCAAATGAATCTTTTACCCATGTATGATTTTGTAACATCAGGTATTGTTCATTTGAAAAATACTGGTTCGCGGGGTTTTGCAGGTTTTGCAAATGTTGATATATTTCATTATACAATTCAAAAAATCACATTCATTATATCACCACTCAGTCCCATAAGAAAAGTTTATAAGTACTGGCAATCTTTAGGAGCGCGACAGGCTACATCTGAAAATATAAACAGGCAGCAATAGTAAATTCCACACAAGTAGTGCAAATAACAAATCGGTCATTCTGCAGAGCACAATAATAAAAACAGACTTAAAATCTAGTCATAATATGATTCATACTAGTAATGAAAACACTGTCATTTTATATATTGATAAAGAGTCCCTGGTTGATCTTTTTAGTCTGTTTATACCAAAAAGTCATCTTTTCAATTCAGGAAAGGGATATACAAATTTCACTAACCAACACGTTCAGCCATTCATGGGTATTAGTCATCTCCTATTCCTTCTGAACACATCACATCTTTGGGTTAAAGGGTAGCATGCTCAAGCAAAGGTTTTCCAAAAATGCCATGCTTCAGAGGAAAGTTAAGATCACCAATGAACTCCAAAGTTTATTTCCTTTAGGTTTGTGAGTTTTCTAAAAGGTGTTAAAGTTCAAAAATATAATAAAGAAAACAAACAGTTTAGTGAAGAAAGCAAGATACAAAGTCCATATGTATCTATCCATATAGTAACACAATATATATATATAGTGCACATGTACATTAATAATATAATATAAACATTACAGTATTTATAATAACATTTAGTCCATGTTCACTACTTATAAAGGACTGTTCTAAACACTCTGTATGTACTATCTTGCTTAATTTCAAAGCCATCCCATGATATAGAGTAACAGTATTATTTTCATTTTACATACAAAGAAACTGACTCACAGGTAAGATAAATTATTTGCCAAGTCACAGAGCCATGATTAAAGTATACTGACATGGAATCCCACACTCATCTATTTCTCTATCTGCCCATAAAAAAGAATATATAGATACTTCCCTGGTGGCGCAGTGGTTAAGAATCTGCCTGCCCATGCAGAGGACACGGGTTCAAGCCCTGCTCCGGGAAGATTCCACATGCCGCGGAGTAAATAAGCATGTGCGTCACAACTACTGAGCCTCCGCTCTAGAGCCCACGAGCCAGAACTACCGAGCCCGCGTGCCACAACTACTGAAGCTCGCACACCTAGAGCCAGTGCTCTGCAACAAGAGATGCCACTGCAATTAGAAGCCCGCGCACCGCAACGAAGAGTAGCCCCCGCTCACCACAACTAGAGAGAGCCCGCATGCAGCAACAAAGACCCAACACAGCTGAAGATAAATGAATAATTTTTTTAAAAAAAGAATATATAATATACATATATGAAATGTACATAACTTGCTGCCCCAATACAAAGTATACATAACTTTATAAATATACACGTTATATAAACACATTGTATGCATTTTTCAACTACACAGAAAACATTTACTAAAAATGTAAAACACATTGCCAAGAGAAAAACACAAGAGTCCCATGTTGCAGTCTTACCTAATACCAGCTCACCCTGTGTCTGCAGATGCCTGCTCACAGTAAGCTAATATATTAAACTGTTCTGCTAAAGTTAATTCATATAGGGTTTCTATAACCTGCAACCAGAGTCCCAAGCAATATAAACATGTATTATTTTCATAATCAATAAAAAGGCAAAAAAATATTTCTGTACTGTTTATTTCTTTCAAAGAAATGGTCTATATGTGAGATGTTGTATTATTAAAATATAAACTCCAAGAGAAAAGGAATAATTAACAGCTTAATAAAGAACAAAACAGGCCTGCAATGCAATGAATTTTCCAAATTTCTAAAGGCCGCTATGCCAGTAAAATCAAAACAAGTAAAAAAGAACATTCTTTCACTAAAGCCAAAAAGGATTAGAAGAACAAGTTTGTCCATCACTTTACAAAATAACCTGATTATACAGGAATTTTCTACAGCATTTTTCGTTGTTATTATTGTTCTTCTTTTCCTTCTATGTATCTTCAAAACATCATATATGCAGGATGAAACTGCTTTAGGAAACCTGAAGGATTCAGTACCCTAAAATATTATATTTTAACCTTGAGGAACTGCTATATACTCTCAGCTGCATTCATGTAACTTGGCAAACTGACAAAGGTTTCCTTCAGCAGATATATAGCAGATGAAGTAACAGGAGATGCAATAAGACCGAATTCTAAAGTGACCATTTTTCTACTTTAAACTACCTTAGGCTACCTGACACCAAATTTCACTGAGTTGATGGCAGTGTCTGATGTGTTTGCTTTACCTAAAAAAGAGGAAATCAAAGAAAAAAAGAAGGAAATAAAAAAACTGGCCCTCAACTATCACAACTCCCTTTACAATGATGTTTCCTCACTTGTATAAACAGCTCAAATTACAAAAAATCTGAGGTTGCTATTAAGCATTAATGGCACAAGAAATTAAGTCACTGCAACTTATTAAGAAAAAAAAAAAAAACTCCATTTAAACCACTGTCAGTCCAGTTTCCAGGGACTTTTGTTTTAGAGATCAAATTCCTGACTCAACGAATGCTCCAGCCTTTCTATAACTATCGACAGATTAAACTTTTTACCATAAAGCTCCCACCATACTATTCTTCAGTCTCTCAAAAAAAATTGTTAAGTCCTGATTCCATATTGAGGATTCTAAATAAAATCTAAACACCTGAGCTTAACAGTCTCGTACTTTCACAACAGTACCCTAACATTCCTATCCATCTTTGTTCCACATTACTCCTGTCCATAAGGTTTCTTCCTCTGTGAGCAACTGAAATATTTTTCCTATAAAGAGCCTGACTGTCAGGATGGGCTGGATTATACTACTATAACAAACAACCCCAAAATATCAGTGAATACAGATTTATTTCTTTCTGATGGCATATGCATATGTCCACTGTGGGTCAGCACAAGTCTCTGCTCTACAAAATCCTCATTCTAAGCAGCCAACATCCAGAGCAGCTGTCAGCAAGACTTTTCTATAAATGGCCAGATAGTAAATATATTCAGCTTTATGGGATATACGCTCTCTGTAACAACTATTCAACTTTGCTGTTGTACTGCAAAAGCAGCCATAGACAATACATAAATCACGATGGCTATGTTCCAATAAAACTTTATTTACAAATACAGGCAGACCATATTTGGCCCACAGGCTAATCAGAGCACTGCAGATCACTGTGGCAGAGGAAAAGAAAGCATAGTGAATGCACGGATTCTTAAATCTTCTATATGGAAATGACTCAGGTCACTTCAGCTCACACATCATTGGTCAAAGCAACTTACATGGCCACACCTAACTTCCAAGGGGCAAGGACGTGCAATCATAACATGTGACTGGGAAGAGAAACAGAAATTTTGGGTGGATAACCCTAATGAATAACACAAATTATATTTTCTTGGTCACTTACTGTTTCCACCTACTAGAATGCCCAATCTCTCCTTTTTCACCAATCAAAATACTAGCCAGTTCTCAAGATTCAGTTCAAATGTCACCTTCTCCAGAAGCACCTAAATCTCCAAACCCTATGCCTCCCATCACCTCCCAAAGCCCTCTTGTCTAACCTTTCTTACATCAAGTGTTTTCTACATTAACAAATTCCAGTTTCTTGGGATAGGTATTATGTATTATTTCTCTCTTAAGGCATAGGACTTAGGATTCAATAAGTACTTGGAGGATAAATGAAAGTACCACTGGTTTCTAGGTTTTTGTCTGGTTTTTAGTTAGTTTAAGGATCTAAAGTGGCATATAAAGACATAAACAATACAACATTAAATAAAATTAAAAACAGGAGAGCAATAATCCATACAAAGGGCAGCAACAAAAGAGCAGAAGTGAAGATGATACACAAGATGCATATCATATCTTTTCTGAAGGTGAACCACAAATTTACCTCCAAGTATTCTAGTAGACAAACAGAAGAAAGCAAGCAAGATCCATCTTACCAGTCACAGTATCAATGAGCTGTTGCTTAAGATAGGCGTATCATAGAAATAAGGCCCCTTTAAATAAAATATTTGGATTTTTTTAAATGTAGTGAGACATTCTGTAAAACAAGGGACCAATAAATGCTTTTCTAGAAAAGAACTACCATGCAGAAGATACTGAAAGGCTAATAATAATCAGTAAATATTTTTTAAGGATGTCCTCTGCATCAGCCTGGATAACAGAAGGAATACAAAGAAATTATAAGACAGTCTGTAACCTAATAGTTGGAGGAACAAAACATACATACATGATATAGAAAGTACTAAGACTATACTATACTTTAAACTTTTATGGAGCACTTACATTCCAGATTCTGTATCTGACACTGAGGATAAAACAATAATAAATAAAATACTATCACTGGTCTCAAGAAATTCACAAACAATTACAGGAAACTGATACAAACAACTATAATAAAATATAATAAATACTCTGATAAGGATTTTTATAAAGGGCTATGGGAACCAGGATAAGGAAATAATTATTTCTGCTTCTAAGGAGTGATCAAGGATGGCTTCATTGGACAAGTCATTTGAACCGTTATGGTATGCTACAACTTGACTATGAAAAGTCTGAGGCAGGCAAAAGAGAACCAGCAAAAATCAGACCTGAATCTTCGAAAACGTTTATGGCAATGGTATGGAAAACAGACTGACCAGTTAGTAGACTATACATTCTGCTAGGGCAAGACAATGTCTGTCCTGTTTACTGCTGATATACCCAGTGCTGAGCACAGCGTCACACACTTAGCAGACATTATTAAGTATATATTTGTTGAAAAAATAAAAAAGAATGCAGCAGAGAAACAGTAAGGAAACTGTTGTCCAAGAAAAACATAAGGGCCTGAATTAGGCCAATGACAGGGGGAGGTAGGTATAACATCAACACTGAGTTAGTCTTTATTTAAATGCTAAGTTCTATGTCCTATGAACTATAGGAACTTAGAGAAAACAGCTATAGAGGCTAAAGAAGCAATCTGGTCACAAAGATACCTCACAAAGAAGTCTAGGAACAACTACCTGACAATGTATTACATGTTATTAGAAAGCGATTCTCTCAACTAGCACCGACTGCGAATTCATCTCAGAAGATCTTTAAAAAGCCTTCATGCCTCAATCTCTAAGGTTTTCTTCTTTCTTATTTTCCACAACAGTTTTAAGGGCAATTCAAGATTTTAATTTACTTTTAATTATAACACAAACTTCAAGAAGGTTTTAGCTTAGATCCAGAAAGAGACTACTAGTCTAATTTCTAAGATTTGGCACTACAAGTTCAAAAGACTAAAAGGAAGACTCATCAAGCCATCTGAGCTAGATAAGAGAGACATGACTAGGGACTTCCCTGGCGGTCCAGTGGTTAAGACTCCGTGCTTCCAATGCAGGGGAAAAGGTTCGATCCCTGGTCGGGGAACTAAGATCCCACATGCTGCGCGGCGTGCCCAAAAGTTAAAAAAAAAAAAGAGAGAGAGACGTGACTAAAAGAATTTCTTAATACTTGATATTCACATTTTTCCTATTCAAGTTTGACCTTAAAAAATAATTTATTAGAAAAATGAGATAATACCTACCTTATAGTGTTTTTCTAATATAGCACAATGGTTTGGATACAGCACAGCAGTCAAAAGCAAAAACACTAGATCTAGACTCCTTAGATTCAAATTTCCGTTCCTTTGCCTAACCATGATCTCTGCATTACTCTCTGAGTTGTTTCCTTATCTACCTCATAGGGTTGTTGTATTAAATGAGTTAATATGTGTAAAACTGCTTAGGATAGGGCCCGCACAAAGTAAGTACTCAATAAATGTTAACTGCTCTTATTATTTAAAATATCTAATACAAATATAGGTATTAAGATGAATGTGAAGGCTAGTCATCTAGCCTGTGTATGAGCCTAGCAAACTACCTTACATCAACATTTATATTAGCAGTGTTCTGGAACTGGAGACTCTTAACAACATATATCCTTCAGGAATATCAAGAGTGTCACACATTACTAATGTAATGTAACCGGCAAAGCCCTGAGCAAGAACAACATTCTCGGCCTGAGCTTCTTCCTTAGATCTTTTTTTTTTAAAACATCTTTATTGGAGTATAATTGCTTTACAATGGTGTGTTAGTGTCTGCTTTACAACAAAGTGAATATAAATTCAAATATAATATAAATTCAAAGTGAATACATATACATATATCCCCATATCTCTTCCCTCTTGCATCTCCCTCCCTCCCAATCCCACCCCTCTAGGTGGTCACAAAGCTCCGAGCTGATCTCCCTGTGCTATGCGGCTGCTTCCCACTAGCTATCTATTTTACGTTCAGTAGTGTATATATGTACGTGCCACTCTCTCGCTTTGCCCCAGCTTACCCTTCCTCCTCCCTGTGTCCTCAAGTCCATTCTCTAGTAGGTCTGTGTCTTTATTCCCGTCTTGCCCCTAGGTTCTTCATGACCTCTTTTTTTTTTTTTTTTTTTAGATTCCATATACATGTGTTAGCATACGGTATTTGTTTTTCTCTTTCTGACTTACTTCACTCTGTATGACAGACTCTAGGTCCATCCATCTTCCTTAGATCTTAACGTCAGCTTTTTCTCTAGGATCCTGGGATGAGTCACAACCTCTCCACTGAATTCCTGATTTAGACTCTTTAATGGGGTGTGCCACGCTGATTCTGGGTGTGGTGCCATGTTTGGCATCATCTCTTCTAAGGATGCTGATGTGGTGGAATTCAGCTGTTAGGCTGATTTAGCTTGTAATTTTCCACTGGTTTTTTTTTTTTTTTTGAGAAATTATTGGACTTTATTATAAGCAAAGATTTTAAATTGCATAGTATGGTTTACATGTAGGCCCTTATTAATTAATTTTTTAAAATTTTTATTGGAGTATAGTTGCTTTACAATATTGTGTTCAACCATACAGCAAATTGATTCAGCTATACGTATACATACATCTCCTCTTTTTTGGATTTCCTTCCCATTTAGGTCACCACAGAGCATTGAGTAGAGTTCCCTGCGCTATACAGTAGGTCCTCGTTAGTTACCTATTTTATACATAGTATCAACAGTGTACACATGTTAATCCTCCTCTCCCAATACATCCCACCCCCCCTTCCCCCTTGGTATCCGCACCCTTTGTTCTCTACGTCTGTTTCTCTATTTCTACTTTGCAAATTAGATCTTCTATATCATTTTTTTAGAGTCCACATATATGCATTAATATACAATATTTGTTTTTCTCTTTCTGACTCACTTCACTCTGTATGAGACTCTAGGTCCATCCATGTCTCTACAAATGACCCAATTTTGTTCCTCTTTATTACAAATGAGTAATATTCCATTGTATATATGGAATTTTTACTATGTTAAATTTACTATGTTAAAGCACATCTTCTTTATTCATTCCTCTGTTGAGGGACATTTAGGTTACTTCCATGTTCTGGCTATTGTAAATAGTGCTGCAATGAACACTGGGGTGCATGTGTCTTTTTAAATTACGGTTTTCTCTGGGTATATGCCCAGTTGTCAGATTGCTGGGTCATATGGTAATTCTATTTTTAGTTTTTTAAGGAATCTCCATATTGTTCCCCATAGTGGCTGTATCAATTTACATTCCCACCAACAGTGCAAGAGGGCCCCCTTTTCTCCACACCCTCTCCAGCATTTATTATTTGTAGATTTTTTGATGATGGCCATTGTGACTGGTGTGAGGTGATTCCTCATTGTACTTTTGATCCACTATTTCTTTATCAGGGTGAGGAAAAGCACAAAACATGACTACAGGTTCTTCACTTAGCACTATCAAGTCCCCTGAAATCCCAAAGGAACTTTGTCAAAGACAACTTTGTCAACTATCTCCTAAGAAGCAGTATTAAGTCCCACCCAGACTGCCAATCATGTGAGACAAATAATTTATCCAACTACAAGATGTTAAAAGAACCATTTTTCACCTGAGATCCCTAATTTAAATGTACCTGATATACTGTCATCACAGTGACCTAAAAATAACAGGTGGTTTTTTTTTTAATTCAAAAATACTCCTCCTCTACTTACTAGCAGTATGTGACTCTGGGCAAATTATTTAACTTATCTGAACCTCAGCTATAAAATGCGGATATTAATATCTATAAGAACATTGCTATTATTATTAAATGAGCTAAGATATATATCTAGCTCCAATCAATAAATGCTAGTTTCTTTCTACCCTTCTCCCTACTTAATCCCCACCTCCAGGGAGTATACAGTGAAAAAGTTTAGAGGACAGACTAGCATGGGTGTGTGTGGTTAACTTGCTGAGGCACAGCTTGGAGACACTGGGGTTCTTGACAACAACTCAACATCTTCTGGGCTGAATGTAAATTAATGATATCAATCTCCTACTTCCTCATTTTAGGTGTGCCTCCCAAGTTCCTAGAAGGTAGGTGTGGTTATATGTTTAATGTTTGTATCATGATTAACATCAAGAAGAAAACTTCACTTTCTGACTCCATTTTCTGACTCAGAAGTCAAAATGTTCTACATTTCAGGAATAATGTGAAAATCAGAACTACTAACTGGTGGACATCAACCTGAATTTTCTCTCAACTATGTAATAAAAAGCCAAAAAGGAAAATGTGTATAGATAAAGTAAAAATGGCAAATGTTAATTATTGAATCTAGGTGATTGGCCTATTTTTCTGTAAATTAGGAATTTTGCTGAATAAAAAGCTGGGACAGCAGAGGACAGAGGGGCAGTACTTGACACACTCATACACTAACACTCCCAGAGTTCAGGGGAGAAAAAAAAAATTACTTTTTATAGCATCTAATTAATAGAAAGCAAAATCTCTGATTTTTTCCTGATTAACTCTTATATCAATCTACCTAGATGTTCACAGACCCCCTTAAGAGTGCCACACTCAGAGGAACAGCAGAAGGCTAATTAATTAGAACAAGGAGTTTCCACCTGGCAGCCATAAATCTGTTCTAACAGTCAGTTGAAATGGACTGGCCTGGTGAGTGTATTCCCAAGCTTCTACCATGAATAACATCTCCACTCCAAGGTAGCACTAGAAACCTTTACTGAGGTAATTTTTTAATTTTTAAATCCAAGAATGAAAATGCTGAGTACAATCAAATAAACCTAAGAAAAAGCAGTTACGGAGAAGCAGGAAGTAGTGAGTTTCTATGGTTGTAGAGTACAAAAAGTAAGTTGTAAGCAGCAAAAGTAAGTAGAAAAAGTAAGTACAAAGTAGGTTGTAAGTAGCAAAAGAGGGATTTTTTTCCATTAAACAGAAATAAGAAAAGAACTGTGTATTTAGTACCCATCAATACCTCAACTTCAAAGGAGACCTAATCCACGTTATGCTCTTAAACAGGGAACAAACTAAAAATAATGTGAAAATGGGAACTTTATTTAAAGCTTGATAATTAGCTTATTAAAAGGTCTCTCATCGGGCTTCCCTGGTGGCGCACTGGTTAAGAATCCACCGGCCAACGCAGGGGACACGGGTTCAAGCCCTGGTCCGGGAAGATTCCACATGCCGCACAGCAGCTAAGCCCGTGTGCCACAACTACTGAGCCTGTGCTCGAGAGCCTGCGCGCCTAGAGCCCATGCTCTGCAACAATAGAAGCTGCCACAACGAGAAACCTGCGCACCGCAACAAAGAGTAGCCCCGATCAACACAACTAAAGAAAGCCCCCGCGCACGGCAACAAAGACCCAACACAGGGAGACCTTCAAGATGACGGAGGAGTGAGACAGGGAGATCACTTTCCTCCCCACAAATACATCAGAAATACATCTACATGTGGAACCACTCCTATAGAACACGTACTGAACGCTGGCAGAAGACCTCAGACTTCCCCAAAGGCAAGAAACTCCCCATGCACCTGCGTAGGGCAAAAGAAAAAACAGACAAAAGAATAGGGACGGGACCCGCACCAGTGGGAGGGAGCTGTGAAGGAGGAAAGGTTTCCACACACTAGGAAGTCCCTTCACAGGCGGAGACTGCGGGTGGCGTAGGGGGAAAGCTTCAGAGCCATGGAGGAGAGCGCAGCAACAGGGGTGCAGAGGGCAAAGTGGAGAGATTCCCACACAGAGGATCGATGTCGACCAGTACTCACCAGCCCGAGAGGCTTGTCTGCTCACACGCCAGCTGGGACGGGTGGGGGCTGGGAGATCGGATCCGGGTCGGCTGCGCAAACACAGACTGAAGGATGCTAGTGCGCCACAGCTAGGCGGGAGGGAGTCCGGGAAAAAGTCTGGAACTGCCTAAGAGGCAAGACACCGTTGTTTCGGGGTGTGAGAGGAGAGGGGATTAAGAGCGCTACTTAAAGGAGCTCCAGAGATGGGTGCAAGCCGCGGCTGTCAGCGCGGACCCCAGAGATGGGAAAGAAACGCTGAGGATGCTGCTGCAGCCACCAAAAAGCCTGTGTGCAAGCACAGGTCACTATCCACACCTCCCCTTCCCAGAGCCTGTGCAGCCCACCACTGCCAGGGTCCCGTGATCCAGGGACAACTTCCCCAGGAGAACGCACGGCGTGCCTCAGTCTGGTGCAACGTCATGCCGGCCTCTGCTGCGGCAGGCTCACACCGCATCCGTACCCCTCCCTCCCCCCAGCCTGAGTGAGCCAGAGGCCCCTAATCAGCTGCTACTTTAACCCAGTCCTGTCTCAGTGAAGAACAGATGCCCTCAGGCCACCTACACGCAGAGGCGGGGCCAAATCCAAAGCTGAACCCCGGGAGCTGTGTGAATGAAGAAGAGAAACAGAAATTTCTCCCAGCAGCCTCAGAAGCAGCGGATTAAATCTCCACGATCAACTTGATGTACCCTGCATCTCTGCAATACCTGAATAGACAACGAATCATCCCAAAATTGAGGCAGTGGACTTTGGGAGCAACGATATATATTCTTTTTTTCCTTTTTCTTTTTTTGTGAGTGTGTATGTGTATGCTTCTTTGTGTGATTTTGTCTGTATAGCTTTGCTTTTACCACTTGTCCTAGGGTTCTTCTGTCTGTCCGTTTTTTTTGTTTTTTGGGATTTGTTTTTTTTATAGTATATTTTTTAGCGCTTGTTATCATTAGTGGATTTGTTTTTTGGTTTGGTTGCTCTCTTCTTTCTTTTTTCTTTTATCTTCTTTATTTTTTAAATTAATTTATTATTATTTATTTTTAGTTGCATTGGGTCTCTGCTGCTGCTCACGGGCCCTCTCCATTTGAGGCAAGCGGGGGCTACTCCTCGCTGCGGTGCACGGGCCCCCCACCGCAGTGGCCTCTCCCATTGCGAAGCACGGGCTCCAGGCATGCGGGCCTCAGCAGCCGTGGCTCGCAGACTCCAGAGCGCAGGCTCAGTAGTTGTGGCGCGTGGGCCCAGTTGCTCTGCAGCCTGTGGGATCTTCCCGGACCAGGGCTTGAACCCATGTCCCCTGCACTGGCAGGCGGATTCCCAACCACTGAGCCACCAGAGAAGTCCTTTTCTTTATTGTGAACAATTATTTTTTACTTTTTAATTTAATAACTTCTCCCTTCCTTCCTTCCTTCCTCCCTCCCTCCCTCCCTTCCTCCCTCCCTTCCTTCCTTTCTTTCTTCCTTTTTTTCTCCCTTTTCTTCTGAGCAGTGTGGTACTTGGGCCAGGTGTCAGGCCTGTGCCTCTGAGGTGGGAGAGCCGAATTCAAGACATTGGTCCACCAGAGACCCCCAGCTCCATATAAAGGCGAAAGGTCTCCCAGAGATCTCCATCTCAACACTAAGACCCAGCTCCACTCAACGACCAGCAAGCTACAGTGCTGGACACCCTATGCCAAACAACTAGCAAGACAGGAACACAATCCCACCCATTAGCAGAGAGGCTACCTAAAATCATAATAAGGTCACAGACCCGCCAAAACACACCACAGGACGCAGTCCTGCCCACCAGAAAGATAAGATCTGGCCTCATCCTCCAGAACACAGGCACCAGTCCCCTCCACCAGGAAGCCTACACAACCCACTGAATCAACCTTAGCCACTGGGGGCAGGCAACAAAAACAACGGGAACTACACACCTGTCGCCTGCGAAAAGGAAGCCCCACACACAGTAAGTGAAGCAAAATGAGAAGCAGAGAAACCCACAGCATATGAAGGAGCAAGGTAAAAACCCACCAGACCAAACAAATGAAGAGGACACAGGTACTCTACCTGAATAAGAATTCAGAGTAATAATAGTAAAGATGATCCAAAATCTTGGAAATAGAATGGAGAAAATACAAGAAATGTTTAACAAGCACCTAGAAGAAATAAAGAGCAAACAAACAATGATGAACAACACAATAAGTGAAATTTTAAATTCTCTAGAAGGGATCAATATTAGAATAACTGGGGCAGAAGAACGGATAATTGACCTGGAAGATAAAAGAGTGGAAATAACTACTTCAGAGCAGAATAAAGAAAAAAGAATGAAAAGAATTGAGGACAGTCTTAGAGACCTCCAGGACATTACATGCACCAACATTCGAATTATAGGGGTCCCAAAAGAAGAAGAGAAAAAGAAAGGGACTGAGAAAATATCTGAAGAGATTATAGTTGAAAACTTCCCTAATATGGGAAAGGAAACAGTAAATCAAGTCCAGGAAGCACAGGCAGTCCCATACAGGATAAATCCAAGGAGAAACACGCCAAGCCATATACTAACCAAACTTTCAAAAACTAAACACAAAGAAAAAATATTAAAAGCAGCAGGGAAAAACAACAAATAACATACAAGGGAATCCCCATAAGGTTAACAGTGGATCTTTCAGCAGAAACTCTGCAAGCCAGAAGGGAGTGGCAGGACATACTTAAAGTGATGAAAGGGAAAAGCCTACAACCAAGATTACTCTATCCAGCAAGGATCTCATTCAGATTTGACTGGGAAATTAAAACCTTTACACACAAGGAAAAGCTAAGAGAATTCAACACCACCAAACCAGCTTTACAACAAATGCTAAAGGAACTTCTCTAGGCAGGAAACACAACAGAAGGAAAAGACGTACAATAATTAACCCAAAACAATTAAGAAACTGGTAATAGGAACATACATATCGATAATTACCTTAAATGTAAATAGATTAAATGCTCCAACCAAAAGACAGCCTGGCTGAATGGATACAGAAACAAGGCCTGTATATATGCTGTCTACAACAGACCCACTTAAGACCTAGGGACCCATACAGACTGAAAGTGTGGCGATGGAAAAAGATACTCCATGCAAATGAAAAGCAAAAGAAAGCTGGAGTAGGAATTCTCATATCAGACAAAACAGACTTTAAAATAAAGACTATTACAAGAGACAAAGAAGGACACTACATAATGATCAAGAGACCAATCAAAGAAGATATAACAATTTTAAGTACTTACACAACCAACGTAGGAGCAGCTCAATACGTAAGTCAAATGCTAACAGCCATAAAAGGGGAAATCGGCAGTAATACAATCATAGTAGGGGACTTTAACACCCCACTTTCACCAATGGACTGATCATCCAAAATGAAAATAAATAAGGAAACAAAAGCTTTAAATGACACATTAAGCAAGATGGACTTAATTGATATTTATAGGACATTCCATCCAAAAACAACAGAATACACATTCTTCACATTCTCCAGGATAGATCATATCTGGAGTCACAAATCAAGCCTTGGTAAATTTCAGAACACTGAAATCGTATCAAGCATCTTTTCTGACCAAAACGCTATGAGACTAGATATCAATCACAGGAAAAACATCTGTACAAACTACAAACACATGGAGGTAAACAATCCACTACTTAATGACCAAGAGATCACTGAAGAAATCAAAGAGGAAGTCAAAAAAGTACTTAGAAACAAATGACAATGAAAACACAAAACTTACAGGATGCAGGAAAAGCAGTTCTAAGAGGGAAGTTTATAGCAATACAATCCTACCTCAAGAAACAAAAAACATCTCAAATAAACAACCTAACCTTACACCTAAAGCAATTAGAGAAAGAAAAACAAAACAAAAAAAACGCAAAGTTAGCAGAAGGAAAGAAATCATAAAGATGAGAGCAGAAATAAATGAAACAAAAATGAACGAAATAGCAAAGGTCAATAAAACTAAAAGCTGGTTCTTTGAGAAGATAAACAAAATTGATAAACCATTAGCCAGACTCATCATGAAAAAAGGGAGAAGACTCAAATCAATAGAATTAGAAATGAAAAAGGAAAAGTAACAATGGACACTGCAGAAATACAAAGGATCATGAGAGATTACTACAAGCAACTCTATGCCAATAATATGGACAACCTGGAAGAAATGGAAACATTTTTAGAAAAGCACAACCTTCCGCGACTGAACCAGGAAGAAACAGAAAATATAAACAGACCAATCACAAGCACTGAACTTGAGACTGTGATTAAAAATCTTCCAACAAACAAAAGCCCAGGACCAGATGGCTTCACAGGCGAATTCTATTAAACATTTAGAGAAGAGCTAACACCTATCCATCTCAAACTCTTCCAAAATATCGCAGAGGGAGGAACACTCCCAAACACATTCTACGAAGGCACCATCACCCTGATACCAAAGCCAGACAAAGATGTCACAAAGAAAGAAAACTACAGGCCAATATCACTGATGAACACACATATAAAAATCCTCAACAAAATACTAGCAAACAGAATCCAGCAGCACATTAAAATGATCATACACCATGATCAAGTGGGGTTTATTCCAGGAATGCAAGGATTCTTCAATATACGCAAATCAATCAACGTAATACACCATATTAACAAATTGAAGGACAAAAACCATATGATCATTTCAATAGATGAAGAGAAAGCTTTTGACAAAATTCAACACCCATTTATGATAAAAACCCTGCAGAAAGTAGGCATAGAGGAACTTACCTCAACATAATGAAGGCCATATATGACAAACCCACAGCCAACATTGTCCTCAATGGTGAAAACCTGAAACCACTTCCACTAAGATCAGGAACAAGACAAGGTTGCCCACTCTCACCACTATTATTCAACATAGTTTTGGAAGTCCTAGCCACAGCAATCAGAGAAGATAAAGAAATAAAAGGAATACAAATTGGAAAAGAAGTAGTAAAACTGTCACTGTTTGCAGATGACATGATACTATACATAGAGAATCCTAAAGATGCCATCAGGAAACTACTAGAGCTAATCAATGAATTTGGTAAAGTTGCAGGATACAAAATTAATGCACAGAAATCTCTTGCATTCCTGTACATAATGATGAAAAATCTGAAAAAGAAATTAAGGCAACACTCCCATTTACCATTGCAACCAAAAGAATAAAATACCTAGGAATAAACCTACCTAGGGAGACAAATAAAAAGAGTCATGTACCACAATGTTCATTGCAGCTCTATGTACAATAGCCAGGACATGGAAGCAACCTAAGTGTCCATCGACAGATGAATGGATAAAGAAGATGTGGTACATATATACAATGGAATATTACTCAGCCATAAAAAGAAACGAAACAGAGTTATTTATAGTGAGGTGGATGGACTTAGAATCTGTCATACAGAGTGAAGTCAGAAAGAGAAAAACAAATACCGTATGCTAACACATATATATGGAACCTAGAAAATGGTACAGATGAACTGGTTTGCAGGGCAGAAATTGCACCACAGATGTAGAGAAAAAACGTATGGACACCAAGGGGGGAAAGTGGTGGGGGGGGTGATGAACTGGGAGATTGGGATTGACATGTATACACTGATGTGTATTAAATGGATGACTAATAAGAACCTGCCGTATAAAAAAAAATAATAAAATTAAATGTAAGGAAAAAAACAGTATTAGGTACCTTAGAGTATTTGAAAAGTATTTCAAAAACATTTGTTCAACTTGATTTCCAAATAAAAAGAGAGATTTTTGGGGCCTATTCACTGAAAAATAAAAAAATAAATTAAATCTAAAAACAAAGAATCTAAAAACAAAGAAAATGGTTATAAAGAACCTACCGGGCAGGACAGGAATAATGATGCAGATGTAGAGAATGGACTTGAAGACACGGGGAGGGAGAAGGGTAAGCTGGGACGAAGTGAGAGAGTGGCATGGACTGATATATACTACCAAATGTAAAATAGATAGTGGGAAGCAGCCGCATAGCACAGGGAGATCACCTGGATGCTTTGTGACCACCTTGGGGTGGGATAGGGAGGGTGGGAGGGAGACACAAGAGGGAGGAGATATGGGGATATATGTATATGTACAGCTGATTCACTTTGTTATAAAGCAGAAACTAACACACAATTGTAAAGCAATTATACTCCAATAAAGATGTTTAAAAAAAAAAAAAAAGACCCAACACAGCCAAAAATAAATAAAGAAATTTTTTTTAAAAAGGTCTGTCAAATAGTTTCTGGGACCCAAAGGAGTCCCACCAAAATCTATGCTTTCAGCTTACTCTGGTCTCCAGAATTTTTTAAGCTGAATATAGGGAACAAACTGTTCATAGCTCCTTTCTTAAGTAATGTAGGAGGCAAGACAAAAGT
This sequence comes from Neophocaena asiaeorientalis asiaeorientalis, assembly GCF_003031525.2. Classification (NCBI taxonomy): domain Eukaryota; kingdom Metazoa; phylum Chordata; class Mammalia; order Artiodactyla; family Phocoenidae; genus Neophocaena; species Neophocaena asiaeorientalis. Next base: position 24,863 of record NW_020174420.1, on the reverse strand, counting down.
GGCCCATTTTAATCCAAAACTTCTCAATAGAAAACAAAATAAGAGTCTAGAAAATCAGAGGATTACTATTGGCACTAAAAGCAATCTGGAGCTGGGGATGTACATATTGATATCACTGCAACCTCTCTGGGTGGTTTTTAAAAGCCACTTTATCTGTCTGCTTAAATTGAAAGCAATACTAACCATACTTTCTGAGCTGAAAATAGGCCAATTAAAAATAAATTTAAAACCAAGGGCTAAATAAATGCTTATTAAGAAATAATAATGATGAGAGAACAAACACAGCTGGGAAGGAGTCAATACTCAAAGGATATGTACGTAGTGGAGGATAAGCAATTCTTGATGAAGTCATCTTTTCAATCCTTGGAGTATACTGTAAATCTGATTGCACGCCATCACATCTGGCTTCACTGCAGTAAACACCTAAGACAGTGAGGCACACAATAATTCAACATGAGACGGTCTTCAGCAACCAACCCTGTAAGTTTTTGCTTTGTAATCCTGAATTCACTGAAAATTCCAAATAATTTCCTCAAATCCCAGTTTTGGCATTCCAGAATGGACCCTGTTAAATGAGAATTAATCCTGGAGGCCCATAATAAACTACAGTAGTTTAACCAGACTCTGCCACATAGCCATAGAAAAATGGAGTCCCTCCCTGGAAACGGATATAATCTAATGTTCTTCAACACAACTTTCTCAGGATATATCTCCATTAAATACTTCGGCGAGCATTTACATGTACAATGAATGTAGACTACCAACTATTTTCTGGCAACTTTCAAGTCAAATTTAATCATTAATAACAGCACAGTGGAAAAAAATCTTGATTCAAATCCCAGCTCTACCACTTATTAGTTGTAGAACCCTGAGAAAGTTACCTAACCAATCTGACATAAAATGGTAATAATGACACCTAAAGCCACAAGATATGGGTTAACTCTGGCTGTTAAAACTGAATCTTTGGTCTCAGGATTATTTTGAAGATTAAATAATGTACCCAACTAGCAAGACATATGACACAAAGCAGCAGTAGCACCTAAATGTAGTTTCCTTGTCCTTATCATTATTTCTAGATTTTCTTATTTCAATTCCATCCACTTTTTTTGAACTTTATCCTCCCTACCAAAAGCCTATAGCATCTACTTCAAGTCATGGTGAGAGAAATATAATAAGGAAAATATTATCATTTACTTACTGTTAACTATTAGCCAGACACTGAGCTAACTGCTTTATATAGCTTATCTCTCTTAATCCTTGCAACTTTCATAAAGTAGTTATATTATTCCAGTTTACAGTTAAAGAAACTGAGGTTAAAAGGTTAGATAATTTGCCCCAATTCACTTTATCACTTGAATCATTACTTTTGCCCTACTGAGAATCCCTCCCTAATCACTACCTCACATTCCTTGCCCCGAAGGTAACCATTACCCTGAGTTTGTGATAATCATTTCCTTGTTCTCCTTTATATTTTACCATATACATATGCACTATAAACAATACTGGTTAGTTTTGCTTATTCTTGAATATTATACAAATGGAATATAAGACTATTCTTTTGTGCCACTTCTTTCAATATTACATAAATAATGAGCTGAATCCATGTTGTTCTCTACCTTACCTGTGAGTCATCCATTTTCATTACTATATAATGTCCTATTGTTTTTGTACATCTGAATCATTTCCATGTTTTAGTTATTATATACATTGATGCTGCAACCATTTCCTTGACATGTAACCTGATGTAAATGCGAAAGATTTTCTTTTATGCAGTGACCTTCAAACAGACACATACCTACACAAAGAATACACAAAGAACACACAAAAACTTTCCAAATAGTAAATGGGCATACTGTTTCTCAAGAATCCAACTCAGACCCTAACACCCATATATGCTATTTCCTAAAACTGATCTGCCTAAGAACAGGCTACATTTATAATACAGTAACCTTAGAAAATAAAGGCTTACTCCTCACCCATCCCACATATTACTATGATGCATTGGTTCCAAATATAAAACTCACAGAAGAGTAAAATGTTTAGTCTTGAGGGGAAGAAAGAATTGACGGGTTAGAATAATGTTATAAATTCCACAACAGAGATACGAACAATGTTCTTTAGAAGCAAAGAAAATGAACTACTTAACTACCTAAAGGAGTCAGGAAAAAAGAGATGACACACCTGAAGTGGGCCTTGAAGAGTAGGTATGGTTTTGAGGTGGAAAATGGTTGAAAGGACAACCCTTACAAACAAGTCAATGAGATGTAAGAGGAAGTCATTAGGTAGAGCATCAGGAAAAACTATTTCAAAGGCGGATAATTCAACTGGGAGATGAGCCCCTTTTGCCACTGGGAAGATAAAGATCTACTAGAAACAAAAAGGTACACTAGAAAACAAGATGCCTGAATAATTTGTACCTAGAACAACAAATATGACATGGACAAAAAGTTCGTAGATAGTATGTAAGGCATATTAATAAAATGGAAGAGAAGGAACACTGAGAAAACTAAGTTCAGCCTCAGTCTCTTCACTGGAGCCATGGTGTACCAGCAGAAACTGCTCTAAATCTCACTCCAAAAGGGAGGTGTTCCTTGGTATTACGGATGAGAGATGAATACTAATTTACGAACAACTAATTGCCCTCCCACTGACCACTGCCATGTTGCTCAGTATACTCATTAGCCGTGATATAAACAGAGAAATCCTGTCTCATGCTATATACATCCGCCCTTGTTAGGAGCAGCTAAATTTTGATAAAACATAGATAACCCATCATTTGACCTTTGATTTGGAGCTCATATTTGAAACTATTGTTTCTCTGTGTATGGCATCTTAAATATGTATGACTTGACTCTCCAAACTGGCAGTCACATGGGCCTCTTAACCTAACTCAGTAACAGCTGCTCTGCAATGATTATCTAGTTTTCAGGTGATCCTCTCTCCAGAGCTCCCCAAAGTCAATGTCAAACAATCCCAAAGGTAATTTTGCAATTTGGTGAATGTCACCCAGATACTTTGATGAGATGCGGAGCTACAAACAGAAAAAGAAAGTTTATTCATTTAAAGTACACCAATAATCAAAAACAATTTAATCATTTCCTACCACTTTATAAATCTCTTTCCTTTATTCACTTCCTAGAGAAGGTACTGCTATGTTATGACCTAACCATAAGCAGATGAATGAGTTCAGTGACTTTTATTTGACAAATGATCAAAATAAACACTGAGTACCTAACATGACTCATTTACTGTAGTAGGTGCTAGAAACAAGGAATTCATAACCTGCTCAGGAAACAAATGTGAACTAAACATAATGAGCTAATTGCTATAACAAATAATAAAGAGTGTGAAATCTAAGTGAAAAGAAATAACAGAGAAGTTCTAATAGGAACTAAGTAAGGGAAACATCACAGAAGAGGTGCCATCTCACTTGGGCCTCGAAAAAATACTGGGAATTTATCCAGTGGAGGTGAGGGGAATAAAGGAAAAAGATGAAATCCTCCAGGAATAACAATCCAGTGTGGCTGAATCAGTGATTCTCAACCCTGGCTGGAAAGGGACTGAGTCTTGGATATATAATTTTATACCATTTCACAGATGTTTCTGAGGTACAGCCAGGTTTGAGAAGCACTAAGCTAGAAAGATTACTTGGGTTGGGAGATAGGGTCGGAGGAAGGGGAGAGCTAGAGTTAGACTAGGGCTAGATTGAAAAGGCCTTCAAAGCCAAACTAGCCCTCTAAGAGGCCATCCAAAACTATTACAAAATTTCTATGTGATCATTATTATAGTGAAAGGAATCATACATTTCATCACATTTGGATTCTGCCCCCCCCCCCAAAAAATCTCTTTTGTTAGCAATAAGTTAACCATGTTTTTAAACAGAGGAATGACATAAAAACTATCCTTTCCGGGCTTCCCTGGTGGCGCAGCAGTTGAGAGTCCGCCTGCCGCTGCAGGGGACACAGGTTCGTGCCCTGGTCCGGGAAGATTCCACATGCCGCGGAGCAGCTGGTCCAGTGAGCCATGGCCACTGAGCCTGCACGTCCCAAGCCTGTGCTCCACAACGGGAGAGGCCACAGTGGTGAGAGGCCCGCGTACCGCAAAAAAAAAAAAAACAAACAAAAAAAACTATCCTTTCCTGTGGTAAGCAGTGTAATGGCCCCCCCAAAGAGGCCCATGAATACACTAAGCTACATGTCAAAAGGGAACTAAGGAGGAATTGAATTTGCTAGTCAGCTGTGAGATAGGGTGATTAACCTGTATTATCCAGGTGGACCCAAAGTAATTATAAGGGTTTTGAAAAGTGGAAGAGGGAGAAAGAAGATGAGACTCTGAGAGAGAGGTATGAGGATGGAAGCAGGGTCAGAGAGAGGGGCTCTGTTGCTGGCTTTGAATATAGAGGAAGGGGGCCACAAGCCAGGGAATGTAGATGGCCTCCAAAAGAAGGAAAAGGCAAGGAAACGAATTCTCCCCTGGAGCCCCCAGAAAGGAACTGCTGACACTTTGATTTTAGCTCAGTGAGACTCATGTCACACTTCTGAACTACAGAACTATAAGATAATAAACGTGTGCTGTTTTAAATTTGTGGTAATTTGTTACAGCAGCCATAGGAAATTAATATGCTTCCTTATTTAAAAATAATTTGAGTTCATTATCTCAGGTGCAGCTCAAAAAGTACCTCTACTTCAAAGAATTAATTACTATTTTATCTGTCCTCCCTTATAAATACATATACTTATTATATCATAACTAGATGTCTACATAATCCTCTTCCCCACTAGACAATGTGCTCTTCAAGAACAGGGACCTATTTTATTCATCTCTCCATCCTGAACACATATTAGGCACTAAATAATTATTTGTTTAACAAATAAATCTCTCTCTTCACCCCTACTTTCATGTCTGTGTATTCCTCTTCCTTCCCCTACCAGTACATATAGGCCTTCTACCAGGACAATCCCTATGCTACTCTACGTGGTCAAGATTTGGAGGAAGAAGTCTCCCAGGCATCCCCATTGGTCTCTTATTGCCAGAGGACACAACTAGCTCAATTTGCAACCAGAAGCAATTTCACTTAGACCACAGGAGGAGAGCACCCATAAAGAGGAGATAATTTACCAAAAGGGAATGAGGCTACACTGCCGAGTAAACTTCCCAAAAAAGCATGTCTAATAATGTATAAATATACCTCAGGCTACAGTACTTCTAAGGAGAAGAGGTATAGAGTAGATAAATTAAGCTTCTGGGAGGATAAATTAATTGTAGGAGGGGACTTTAGATATAAACAATGGGAGGAATGAACTGAGTCAAAGGAATGGCTTCCTCTGGAAATCCCAGAACTGGTATCATCATGCCTGACGCCAGCAGCACCACTGATCACTCCATCATTTTCTTTGGTACATCCTTTCCCATACTAATCAAGCAGCATTAGTCTGGTCCTCTTCCTCAGCAAGGGTGGTTTATCTGAAGGGACAAGGGAAGAGCTGTTTATATATCTCAGTTTCTTGCTATACCTGGTCCTGACAAAAATGTCCCTTTTTTCTCTGATTCCCTCATTAAAGGAAGAAACTCTAGCTAGACATAAAGAACTTCCCAAAATTGTTTAGCTCAATGTGGGTAATAGACAAGAAAAGATAAGAGAAGGTCTCTATATAGAAGAATACAAAAGCAGAGGAAGGGTAAATGGTCTAGAATTTGAATATTTTATTAGAGGAGGAGGCGGGACTAAGTTTGAGATGAATTCGGAGGGAAAAGACTAAGTTAAAAAACAGAAATTTAAGGACTCTCTCAAGGAGTCATTCTCACATAGCACCACTAGGAAAAATTATCATAAACTCAAGGCTATATAAAGTATAGCTAAAACAATATACTTTGCCAATAGCCAAAGTTAAGAAGAAAAGTCACCAGATTTGGGTTAGAGAAACTAGAAACTTAAATCCAAACTCTCCAGCTAACTAAACTCTGGGACCTTAAGCAATTTACTTCACCTCTTTGGGTCTCAGTTTACTCTCTTACATGAAACGCAGAGTTTAAAATGAGCTTCAAGGATACGACAGTCCACCACTGCCTTTATTAAATGTAAAACTGGCTCTATATAGTGATTTTAAAACTATCATCTTACCTTTTATTATCTATGGATAAGGCCATCAAGTTAAAGTCAAAGCCTGCATTGCCTCCCCTTACATTTGTACAGTCCAGCAAAATTAAGCCAAACCCCCTTCAACCTTCCTTTATTAGCTAAACAGATAAGTATTACACCAGACTCTCTACTTTTGTGCATGCTTGAAATTTTCTATAATGCAAAATTACCTAGAAAACACCAGAAGAATTCTTAATATATTCTGTGTATTGAAAAGAAAAAGGAAAACATGCTTAATGTTAAGTAACATATTAGTTCCATGTTCATTTTTAATAATCTATTTTCTCATTATTCAGTTAATTCAGAACTAAATATTAATTTTACCAAAACACAAACTGAGTCAAATGCTAAATCACAAAGAATAAATTTACCACAAATTAGACCAATACATTTTCTAGAAATACTAAACTGGATCAAAATACTATATCTGCCAAAACAATATTTCACTTGATTCAAGTTCTAGATTAACTGAATCTCTCACCATGTACCTATCATCCAGCTTCAGTTAATTTTCAGCATATGGAGAATTTTGTTTCATCCTTATCCCCACCCCAACAGAAAAAAACTAACCACAAAAAGGATGATAAAACTAATTTTACTTCCCATATTTATAATATTTTGTGAACAGTTGTTTTCCATGAAAAAAAATTCTGACATTATAAAAAAATTACTCAAACGTAATTTTTCAACTTAAGAATCTGCCAAAGAAATTCCCAATAAACTATGTTCTCTAATTTTTATCTTCATGTCCCTTCGGACTAACAGTAATTGACAGAGTAGACATTTAAGAAACGTTTATAAACCAAACAATTAAATTTAAAAGAACACTTCTAGAGATGTAAACTTAGTAAACTTTGCCATTTTCCACCCCAAAAATTTACCTGTTGGAAAAGACAAACATAAAAGATTAGAATCCCATTTTGTGTAACTCTATGGAACAAAGAAAAATAAGTATATATGATTTTTACGATGCTTAACTTTATCACAAATTTAATTTATGAATCAATTCACCTTACATAAATTCAAAAGAAAAAAAGCATATAAAAATTGAATACTTTTAACTTTTAAAAAGTTAAACTCAGATCTGTAGCACATTGACTTAAAATAACAACGTGCTACAAATAACAAATGTTGGCGAGAATCTGAAGAAAAAGGAACCCTTGTACACTGTTGGTAGGAATGTAAATTGGTTCAGCCACTAGGGAAAACAGTATGGAGGTTGCTCAAAAAACTAAAAATAGAACTACCATACAACCCAACAACTCCACTCCTGAGTATATATCTGAAAAAAACAAAAACACTAATTCGAAAAGATACATGCACCCTAATGTTCATAGCAGCATTACAATAAGTCCCCTACATACGAACCTTCAAGTTGTGAACTTTCAAAGACACGAACGTGTGTTCGCATGTCCAATCACTAAGTTAGTTCTATTTGAGGAGGCACTGTTAGTTTTTGAGGCACAGGACCTGAACGTAGAACAGTACACGAAGGTTGCAGCAGCCGTTCAGAATGCAATCCAGTGCTATCATGTCATCTATGACAAGAAAAAAACAGCTACTACCCAGATATCACTAGATCATTTTTTCAAGAGGGCAGATAGAACTGAATTCAGCAAGGAACCAGAACCTGTGCCATCAACATAAGGCGTGAGTGAAATTGCAGCTTGCCCTCTGTCTATTGCTGATGATCCTTCAGCTCTACCATCTCCCCCCTCCTCTCCCTCCTCCAGTCAGTAACTCTTCTTGCCTGTTCACTTGATGCCAGCCCCTGTATGCCAGCTGTTGTACTGTACTACTGTACTTTTCAAGGTACTGTGGTTTAAGATTAAAAATGTTTTCTTTATTTTTTGTTTTTTTAATGTATTATTTGTGTGAAAAGTATTATAAACCTATTACAGTACAGTACTAGATAGCCTATTGTGTTAGCTGGGCACCTAGGCTAACTTTGTTGGACTTATAAACAAACTGGACTTACAAACACGCTCTTGGAGCAGAACTCATTTTTATGTAGGGGACTTACTGTATTTACGATTGCCAAGATATGGAAGCAGCCTAAGTGTCCATCAACAGATGAATGGATAAAGAAGATGTGGCATATATATACAATAGGATACTACTCAGACATAAAAAAGAATGAAATGTTGCCATTTGCAGCAATACTGCTGGACAGCAACAGTAACATAAAAGCCTATGCAACTAGGTAAATGAGAAAAAGTTGACAGTAATATAAAAACAGCAACGAATTTATTTCCAAGTATTATTTTATGTAGTCATTTGGCCTAACATTCAATATCATTTGAAATGTGTTCTAAATTAAGGTTTAAAATTGCATTTTAATGTCAAAATGTATGTAAAAGAAACTTCTTTTGTTGTTTTTTGGCTGCTTTGGGTCTTCGTTGCTGCACATGGGCTTCCTCTAGTTGTGGCAAGCGGGAGCTACTCTTCGTTGCAGTGTGCGGGCTTCTCGTTGCGGAGCATGGGTTCTAGGTGCGTGGGCTTCAGTAGTTGCAGCACACGGGCTCAGTAGTTGCAGTACGCAAGCCCCGTAGTTGCAGCACACGAGCCCAGTGTGCGCGGGCTTCAGTAGTTGTGGTGCGTGGGCTCAGTAGACGTGCCTCACGGGCTCTAGAACGCAGGCTCAGCAGCTGTGGTGCACGGACTTAGTTGCTCCGTGGCATGTGGGATTTTCCTGGACCAGGGATCTAACCCGTGTTCCCTGCATTGGCAGGCAGATTCTTAACCCCTGCGCCACCAGGGAAGTCTAAAAGAAACTATTTTTGAAATGTTTACAAGAAGAATAATCTTGGGAATTCCCTGGTGGTCCAGTGATTAGAACTCCGCGCTTCTACTGCAGGGGGCATGGGTTCAATCCCTGGTCAGTGAACTAAGATCCTGCAAGCCACGTGGCACAGCAAAAAACAAAGAATTTTTTCTTTTTGAAGAAATAGGACAAGCAAAACAAAACAACTTACTTCTAACAAAGAAGCAAAATAATTATTGTTTAGGGTTCATAATATCTCAAAATTATAGAATACTATGTAGACATTAAAAATTATAAATATAACAAAATAAAAACATTAAAAGAATTTACGAAATAATTTACTTTAAAAATTAAAATTTACAGGGCTTCCCTGGTGGCGCAGTGGTTGAGAGTCCGCCTGCCGATGCAGGGGACATGGGTTTGTGCCCCGGTCTGGGAAGATCCCACATGCCATGGAGCGGCTGGGCCCGTGAGCCATGGCCGCTGAGCCTGCGTGCCCGGAGCCTGTGCTCCGCAACAGGAGAGGCTACAACAGTGAGAGGCCCGTGTACCGCAAAAAAAAAAAAAAAAAAATTAAAATTTACAAATATGCTTTCAAGTAACTGTAAAGAATAAAATATATAGATTTCATTGATCTCTCATCATACCCAGGCATTCTTCTAACCTCTATACATGTAACAGTCCATTTAATTCTTATGACAACTTTAAGGCACTATTATTATCACTCACTTAAATGATGAATAACCAGAGGCAAACACAAGTTGATTTGACCAAGGTGATATAGCTAGTAAGTAACAAAGCCAGGGTTCAAACCCAAGCAGAACTCCAGAAAGATATGCCATTCTGCCTGTCATAAAATACCAAAATATCTGGTGGGAGATTTATAAGTGAATTTGTCAAGTTTTAATTTTAAGTTAAATATTCCTTTTCATATTACTTTGAGGTTAATTTAATAATAATGAATCAATAGTAGTAACAACAGCAAACATTTAATAGAAGCCCTGACTACAAGATAGCCATTATTTCTCACAATAGCCCTCATAAGATGAATGCTCTTATAGCCCCATTTTACAGGTAAGGAAAGTAAGGCACAAAAAGGGAAAGTAACTCACCCAAGATCACACAGTGAATAAGCAACAGAGCTAGAAATGGAATCCAACTAGTCTAACTCCAGAGTCTGGGACTGGGTTCTAAACCACCACACTAAAACTCAGGTAATAAAGAGAAATGAGAAGAGATGATTTCTACAATACTTTTATAAACTCTATGGTTTTGAATAGAACTGGATCTAAAGTCAAAGTAACAGATGCTCTGGGCTTCCCTGGTGGCGCAGTGGTTGAGAGTACGCCTACCGATGCAGGGGACACGGGTTCGTGCCCCGGTCCAGGAAGATCCCACATGCCGCGGAACGGCTGGGCCCGTGAGCCATGGCCACTGCGCCTGCGCATCCGGAGCCTGCGCTCCGCAACGGGAGAGGCCACAACAGTGAGAGGCCTGCGTACCAAAAACAAACAAAAAAAAGTAACATATGCTTTATCAATGACTTTAAATCCATCTACCTAACGGAACAAATAAAATCCTCTTCCTTCTCATTCTCCACTGTGGTGATTACAAGTAACTGCAGTTTTTCAGAAGTAGCTAAAGAAACATAAATTGCATTATAAGGTTCAGGAATAAAATATCAAAATAGGTATTTGGGCTTGGTAGGACTATGACAGCTATAAAAATTCAGTTCAGGTATATGCCTCAAATCAGGAAGCCCCTTGTTCTCTGTAGAAAATGATGCTTAAGAAATAAACCCTGCATAGAGCAGCAGTTTCTATAGAAGTACAGAAAGAAAACATTAGCATCCTTACTATCGATATCCTAATCTCATCCTTTTAAATTTCTATTTTTCTGTGTATGTTTTACAAAATATATACATACAATATTTTAGTACTTGCATATAATTTATAAATAAATATACTTAAAGAGGGTAAGTGTGTTCATTGTTTACTGATAGAAATACATGGTCAAAAAATAGACAACTAGCAAAAAAAAACTTTTTTTACATCACTGTAAAGATGGTTTGACTTTTATTTTAAAGGTTTCCTTTTACACCCTAAAGTTTCAGGATATTTTTAGTTGTTTAACTGGTCACCAGATGAATTCCTAAAGCACCATGTTGACTGTCCCTACCCTGCAATAAAGGTCCTTCTCAGAAACTTTCAACAAAACTTGAATGAAGGACAAATAATGCAGTTGTCATCCCAGAAGGGGATGAATATAAAGGTATCATGAATATAAAGGTACATCTGGGACAGTGTTCTGCCACTCACCAAGATTAAGTAATCTTATCAGAACTATGATGAAATTTGAAGGGATAGAAAACTAAAGACTCTCAATCCCAGAACTATTAGAATTTTTATTTGCTCCAAGAATAGACATTGTCCATCTTAGAAAAAACATTTTCTACCATACAAAGATTGGAATAAAGTAAGTTACTATCTTTAAAACCATTTCAGTTTCCAGGCAAAACCTGTGGAAGCTTGTTGGAAGTGTTAATTCACTACCTTACTGAAGGGCAATTTGGCAATATGTATCAAAATTTTAAATGTACATCTCCTTTGACCTAGCAATACCATTTCTTATAATTTATAAGATGATTAGACATATGTACAAAGATGTAATATAAAAACTTGTAACTGCTAGAAGATTGGAAACAATCTAAATGTTTACCACTATCATTGATTAAATAAATTGTGCAATCTATATAATGGAATACTAATTTGATGTACATCTGTGTCTATGTATATTGCTGAATTTTAGAAATAGATTACAAAATACCAGGAATAAACTGAATCATTTTAAGTGAGATTATAAATGTATATGAATGGATTGAAAAACATCTGGAATGAAGTATACCAAAATTAGTTTACTGTATTGATAATGGGATTTTAAGTATTTTTTACTTTTATCTTTAAACGTTTCTTTTTAGTTTGAATTTTTTACTATATACATATATTATTTTCAAAATCAGAGAAAAAAATCCCTTTTCATCTTATAAAGAAAGAATTCTAAGATTTGTATACTTTTTTCAAAGACCTGAACCTATTTCTTTTCATAACAGATGCTAAGTACTATAAATTTAGAGAAGAATAAGACAATTTTATCTTAGAGCGGTGGTTCTCAAAGTGACTAGCAGCTGATCAGCATCACCTAAAACTAGTTAGAAATGCAAAATCTCAGGCCCCACTCCAGACATACTGAACTAGAAAATCTGGGGGTGGAGCCCACATCTGTATCCAGTTGGTTCTGATCCATTCTTCAGTTTGAGAACCAGTGTTTAAGATGAACTCAAAACCTGGCGATCTGAAAGGCCAATTTAAAACACCTCTTGGTATTGTTAGTGCCACATAAATCCAAACAAATGGAGGTGATGTCTCCATCAGTTTCCCGGACCGGGGCACGAACCCGTGTCCCCTGCATTGGCAGGCGGACTCTCAACCACTGCGCCACCAGGGAAGCCCCCAGGAGAGCCTTCTTGCTGATAAAATTTGGGAATAAAGACCTGAAAAATACTCGAAATATCAGAAATGAAGCAGCAATCCCACCTGAGCTATGACTAATCCTGTTGGAAACAGAACAAAACTTCCAAGCCCAACATTAGAAACAACAGCTCCAGATGGTGAATACTATCAAAAACCTAGTGCTACCCAGGGCAACCTTCTGAAAACTCTAAGCAATAACAAATGGACTTGGAATCCTAACTGACCACACACTGATAGAATCACAACTAAGTAATACCAAACCCTCTGGCAAAGATACAAGGTTTATTCAACATACAGTGGAGCTATTAACAGGATCCAAGCATTAAGTCATCTCAAAATGTCAAGAACGTCCATATTAAAGCTTCAGAGTTACTTAATTATGAACAAACTAAACACATCAAAAATAAGTCTGAAACACTTTCACAGTAAATTCACTTAAGAGCTCATTTCTCCAGCAGAAGGGGGGGAAAAAAACACCATCAGTATTAAAATAAGGAAAATGTGGGAGAAATAATAAATACAGCAAAGAGGGGTTAAATATATGGACAGTGCACTTAAAATTATTGCATCTATAAATACAACTTAAAAAAAGAGTTCTCATTTACAGTTTTGCAAAAAATTTTTATATACTTAAAAATAGGGTCTACATTTGTCCATATGGTATCTTTCCCCTCTTCAAGATACTTGCCTGCCATCTGCTGGAAAACTGTCCTAATGAATGTATAAACCTACATTATATATGCTATAAATGGCATCATCGTTGATATGGCCCAGCTATGCACTATACAACCTGCACAAGTGTGCAAAGCAAACACGCTTAAGAATTAGCCTAATTTACACCATATCAGAACCTCCACAGTGAATCAGAAATCTTTAAGAGGTCTGACCATAAAGCTGACAGAGGACAGACTGACAGGAGTCTCCCCACTACATACATAACCTATAACCTCATCTTTTCAAGTAACTAATGATAAAACTATATAGCTCTGGGGTTCCAGCCTCAAGCGGATAAAGAACAGCAGGTAGTTCTCTGACGCTTTGCTTTTCCAACAAACAGGATGATGCTGCTTTGACTATGGATTCTAGTACATAGGAAAGCAAAATTAGTTTGAGAATTCTGCTGCAGATTCATATTCTTCATCTGCTTCTGAGTCTATTTAATTTTTATTTACTTTTTTTTTAATAGGTCTGGCTGCCTATGTTGTCTGTTATATCTCGAAAAACAAGAATACCACAATAGACAAAGGTCTGATACAGCCCATCCTAAGGCCGCAGAGAAATGAGTGGTCTGATTGCTAGCAACTAGCTATTTTAGTGACAATATACTAACTTGAATGAAATATTCTTTAAATTTTTTATATGATGAACAGAACCTAATGGTGCAAAACCATAATACCAGAAGTAAATCTGCTCAAGTATACAGCAATTTGCAGTATTCTGCAGCCCCACTTTACTCCAGACCAGACAGATGAGCATTTCTTCTTCATTTAACTCTTAAAAGAGCTATTCCAGAGCCATCTCCATGTATGATTGGCCTTAGAAGACTAGCAAACTGAGGAAAACCAAAAGGATCAAGGGAGTCTTTCAAAGTCTTTCTAGCAACTTGTAATGCAATGATACTTTTACAACTCTACCTCAAGTATCTTGAGAAATTTCTCCCTGCTTCTTTGATCAACAAACTGTGGTTATTTAAAACTGACTGAGGGACTTCCCTGGCTGTCCAGTGGTTAAGACTCCACAAGGAAGGAGGCGCAGGTTCTATCCCTGGTTGGGGAACTAAGATCTCGCATGCCGCAGGGTGCGGCCAAAAAAATAATAATAATACTAACTGGAAGTGACATGGAATTTGTCCTCCTACTTTGTCAAAGACTGCCAGATAGCAAAATGTAAAACTTCTGACCAAGTTTACATAATGACATAGGAAATAAAACCACAAAAAGGATACCTGGGAACTTTTTTAAGAATTAAGTTATTATAAACTTCTGACTTTTTTTTAACAAGTCTGGTTAACAAGGGCAAATTCTGGGTCATGCTGTCCAAATTTGATAATGGAGACAATGACAGTTTAAATCTGGTATACCTTTGGGAGGTTGTTTTCCCAGCTTTATAAATTCTCAGAACTTTGTGTACTGAAATGAGGCCACTTCAAAGTACTGGTCACATGCCCCCATACTGTACAACTGATTTAAAACTTCAAGCTAAATAAAGCCTTAGAAAGATTTTCTTCCTCCAGAATTATCTAAGAACCACTTTGCCAATTTACATCCTCCACACAATGGTCTTTCTGATTGGACAGTAGGGCCTGAGTCACTATTTTAAAGAACAACCTTTTGATCATCCTCAGTAAAGAAAAAAAAAAAAAAGCAGTACATTACTAAATAATCCATTAGTATTATACATACTAAATAATTCATTACAATTACATGCCAGCATCCTCAATGAATGCAATGTATCATAAGAAAGAATATCAATTGCATGAGGCTTTTATGGACCCTTACTTAAGATTCTCGGTAAAAACTTTATGAGCTCAAAAAAAAAAGTACTTAGAGTCTATTCCTAAAATTTGGCACAGGAGCTGGGAACTATAGGCAAAGTCTTCTGAAACATCAGATGATAATTTTCAGTGAGATAAATAAGGACTTCTTTTATTGTTATTTAGTCTTATACCCTAAAAATTTGAAAACTCTCTTGGTTGAGCTGAATGTATATGCCTTTCTTCCCCTTTCTTTCCTTCCCCATCCCCACCCCCAAAGAGAATGAAAACAAAAGCTATATCTTATATGCTTATACAGTTTTAGGTGTGACCTCAGAAAACTGACCTTGCTGCCTAATTATTGCCAGAAAGGATAATTTCAGACCAACTACAGGCAGTCCCTGATTCACTTAATAAATAAGTTCCTGGGAGCGTATGTATGAAGCAAATATTTGTAAATCAAAGCAATAATTTCCAGAAGTAATACAGCTGATTCTGAATGTTTATAGATGAATTGATATGATGTCTAGGATTTACTTCAAAATTAGCCAAGGTTGCCATGGGGAGAAAGGGTAGGCAGTGACAGAATTAGATGAAACAAGATTGTTATGTGTTGATAACTGTTAAGACTGTGAGAAGGGTACACAGGAATTTATTGTACTATTGTCTCAATTTTGTTTTAAATTTTCCACAGTAAATTAATTTGGAAAGAAAAAAGAATAGGGCAAGAATTGACTGTACCTATCTAAGTTTTAAACTTACAAAGCCTATATTCAACAAGCCCACATTTAAGAATCTATCCTACAGAAATACCAGTATCAATATGTAAACAGATATTTATGAGAATACAAAATTTTCTGTAAGAACAATGTGGGGAGGGAAAAGGAGACCATCTAAATGTCCATCAAGAGAGGAGTATGTAATTCCATACAACAGAATATTCTGCAGTCATTAAACAGAACAAAAGTGAGCTAGAAGTTTCAATTCATAAAGATACCTGACATATTTATATGTTGTTAAGTAGAAAAAAATAAATGTGTATCAAAATGTATATGGTAATTCCCAGCTAAAAAGAAAAACTATAAGACTATGTATGTATATATAAATGTATGTATATACACATGCTTATATAAGCATAGAAAAAAGTCTAGAATACTACCCATCAAACTACTAATAATGCTTTGAAGGGGTAACTTTAAAATGGGGAAGAGAGGAAAGTTTACTTATATACTTCTAAATTGTTACTTTTTTATAATAAACTTATAAAATTGTAAAATATTTAAAGGCCATTACAGGACTTCCCTGGTGGCATGGTGATTAAGAATCCGCCTGCCAGTGCAGGGGACACAGGCTCGAGCCCTGGTCCGGGAAGATCCTACATGCCGCAGAACAACTAAGCCTGTGCATTACAATTACTGAACCTGTGCTCTAGAGCCCATGAGCTACAACTACTGAGCCCATGCACCACAACTACTGAAGCCCGCACGCTCTAGGGCCCGCGTGCCACAACTGCTGAGCCTGCGTGCTGCAACAACTGAAACCCACGTGCCTAGAGCCCATGCTCCACAACAAGAGAAGCCACTGCAATGAAAAGCCCACTCACTGCAACGAAGAGTAGCCCCCGCTCGCCGCAACTAGAGAAAGCCCGCATGCAGCAACGAAGACCCAATGCAGCCAAAAAAAAAAGCCATTAGTTTAAAAATAAAGTACCTGGAACATAAAAGTTACTCAATTAATGAGAGAAAATTTTAAAAGAATTGCCTAGGGACTGTCACACACTCACAGATATGACAAAATAATTTCACATAAAATAGAAATAATAAAGTTTAAAGGAAAACCATTTAAACCAATAAACTTTTGAAAAGTTTGTTTCAAAAATATGAAAGAAAAAGAAGAAATGCAAACACTGGGACACATATATGAATAAGACTTCTACAGGATAATCATGGATAGAGAAAACTGAGGTACACTGGATAAGAAACGACTAGCAGTGAAAAACAAGGGAAGAGGGAAAAAAGAAAATATGTGGAAGGAAAATTAGGAGATAGTGAAAGAGTTCCATAAATGAGAGAGGGTCACTACATCGTATGAAAACAGTATTGAAAAATGAGGGATGGAGGACAGGACCGGGCAGTTAGTAGCTATGGAAAATCTTCTTTAGACTTTTCCTTCATTTTTAAAACTCTAGTGAATATCCACTATTTAACATATACTGGCTTCAGCCTAGAGGATAACAACTTGAGCCAGCATGAGTTAACTCTGGCTTCCAGAATTCTATTTCAGTGTGATGAAACAACCACATGCATTTATCTTCCTCCCTTCTGAGACCCCATTAAAGGAAAAGGACAAGAAAAGAACCTGTAGCTAACAAGATATAGCAACAAATTTCTGGAAGAAAAGCTGTCAAAAGGCAGTAAGGATGAAGCAGAATAGTACAAAAAAGAGCCTAGAGTATTTGCCAAGGGAATGAAATCCAAAAGGGAGTCTGGGTACCAGCCATAACCATGGAGAAGGTCATGATTTAGAATGCCAAGAATAATGGAAGCACTGAAAACAAACAGATTAAATGAAAGACTTAATACAGAACAGTCAGACCCCTACACATGCACCCCATACATGGGTATTCCAGCAGCCAAACACCTGAAAAGGTATCAGGGGATTTTTCTCTGGAGAAATTATGTAGTCTGAGAATATATTTAAAACCACTGAATCGTACAGTTTAAACGAGTAAATTGTATAGTATGTGAACTATATCTCAGTAAAGCTCTTGTGAAAAAAGAAAAAGCACTAATTTTCCTTTTCTTCCATAATGGGAAATCAATTAATACTGCCTAAAATTGAATGTAATTTTTTAATCACAAATATAGAAGCTGACTTTTTACTCTAAGTTTAAAAGATCTTTTAAAAAGGAACATTATTTGTGATGAAAATACATTTACCTGAAATTCAATAATTATATAAGTTTCATTTCAGTTTCCTTTTCAAGTAAAATTAAATGTAATACTTTTTATTAGAAATAGCATTATAGTATATCCAATTTTCATGAAAATTATTTTCTTCTTCTCATCCTTCTATTTGTATATTTGTGTGACGTGATGCTGATCTGGAATGATGATCACCTAAAGTTAATGATGGTTACAGATTTCTGCCAGATATGTACTTGTGTCTTCTTTATACTCTTCTGTACTGCTTTTTATTTTTACTAATAAGCATGCAGCATACTTATAAAAAGAAAAATAATTTGAAAATTAAAAGGCTTATAATAAGACTTCCACTTCTGGAAAGATGCAGCAGACATAGTTTTTCCTATTCCTCCCAATAAGTATAACTAAAAACTCTAGACATTATATGTAAAACAAAAATTTTTAAGTCTGAAAAGTGGAAAGAAGGCAGCAAACTGGCTTGGGACCTCAGGACAAAAAGAAGGACACAATGGTGAGTTTCCTCTGTTTTCTTTTTGCCTCATATCCCAGACTTGGAACTGAAGAGGCTGGCAACCCAGAAACACGAACAGGTGCAAATAAAAAAAAGCCTCAACAAAAGCTTGCTCTCTCTAGTCAAAAGATGACAAAAGAGGCAGCCTAAGACAGAAAATATTTATACAATCACCCTTCCATTCAAGATAAACACCACTGG
>NW_020174420.1:0-4020 GCF_003031525.2 Neophocaena asiaeorientalis asiaeorientalis | reverse complement strand
AGTAAAGAAAAAAAAAAAAAAGCAGTACATTACTAAATAATCCATTAGTATTATACATACTAAATAATTCATTACAATTACATGCCAGCATCCTCAATGAATGCAATGTATCATAAGAAAGAATATCAATTGCATGAGGCTTTTATGGACCCTTACTTAAGATTCTCGGTAAAAACTTTATGAGCTCAAAAAAAAAAGTACTTAGAGTCTATTCCTAAAATTTGGCACAGGAGCTGGGAACTATAGGCAAAGTCTTCTGAAACATCAGATGATAATTTTCAGTGAGATAAATAAGGACTTCTTTTATTGTTATTTAGTCTTATACCCTAAAAATTTGAAAACTCTCTTGGTTGAGCTGAATGTATATGCCTTTCTTCCCCTTTCTTTCCTTCCCCATCCCCACCCCCAAAGAGAATGAAAACAAAAGCTATATCTTATATGCTTATACAGTTTTAGGTGTGACCTCAGAAAACTGACCTTGCTGCCTAATTATTGCCAGAAAGGATAATTTCAGACCAACTACAGGCAGTCCCTGATTCACTTAATAAATAAGTTCCTGGGAGCGTATGTATGAAGCAAATATTTGTAAATCAAAGCAATAATTTCCAGAAGTAATACAGCTGATTCTGAATGTTTATAGATGAATTGATATGATGTCTAGGATTTACTTCAAAATTAGCCAAGGTTGCCATGGGGAGAAAGGGTAGGCAGTGACAGAATTAGATGAAACAAGATTGTTATGTGTTGATAACTGTTAAGACTGTGAGAAGGGTACACAGGAATTTATTGTACTATTGTCTCAATTTTGTTTTAAATTTTCCACAGTAAATTAATTTGGAAAGAAAAAAGAATAGGGCAAGAATTGACTGTACCTATCTAAGTTTTAAACTTACAAAGCCTATATTCAACAAGCCCACATTTAAGAATCTATCCTACAGAAATACCAGTATCAATATGTAAACAGATATTTATGAGAATACAAAATTTTCTGTAAGAACAATGTGGGGAGGGAAAAGGAGACCATCTAAATGTCCATCAAGAGAGGAGTATGTAATTCCATACAACAGAATATTCTGCAGTCATTAAACAGAACAAAAGTGAGCTAGAAGTTTCAATTCATAAAGATACCTGACATATTTATATGTTGTTAAGTAGAAAAAAATAAATGTGTATCAAAATGTATATGGTAATTCCCAGCTAAAAAGAAAAACTATAAGACTATGTATGTATATATAAATGTATGTATATACACATGCTTATATAAGCATAGAAAAAAGTCTAGAATACTACCCATCAAACTACTAATAATGCTTTGAAGGGGTAACTTTAAAATGGGGAAGAGAGGAAAGTTTACTTATATACTTCTAAATTGTTACTTTTTTATAATAAACTTATAAAATTGTAAAATATTTAAAGGCCATTACAGGACTTCCCTGGTGGCATGGTGATTAAGAATCCGCCTGCCAGTGCAGGGGACACAGGCTCGAGCCCTGGTCCGGGAAGATCCTACATGCCGCAGAACAACTAAGCCTGTGCATTACAATTACTGAACCTGTGCTCTAGAGCCCATGAGCTACAACTACTGAGCCCATGCACCACAACTACTGAAGCCCGCACGCTCTAGGGCCCGCGTGCCACAACTGCTGAGCCTGCGTGCTGCAACAACTGAAACCCACGTGCCTAGAGCCCATGCTCCACAACAAGAGAAGCCACTGCAATGAAAAGCCCACTCACTGCAACGAAGAGTAGCCCCCGCTCGCCGCAACTAGAGAAAGCCCGCATGCAGCAACGAAGACCCAATGCAGCCAAAAAAAAAAGCCATTAGTTTAAAAATAAAGTACCTGGAACATAAAAGTTACTCAATTAATGAGAGAAAATTTTAAAAGAATTGCCTAGGGACTGTCACACACTCACAGATATGACAAAATAATTTCACATAAAATAGAAATAATAAAGTTTAAAGGAAAACCATTTAAACCAATAAACTTTTGAAAAGTTTGTTTCAAAAATATGAAAGAAAAAGAAGAAATGCAAACACTGGGACACATATATGAATAAGACTTCTACAGGATAATCATGGATAGAGAAAACTGAGGTACACTGGATAAGAAACGACTAGCAGTGAAAAACAAGGGAAGAGGGAAAAAAGAAAATATGTGGAAGGAAAATTAGGAGATAGTGAAAGAGTTCCATAAATGAGAGAGGGTCACTACATCGTATGAAAACAGTATTGAAAAATGAGGGATGGAGGACAGGACCGGGCAGTTAGTAGCTATGGAAAATCTTCTTTAGACTTTTCCTTCATTTTTAAAACTCTAGTGAATATCCACTATTTAACATATACTGGCTTCAGCCTAGAGGATAACAACTTGAGCCAGCATGAGTTAACTCTGGCTTCCAGAATTCTATTTCAGTGTGATGAAACAACCACATGCATTTATCTTCCTCCCTTCTGAGACCCCATTAAAGGAAAAGGACAAGAAAAGAACCTGTAGCTAACAAGATATAGCAACAAATTTCTGGAAGAAAAGCTGTCAAAAGGCAGTAAGGATGAAGCAGAATAGTACAAAAAAGAGCCTAGAGTATTTGCCAAGGGAATGAAATCCAAAAGGGAGTCTGGGTACCAGCCATAACCATGGAGAAGGTCATGATTTAGAATGCCAAGAATAATGGAAGCACTGAAAACAAACAGATTAAATGAAAGACTTAATACAGAACAGTCAGACCCCTACACATGCACCCCATACATGGGTATTCCAGCAGCCAAACACCTGAAAAGGTATCAGGGGATTTTTCTCTGGAGAAATTATGTAGTCTGAGAATATATTTAAAACCACTGAATCGTACAGTTTAAACGAGTAAATTGTATAGTATGTGAACTATATCTCAGTAAAGCTCTTGTGAAAAAAGAAAAAGCACTAATTTTCCTTTTCTTCCATAATGGGAAATCAATTAATACTGCCTAAAATTGAATGTAATTTTTTAATCACAAATATAGAAGCTGACTTTTTACTCTAAGTTTAAAAGATCTTTTAAAAAGGAACATTATTTGTGATGAAAATACATTTACCTGAAATTCAATAATTATATAAGTTTCATTTCAGTTTCCTTTTCAAGTAAAATTAAATGTAATACTTTTTATTAGAAATAGCATTATAGTATATCCAATTTTCATGAAAATTATTTTCTTCTTCTCATCCTTCTATTTGTATATTTGTGTGACGTGATGCTGATCTGGAATGATGATCACCTAAAGTTAATGATGGTTACAGATTTCTGCCAGATATGTACTTGTGTCTTCTTTATACTCTTCTGTACTGCTTTTTATTTTTACTAATAAGCATGCAGCATACTTATAAAAAGAAAAATAATTTGAAAATTAAAAGGCTTATAATAAGACTTCCACTTCTGGAAAGATGCAGCAGACATAGTTTTTCCTATTCCTCCCAATAAGTATAACTAAAAACTCTAGACATTATATGTAAAACAAAAATTTTTAAGTCTGAAAAGTGGAAAGAAGGCAGCAAACTGGCTTGGGACCTCAGGACAAAAAGAAGGACACAATGGTGAGTTTCCTCTGTTTTCTTTTTGCCTCATATCCCAGACTTGGAACTGAAGAGGCTGGCAACCCAGAAACACGAACAGGTGCAAATAAAAAAAAGCCTCAACAAAAGCTTGCTCTCTCTAGTCAAAAGATGACAAAAGAGGCAGCCTAAGACAGAAAATATTTATACAATCACCCTTCCATTCAAGATAAACACCACTGGGGGGCTTCCTGCCAGTGCAGGGGACACAGGCTCGAGCCCTGGTCCGGGAAGATCCTACATGCCGCAGAACAACTAAGCCTGTGCATTACAATTACTGAACCTGTGCTCTAGAGCCCATGAGCTACAACTACTGAGCCCATGCACCACAACTACTGAAGCCCGCACGCTCTAGGGCCCGCGTGCCACAACTGCTGAGCCTGCGTGCTGCAACAACTGAAACCCACGTGCCTAGAGCCCATGCTCCACAACAAGA
>NW_020174419.1:1934433-1955273 GCF_003031525.2 Neophocaena asiaeorientalis asiaeorientalis | reverse complement strand
CTCCACGTCTTACTCTTCCGCCATCTTCCCCCGTCTCCCAGTTTTCTTAAATTTACCAAGGCTTGATTTGTGATAAAGATATGATCTATTCTGGAGAATGTTCCAAGAGCACTTGAGAAAAAACTATATTCTGTTGGTTTTGGATGGAATGTCCTATAAATATCAATTAAGTCCATCTTGTTTAATGTATCATTTAAAGCTTGTGTTTCCTTATTTATTTTCATTTTGGATGATCTGTCCATTGGTGAAAGTGGGGTGTTAAAGTCCCCTACTATGATTGAGTTACTGTAAATTTCCCCTTTTATGGCTGTTAGCATTTGCCTTATGTAGTGAGGTGCTCCTATGTTTGGTACATAAATATTTACATTTCTTATATCTTCTTCTTGGATTGATCCCTTGTTCCTTATGCAGTGTCCTTCTTTATCTCTTGTGATAGTGTTTATTTTAAAGTCTATTTTGTCTGATATGGGAATTGCTACTCCAGCTTTCTCTTGATTTCCATTTGCATGGAATATCTTTTTCCATCCCCTCAGTTTCAGTCATATGTGTCCCTAGGTCTGAAGTGAGTCTCTTGTAGACAGCATATATAAGGGTGTTGTTTTTGTATCCATTCAGCCAGTCTATGTCTTTTGGTTGGAGTATTCAATCCATTTACATTGAAGGTAATTATTGATATGTGTCTTCCTATTACCATTTTCTTAGTTGGTTTGGGTTTGTTATTGTAGATCTTTTCCTTTTCTTGTGTTTCCTGCCTAGAGAAGTTCCTTTAGCATTTTTTGTAAAGCTAGTTTGGTCGTGCTGAATTCTCTTAACTTTTGCTTGTCTGTAAAGATTTTAATTTCTCCATCAAATCTGAATGAGATCCTTGCTGGGTACAGTAATCTTCGTTCGAGGTATTTCCCTTTCATCACTTTAAATATGTCCTGCCACTCCCTTCTGGCTTGAAGATTTTCTGCAGAATGATCAGCTCTTAACCTTATGGGGGTTCCCTTGTATGTTATTTGCTGCTTTTCCCTTGCTGCTTTAATATTTTTTCTTTGTATTTAATTTTTGACAGTTTGATTAATATGTGTCTTGGTGTGTTTCTCCTTGGATTTATCCTATATGGGACTCTCTGTGCTTCCTGGACTAATTGACTATTTCCTTTCCCATATTAGGGAAGTTTTCAACTATAACCTCTTCAAATATTTTCTCAGTTCCTTTCTTTTCCTCTTCTTCTTCTGGGACCGCTATAATTCAAATGTTGGTGTGTTTAATGTTGTCCCAGAGGTCTCTGAGATTGTCCTCAATTCTTCTCATTCTTTATTCTGCTCTGCATTAGTCATTTCCACTATTTTATCTTCCAGGCCACTCCTCCGTTCTTCTGCCTCAGTTAGTCAATCAGGTATTGATTCTTTCTAGAGAATTTGTAATTTCATTTATTGTGTCGTTCATCATTGTTCGTTTGCTCTTTATTTCTTCTAAGTCCTTGTTAAAGATTTCTAGAATTTTCTCCATTCTATTTCCAAGATTTTGGATCATCTTTACTATCATTACTCTGAATTCTTTTTCAGGTAGACTGCCTATTTCCTCTTCATTTGTTTGGTCTGGTGGGTTTTGATCTTCCTCCTTCATCTGCTGCATATTTCTCTGTCTTCTCATTTTGCTTAACTTACTGTGTTTGGGGTCTCCTTTTTGCAGGCTGCAGGTTCATAGTTCCCATTTTTTTTGGTGTCTGGTTCCAGTGGCTAAGTTTGGTTCAGTGGGTTGTGTAGGCTTCCTGGTGCAGGGGACTTTTGCCTGTGTTCTGGTGGGTAAGGCTGAATCTTGTCTTTTTTTTGGGCAGGGCTGCCTCCAGTGGTGTGTTTTGGGGTATCTGTGACATTATTAGGATTTTAGGCAGCCTCTCTGCTAATGGGTTGTGTTGTGTTCCTGTCTTGCTAGTTGTTTGGCATAGGGTGTCCAGTACTGTAGCCTGATGGTTGTTAATGGAGTTGGATCTTAGTGTTGAGACAGTGATCTCTGGGAGAGCTTTCACCATTTGATATTACATGGAGCTGGAAGGTCTCTGGTGGACCAATGTCTTGAACTGAGCTCTCGCACCTCAGAGTCACAGGCCTGACACCCAGCTAGAGCACCAAGACACTCTTTGCCACATGGCTCAGAAGAAAAGGGAGGAAAAAAGAAAGAATAAAATAAAACGAAGTTATTAAGAAGTTTTTAATTATTAAAAAAAAATTAGAACATAATAGAAAAAAAATAAAAAAGGACAGACAGAACCTTAGGACAAATGGTAAAAGCAAAGCTATACAGACGAAATCACACAAAGACACATACACGTACACATTCACAAAAAGAGAAAAAGGAAAAAATATATATCTATATATTAAAAAAAAGGAAGAGAGCAACCAAATCAATAAACATATCTACCAATGATAATAAAATCTAAGTACTAAACTAAAATAAATATAAATCCAGAAACAAATTAGATGCAGAAAACAAACCCCAACTCTACTGTTGCTCCCCAAGTTCACCACCTCAATTTTGGGATGATTTGTTGCCTCTTCATGTATTCCAGAGATGCAGGGTGCATGAAGCTGATTGTGGAGATTTAATCCACTGCTCCTGAGGCTGCTGGGAGAAATTTCCCTTTCTCTTCTTTGTTCGCACAGGTCCTGGGGTTCACCTTTGGATTTGGCCCTGCCCCTGTGTGTAGTTTGCCTGAGGGTGTCTGTTCTTTGCTCAGACAGGACAGGGTTAAAATAGCAGCTGATTAGGGGGCTCTGGCTCACTCAGGCCAAGGGGGAGAGAGGGGCACTGGTGCAGGGCGAGAGGCCAGAGAGACGTTGCAACAGCCCTAGGCACTTCATGTATTCTCCCGGGGAAATTGTCCCTGGATCATGGGACCCTGGCAGTGGCGGGCGGCACAGGCTCCCAGGAGAGGAGGTATGGATAGTGACCTGTGCTTGGACACAGGCTTCTTTGTGGCTGCAGCAGCACCCTTAACATCTCATGCCCGTCTCTGGTGTCCACGCTGATAGCTGTGGCTCGCTCCCACCTCTGGAGCTCGTTTAGGTGGTGCTCTGAATCCGCTCTCCTCGCACACCCTGAAACAATGTTCTCTTGTCTCATAGGCAGTTCCAGACTTTTCCCCGGACTCCCTCCTGGTCAGCCGTGGCACACTAACCCCCTGCAGGCTGTGTTCACGCCGCCAACCCCAGTCCTCTCCCTGCCTCCAACTGAAGCCGGAGCCTCAGCTCCCAGCCCCGCCCGCCCCTGCGGGTGAGCAGATAAGCCTCTCGGGCTGGTGAGTGCCGGTCGGCACCGATCCTCTGTTCGGAAATCTCTCCGCTTTGCCCCCCGCACCCCTGTTACTGTGCTCTCCTCCGTGGCTCCGAAGCTTCCCCCTCTGCCACCCTCAGTCTCCGCCCGCGAAGGGGCTTCCTAGTGTGTGGAAACCTTTCCTCCTTCACAGCTCCCTCCCAGAGGTGCAGGTCCCGTCCCTATTCTTTTGTCTGTTTTTTCTTTTTTCTTTTGCCCTACCCAGAGGTACGTGGGGAATTTCTTGCCTTTTGGGAAGTCTCAGGTCTTCTGCCAGCGATCCGTAGGTGTTCTGTATGAGTTGTTCCACATGTAGATGTATTTCTGATGTATTTGTGTGGAGGAAGGTGATCTCCACGTCTTACTCCTCTGCCATCTTTAGGGTCTCTCTGATTACATCTTGAGCTGTTGCTTTTAATCGTGCATTGAACTCCATGGTGTGCCCTCAAAACATTTTACCTATCACTCTTTCAGTATTGAATACACAAGTTTGCATACAAAAATAACACTGCAGGGAATATCTTTGTACATGTTCCCTTTGGGACTTCTATACGAACATCTTTGAGATATATATCCAAAATAGAGTTGGAAATGAGAAGTTGTACACATACTATTTTGACTGGGTAGAGCCAGATTGTTCTCAAGAATAGCTGCTCTAGTTCACACTCCCAACAATAGTGCCTGAAGGTTCCAACAGCCTTACATTACTTCCAACACTTGGCATTGCCACCTTTCTAATTTTTGCTGAACTAATAGGTTTAGTTTGATTTCTTACTGTGGCTTTAATTTACATGTCCTTGATTTCTAGAACATTATAGCATCTCTTCACATACTTCATGGATGTTTGGATTTTCTCTTCTGTATTACTTGTATC
The DNA here is from genome assembly GCF_003031525.2 of Neophocaena asiaeorientalis asiaeorientalis. Lineage (NCBI taxonomy): Eukaryota > Metazoa > Chordata > Mammalia > Artiodactyla > Phocoenidae > Neophocaena > Neophocaena asiaeorientalis. The sequence continues at coordinate 1,951,099 of NW_020174419.1, read as the reverse complement.
CATTTTTTAAATTGGGGTTACTGGTTTTTTTCTAGCTAATTTGCAAAAATTCCTGGTGTATTTTGATTATAAATACCTTGTCAGTTTTTGGCATTACAAATATCTTTTTCCATTCTATCATCTCTGTTTTTACTTTGTATATAAGTATTCTTGTTGAATAGAAATTTTTAATTTCAATGCAATCATACTGGAAGAGGAATGGGTCAATAAACTTTTCTGCTTCTCTGGAATTTAAATTTTTGAACTTAAGGACAATAAGACTCAGATGATTTTTGAGATACATTGATTATAGCATGAACTGCTAATGAAATTTCATGACTTGTTTCTGTCCCTTACTTTAAAAGGTCTACTATTTTTTTAACTCTTCTTTGAAATCTGTGAGGTATTTTAATATTCTTTCAACAAAAATTCTCTTCTTGTTGAAGTGAGCCAGAGTTGCTTTTTATTGCTTACAACCACAAGAACCTTCACTAATACAGTAGATGAGAAACAATGACAAAACGGCATTCTCAGGATCACAGTTCATAAAATAGTCATGCAAACCTTTGTGATCTATGAATTTGCAACCACCAAGAGGTCTTTCCCTCATAACCCTGTTCAAATGAACAGAGCACAAAATGGTATATTCTCATATAGTAAAACTTATATTATTGGTAGATAAATGACCTTCTCACTCAGTTCCACAATTACATTTAGTTATAAATATATACTCTAATAAAAACATGACAATTTGATCATTCAGTAGCACTAAATACATTTAAAATGATGGACCTTAATATAATACTCTGAAGATCTCTCTTAAGAGAACTCTGAATAAGCTAAGTTTTCTCATTTTTTGGTGACCTTTAATCTGGGCAGCACTTGACTCATCAGCTGCATCTTTCTATATATGCATATTCTTAGACAGTAAATACATTCTCTTCCCAGCACAAGCTTTGTGTCCTATCAAAGGATCAATTATGATTCTGCAAGGGGGCAATGCATTACTAAATAATGTCAAAACTGTGATTGCCTTAGAGAATAAAAACAGAACAATGTTTATGTAAGAAGTGCTCAAGGAATGCAGCTTCTTATTTTTTTTTTGAGTTTCTGTTCTTTAACTGGTAATTGAAATATGCCTAGATCCTAAAATAGAGATTCCTGAGAACAGATGTGATTATAATTCTGTCAAGGACAACAGTTTGATTTTTGTTACATTACAGGAAATGAATCTTTCAGGTCAGTGTGAGTGAGAATTCTTTTACTCTTTTATTCTAGTATTTCTCAAACTTTGTTAGTCATAAGATTTTGATTCAAGAGTTCTGGGTAGGGCTTCCCTGGTGGCACAGTGGTTGAGAGTCCGCCTGCCGATGCAGGGGACACGGGTTCGTGCCCTGGTTCAGGAAGATCCCACATGCCATGGAATGGCTAGGCCCGTGAGCCATGGCCACTGAGCCTGCGCATCTGGAGCCTGTTGGGAGAGGCCACGACAATGAGAGGCCCGCGTACCGCAAAAAAAAAAAAAGAGTTCTGGGTAAGGCCCTGGAATCTGTATGTTTAACTAGCACCCCAGGTAGTTCTTAGGAAGTTAGTCCATATCCTGTCCAAGGGGGAATTCTGTTTTAGTCTATCAGAATAACATGGAAAGGAATTGATTGGAGTGAATATCTTTGGGAAGTTTGTGATATAAACTACTGTAAATTTATTAAGTCTATCTAGAATTTTAGAAAATAGTCCTTGCTTATAATTTGCAAAGGCATCAGATGTCTCATCTATAAATATAACACAGTGTTGCTGTGGAAGTTAGATGAGATGGTATATGTAAATTACTGATTTTTATTCACTTTTTCACTTAGCAAAAAGATTTTGAGTTCCTACCATGTTAAAGTTAGCTTGGAAGATACAGGGCACACAGAGATTATAAAATTCTCTTCTTGAGTTCATGGTATATTAGAGTTCATGTTATATTAGACAAATACATAACAAATAATTGCATATATATTGAGATGAGGATAATAACACCATGTATAGTAGGGTTCTTTGGTAGAAAAAGTAGTGTTCAATTGTGTTAGAATGTAAGTCCCTTTCATTAACTCAATAAATATTATCAATTAGTTGCTATGTCTGAGGTGCTGTTAGATATAAGTACTACAATTATGAATTGAAGATAATCCCTGTCCTCCTGACAATTACAGTCTAGTAGGTTACAAGCACTTATTAATTAACAGGAAATGAAAATGTGGTATGATAAGTGCTATGATTGTAAAAATATAGTGTATTATCACATTATAAGAGCATCAGATCTACACTTTGGAGTAGAGACATAGATAAATTGATAAATGAAAGATGAAAAGAGGTCAGGCAGATGAAGAGGGAAATAGAGTAGTTTATACAGAAGGAGCATCATCTGAGAAGACCTGGTAGTGAGGGAGAGGATGGCATAGTTGATCTGAATGTGGGACTAAAGCCTAGCATGAGAGGAACATCATAGTGAGAGAAAATGCTGGAGAGGTGAGCAGGAGTCAGGAGTTGTGGGTCATGTTGAGTAATTTGGACTTTATTCTTCAAGTTGTGAGAAACCACTGAAAGGTGTTTTGCAAAGGAAGGACATGATCAAATTTATGTTTCAGAAAACCACTCAGGCTCCTGTGTAGAGAACAGACTTGCAGAGGGTTAAAACAGCAGGTAAGAGGACTGATTGAACTGATACATTAATTGAGTTGAGAGGCAATGGAGATGTGAATGAGGGTAATTTTGGGTGGATAAAGAGAGTTGGGCAGATCCAAGAGATAAGAGGCAAGTAGAGCAAACAGTACTTAGATATTTGTATTCTAGATTTGTGCAGTAAAAAGCACATATATGGCACTCAAAAAAAGTCTGTTGGATGAGTCAGGAAGGGACTTCACAAAGGAGATAATAGAGCTGGATTGTGACAAATCTTATGTATTGGACACATTTTCTGGATTTTCCGCCGGGTCTTCAAACTCAGTGTTTCCATAATTGCATCTATCTTTGCCCATGAAATCTACTTCTTGTCTTGACATTATTTTGTGGACCTGACATTAAATCTCCTTCTGCTAACCCAAGACTGGGAATCATTTACCTCTTTTTCTCCAGGGCTTAAAACAATACTTTGCCCAAATAGGCAAATGTATTCCACAATTTTTGGTTGAATAAACAACTCCATGAATTCACCCAACCTCAAAACCTCACCATGAATGAAGCATACCCACTCACGCCAGTGGTCAGGATTGAGCCTATCTTTGCAACATTTTCTGAATCTACCCCTTTCCTCTATTGCTGTTTGTTTGTTTTTGTGGACACAGGCAGGATTCTTCTCATATGTCTCTTTATCTCCAAGCTGTGCCCTCTTCGATCCATTCTGGTACAGTTGCCACGTAAGTGTTGTGGTAAATTGTCATGGCTCTCTTCTATTCAGAATGTTCAGTGACCCTTCCTCACCAGACTAGCTTGCTCCTCATGATCCTCCTTTATTTCCCTTCTGATTTTCTCTTCCTTTTCTCCTATTACCCTCCCCTCAGCTCCCACACACTAGTTTCCTTTAGCCATAAAGGCATTACCGTTTCTCAAAATGCCCTACATTTTGGCACATCTATATTTTGACTCATGTTGCCTTTTGCTTGGAATTCTCTTCATTTCAGATTCTACTTGTTCAAAGTCTATCCTCCCTTCAAAGCCTAGGCCTAAACCTTATCATACCCATGAAACCTTCTGAGTCTTTCTCCAACTAGCAATGACTACTCTTCTCTAAGCTCCAAGGACATTTTAATTTGCACATGGCTTATAGTACACATCACTTTCTTTCTTTTAACTGGTTATTTGTATTTATGTTCTTCTTCCCTTTATGTACTGTAAACAGGACATGGATTATATGTATTTTCTTTTTGCTGACACAGTGATACCTTGTCTTTTGCCTTAGGAACAGAATATATCCATTAAACATTTATTGAATGAATGAATGAACAAATATCCAAAGTCCATTCCTGGCTAAACCCAAGGAACTATTTTGCCATTCTCCTTATCATTTTATTCTCAAAAAGGACTATGATTATCTCCTAAAGAGGAATGAGGAGTGAGTAGAAATGTTTTGAATGTAACAATGTCTAGGAAAGTGTCACTACTGACATTCAGTGGTTGAGGGCCAGGGATGCTGAATTTCCTGAGGCACTCTAAACAGTCTCTCATCCACTTCCATTGAAAAACATTTATAGGCTTTGAGTTTTAGTATATGGTAGTCCTATTCTTGGCTTTTTTTCTTGGATTTTGGCCACATAATTATGTTAAGAATTTGATGAAATAAGATGTATAAAGCCTCTAGGTTACTTTGCAAAATAAGCTTGCAGTCATTGATAGCTGTTATTGTCAATTGCTTATCTAAAAAATGGGGATAATGATATTAGGAAGATTAAATAAGTTACTGCATAGGAAGCTCTTTGCACAATGCCTGGCATATTGTAAGTGCTCAATAAACATTAACTATTATCATTATTATTGTTATTCTGTTATTAGTATTATTTTCACATTTTACAAAGTAAGATTATATTGAATTTACAGTCCCCTAAAAGCCTGAGGACTTTTTCACATGAAGGGGTGTTAAGTCAGTTCCTTTGCAATCTTACACTTATGATGGAAATAAGCTCAGACTTGCTGTGCTTTGGTTCCTTTTGAAGGTTGATGGGAAATTCCAAGGTAAACCAGACTTAATGCTTATTCACAGCACTGAGAAAAGAATATCAAGGTGAAACAAAAGAGCAATTTGATTCTAGGTTTTGCATTGAAATGGATCTGGCTCTGTGCTGCTTTTTATTTTGTGCTGGAGCCGCTGCCTTTCCATTCAGCATTTGGTTTTCTGGAGAAAGAAATGTATGAAGACAGAAATTTGCTTAGGGGCTAGTTTTTTTATATATATTTTTTTATTTTTACTACTGCATGTTTTAGTGGGGCTTAAAATCTATCCACCTTTGAATTTAGCATTAACTTTCTTTTGTTTGTTTTTTACATTATTTTTTATTTAATAAATTTGACATTACATTTCATAAATTTAAGGCATACAGTGTTACTTCGATACATTTATCTATTTAATATGATTGCCATTGAAGCAATATTTATCACACTGTATCATTATAGTACAATACTATTGTCTATATTCATTATATTTTGCATTAGATCTCTACGTTTACAACTTGTTACAAGTTTGCACTCTTAAGCACCGTAAATATTATTTCCCCAGCCCCATCCTTTGGTAACTACCATTTTACTCTCTGTTTTCTTTTTACAGGTTTTCTGTTTTGGCAGAATTTTTAGATTTCACATATAAGTAATGCCATACAGTACTTGTCTTTCTCTGTCTGACTTATCTTGCTTAGCATAATGTGCTCAAGGTCCATTTATGTTGTTACAAATGGCAGGATGTCTTTCTTTCTCATGGCTGAATAATATTCCATTGTATATTAACAAAATGAAATGGGAACCTACAGAATGGGAGAAAATTTTACAAACTATATGTTGGGTTATATATATATATATATATATATATATAGAGAGAGAGAGAGAGAGAGAGAGAGAGAGAGAGAGAGAGAGAGAGAGGGAGAGAGAGAGTGAGTCACATTTCCAAAATATCTGAAGAACTAACACAACTTTATAACAAAAATAATGATTAAAACTGGACAGTAGAATTAAATAGACATTTTTTCAAAGCGGACATTAAAATCGTCAACAGACACATGAAAAGATTCTCAACATCACTAATCATCAGGGAGATGCAGATAAAAGCCACAATGAGATATCACCTCACACCTGTTAGACTGGCTATCATTGAGACAAGAGACAAGTGCTGGCAAGGATCTGGTGAAAAGGGAACCCTGGTGCACTGCTGGTGGGAATGTAAATTAGTCCAAACATTATGGAAAACAATATGGAGTTTTCTCACAAAGTTAAAAATAGATCTACCATATGATCCAGCAATTCCACTTCTGGGTATATACCCAATGTAAATTAAAACAGGATTTTGACAAGATATATGCATACCCATGTTTATTGTAGCATTATTCACAATAGCCAAGATATAAAATCAGCTTTGTGCTTGCTTTCATAATTGTTACCCTCACTGGCTCACAAAGCTGTTTCACATACATTTTGCCTTATTTGATTTTTCACAGCAGCCCTATGAAGTAGGGATCATTATTACGTTTTTACCAATGAGGAAACTGAGCTTATTTATGACTCACACGTATAGTGTCAGCTCAAAAATTCACATTTGGGTTTTCTGGCTCTAAAATCTAAGATTGACAGGTGAACCATTTAATAAAATGATAGGAATATAAGGGATTCTTAGAATCAGATTGTTAGGGAGAGCAATGAGAGAGGAAGAAAGGAAACTTCTTTATGGACTGATTTCTATATATCAGTCATGTTGCTAGGCATTATTCATTAGCCATTTCATGTATCCTATATAGAGAGGGTATAGAACTGAGTAAAAAATAAATAATTTAGCAGGTCCCAAGCTATACACAGGCTGTGTGCTAATTTTTTGAAGTTAGTTTAAAGCTCAGAATGCTTCCAATGTTAAGAGTGTTCAAAGTGTTGGTTAAAAATAATTAAAAGTGGTTCAAAGTTATCAGGCAAAGTTCTCACAAAGCCTGTTATTAAATACCATTTTTATCATTGGTTATGATTTTAAATGTATGATGCAGGGAAAGGATTTCCCTGGCAGAAGTGGGAAGGGCAAGACAGGACGGCTTCAGCCAGAGCCATTTGTAATAATGTAATTTTAAAAATCCATTATCAAAGAGTCTAGGGCTTCATGTTTTCTATGTTTTTGTTAGGACTTGGAGGAATCATAATAGAATTCTCTTGGAAAATATATATTTTTTTCCTCTCATTAATTCAAATAATGGGAATCTTCTGGGAAAAGAATCATTGTGGACAAGTTTACTCACCAATTATTTTCAGTTATTTAAAATGCTTACAGACTTGAATTTAAATAAAGCTTTTAATGATTCTGATTAAAGCAAGTGTAGGGAAAACTTAGACATGAGTTTTTCTTGCCCCAGCTAGTATAAAAATTTATCAAACTCCCTCCATAAAATGAGCAGTCTTCAAATTTTTATGCGAACCGTTTATGTTTTTTATGTGTTTCAGGGAGATAAAACGTTGCATTCAGTATGTATATATATACACACATATTTCCCCTTTTCACTATGAACATATCAATATTTCCTCTTTGTGATAACTTTTTAAATAATATAATTATTTCATTTTATCTTTCAATTATATCAGTTCTATGTGCCTTTTTGTTTTACCCTATTTTTAAAACATCTAAAGGAAAGAGGAGGTGTATCTGTTCTTTGTGGTTTGATGGTATTAGATGAATATTTTAAAAGCAAGTTATAGAAATCTCTTAGAAACTTATGCAACAGGTGTATGTTTATTATTCAGTGTCTTCATGAAAAAATAGAGTTTTCAACTCCTGAGGTTATACTGGTGAACATAATTTAAAATAAAACCTGAGAAAAGTAAAATAGATTAAATAAATATTCATGAAAATGCCCTCTTTAGGAAATAGGGTCATTTGAACAGTCTATTCCATTAAAATTCACTTTATTTCACTTAAATTGGTTACCTTGCAGGGAAGGAAGACATAAGAATACTGAGGGATTGATTCTGAAATCTGGCCCTACGAAATTATTTTGAAATCTCTCCATTGCATTAACCAGATGGAATTTAACACAGAAAATCTAGAACTGCTCAGTTGTTTTAACCTATATATATTCAGAGGAGTACCAAGGATCCATTTAAGTGCTATGTCAAAATTCTATGAAATATTAATATTTTTATTATAATACTGATAAACTACAAATTAATTTGGACTTTTATAGCATTTGGGGTGATCTAAAAGTAGCATTTGCCTAAATGTGATTTGCTAACAATCACTTATAATTATCATTAAAATTAATTCATAATCAGAATAACACAGAATAGACTGTGAAATCATTAGCGTAATTTGATTTTTATTAATGAAAATCACTAGAAATTAAACCAAATAATCTTTAATCAAAAAATAAACAAATTTACAACTATAATTTTTTATCAGATATTCATAACCATATTTGCTGATCAACTATTGCGATATTTGAAAGTTCAATCTAAACAATTTACAACTGCTATGTGGATGGTTTCTCAGACTTATGCTTATCCTACTACCCATCTCTCTGCCCTCTCTCCCCACCACTCTTCTCCCTCTTTCTCTGTTCCTTTAACTGCTGCTTTCAAGTTTTAAACATGTTATGGTCAGAATGGTTGTATACCCTCAAAATTCATATATTGTAATTCTAGTGCTCAATGTGATGATATTACGAGATGCAGCCTTTGGGAGGTGCTTAGTTCATGAGGGTAGAGACCTTGAGAGTGAGATTAGTGTTTTTATAATCTCACTTAGAGCTCCCTAGCTGCTTCCACCATGTGTGAACACAGGGAGAAGTTGGCGGTTTGCAACCTGGAAGAGGGCCTTCATCAGAATCCTATTGTGATGGCACCCTGATCTTGGATTTTCAGCCTCCAGAGCTGTGAGAAATAAATTTCTGTTGTTTATAAGCCACCCAGTTTACAGTATTTTGTTGTAGCAGCCCTAAAAGACTAAGACAGTAGTCCAAGCCCCTTGGGAACAACTGGAAGAATCATGGAAAAGTTAGGAGGTTAGATGAGATTGTTCTAGACCATTGATACTCAACACATGTCCTGGGACCAGAAATATCAGCATCATCTGAGAGTTTGTTAGAAATGTAAATCCTAAGCCCCATCCTGGACCAAGTGAATTGGAATTCCCAGATAATTTATATGCAAGATAAAGCTTGAAAAGCACTGTTCTATGAGGTGCCATGAATACTGCAGGAGCTGAGTTGGTTCACATACCTTTCCATTCTTGACCATAGCTTGGTCATCTTGAGTTAGAAGTACTTTGGGATGGGGTCTAGAATGTCCGCATCCTATTACACAGGAGAATGCCCTTCTATTTTCAATCCTGCTGCTCATTTAGTCTCCTAGTGGCTAGAATAAAGGGCTAAGTCTTGTAACTTTGCCCCTTCTCCGAAGATCCAAATTACGCAAGAGGTCAGACAAGACTGAGTTAATCATTATCTGAAAGCTGTTAAATTAATTAAAGAAGGAGGCTGTTAGACTGAAATGATTCTAATGCCTTAGCAGCTGTGAAAATGAATAAAGCAAACCTCATTTAAAGTGGGGTCGGAAAGCGTGGAAGGGGGAGCTCTGGTGCCTGTCTGCAGACCCCCTAAAGGAAGAGATGTACCTTGCATCTCCAATAAGAAAAAGGTTACTACTTTACTATCCCAGCAGGAGGAAGGAAGATTTTCTCCTTGCCTGGCAACAGCCCAGCCAAAGAGACTGTCTATGGACAGTCTTTTTGCTTATTACAATGGACTCTTTGCTTATTAGGAATAGACTCTTTGCTTATTACGAATGGACTTTTTGCTTATTACAATCCCTCCCAACTTCCCCTTTTCCTCTATAAAAGAACAGTCCTCTCATTTGTCTCTCTGGATGCCTGTGGTTTTTGCTGTAGCATACTTGTTCTGAATTGCAATTCTCTGCTATTCCCGAATAACCCCATTTTTTTGATAAAATAATTGGCTGTAAAATAACAGCCTAGCTAAGCAAACCAAGACCTAACCCTGTAGGTGCCTCAAGATTAAGTAATCAAAACCTAAGGACAACCAATCACAAACAGCTCACTAGGCTTTTCCAAATAAGGCAAATGCTTAAGCAATACCCAATCAAGTAATTTTCTTGCTTTGCTTTCACCTCTTCTCCATACAAGTCTCTTCCCAGCTCCTGTGGTTGAAGTGCTCCTAACCACTTCTGCTTTGGTGCTGCCACATTCAAATCAAATTTTGCACAAACTCTTAAAATTTTTAATATGTCTCAGTTAACTTTTAACAAAGCCTTAACCAGGAATGCTGCTCCAGTTCTTCTTATAGCCTTACTGGTGCATTCCCAGCAGGACAGAGGTGGAATGTCCCACTGAGGTGGGACAGTGAGAATTGTTGAGGTGTAGGCAATAAGGAGGTACATATTCTATTATGACAAAGAAAGAGAACCTGAGCTAATTTATTTCTGTCATCCTATGTGGCCACTTGGAGTTTTTATTTGTGTTACAAAATTTTTTTTCCAGAGTCCTTTTTTTTTCTTAATTGAATGAAAGATTCTTTAAATTCTATACTGCTTTACAACTTTCAAAAGTTTCACGAGCATGGTTTCATATAATTCCTCAAAACCCTTTTTTCCTCCTACCCTCATATTGACCCTCCCTCCTCCCCTCTCTGCACTAGTAACCACTAGTTTGTTCTCTATATCTGTGAGTCTGCTTCTTAATTTTGTTTTATTCACTAGTTGGTTGTATTTTTTAGATTTCACATACAAGTGATGTCATATAGTATTTGTCTTTATCTGTCTGACTTATTTCCCTTAGCATATTGCCCTCCAAGTTCATCCATGTTGCTGCAGATGTCAAAATTTCAGTCTTTTTATGGCTGAGTAGTATTCCACTGTATATATATATACATGTCTTCTTTATCCATTCATCTGCTGATGGACATTTAGGTTGCTTTCATACATTGGCAATTGTAAATAATGCTGCAGTGAACATTGGGGTGCATGTATCTTTTTGAATTAGTGTTTTTGTTTTTCTCTTACACATACCCAGGAGTAGAATTGCTGGATCATATGGTAGTTCTATTTTTAGGTTTTTGAGAAACCTACATATTGTTTTCCACAGGGCCTGCACCAACTTACATTCCCACCAACAGTACACAAGTGTTCCCTTTTCTCCACATCCTTATCAACATTTATTTGTGTTCTTTTTGATGATAGCCATTCTGACCAGTGTGAGGTGATATCTTGTAGTTTTGATTTGTTTAAAAATTTAAAACAGTGAAAAAGAAAGCAAACTGTAAGATGTAATACTTTTGTTTGGAAAGTACAAATTTTAGTATGTATGTGAAATATTTTAGGGAATGTAAATAATGCATTTTAATATTAAGTTTATTCTTTTACAATTATTAACCATTTGTTTTAAAACTAAAAAATGAATCAAGAAAATAAAATGTAACATCAGTAGTAAATTGTGAGCAGGTGTCTTGATTTCATTAAAATTTACTTAATAGATACTATAATATTATTATCTATTACTGCTACAGACTAACATTAAAAATAAGTTTTTTCACCTTTTTAAAAGTTAGTATAATTAAAAATATTAATCCATTACTTTTTTGTACAGTAATTATTTTATTTTAATTTTTAAATTATTTTAACTGATATGATTTTACATACAAAGCTTAATAAAATAAAGGTCTCATCTGTATTCCTCTATTGACTGTCACCAGTATTCCTTTCATTTGATGACTATTGTCACCAGTATTCCTTTCATTTGATGACTCTAACTAGTATAATTTTGTTTTGTAGAGGAAGAGGTGTTAAAAAATGATCCATTCCTGGTGTCAAATACACTAGGTATACTGCTACCTGAAGATATCTATGCTGGAAGGTAGCTTTAGTTCAGTGCTAGAGTTTCTGTTCCTTTTGACTTCCTGAACTTGAACACCAGAATGATCTAGGTTTTACCTAGTGCAGAGCTATAATTGTTCCTGGAAAGGATTCTTTGTGAGAAGTATTTCATTTCTTTGCTTTTTAATATAACGCATTATCTAACTACATCTGAAGAGTGACATGGGACTTGGGAAGACTTGACCTTGAGGGATTCCTAGATTTCACCCTATGTTAATTTGCATCCAGCATTAGATATCAGGTTGGGAATGGAGAAAGTAATTTATTACCCATATTCTGTTCTCTGAGGACACTTTCGGAATGCTCTTAAGCTAAATGTTTTAACACATATGGTTTTCCAGAGACTTTGAACTGTATGGGGCTGTTTGCCTTGAGTTGCCTATTTTCTAATTTTTGGAGGCTGAAACCTTTGAATGCATTCCTCCTGCATTCTCTGCATTTAGTCAAGATTGAGGAGGAGAAGGAACGAATATATTTTTGAAACTTTAGAAGAAGAAATATAGTACATCATGACTAACTAGGATGGGTAAATGAAATAAGGATTAAAAACAGCTACCTATGAGGGGCAAGCAGGTAAAATAAATGTATGAAGCAGGTAATAGGAAGTGGAGAGGATCAGGGTAAACTGGAGAGAGCCTGTCCAATTTATTGGGACAACCACTGCTCAGCTCCAGCTGACTGCAGTCAGGGAGCTATCTGTGCACAGAGTTGCCAGACCATTTAATAGAAGTGTGAAATCTGAATTTTCACATGGCATCTCTCAATGTTTTAAAATACAGTGCAAGCAAAGAGGAATGTGTCTGATGGCCAGATTCAGTCCACAGGCCACGAGTTTGCCACCTCGAGAAAAAGAAATTTCCATAATACATTCCAATAATTATCAGCTGCTTCTCTAAGGAAGTTATTTCTTTTAGGTGTTATAAAACCATTATGTGTTAATTCATATCCAATTTTCTTTTGTTTTGTCCTTAAGGAGAAGAACAATATCATCCATTTTCTGCGTAAAAATGCAATGCATTTAAAAACTTGAGCAACCCCACAGAGGACTTAATCTCTCAGTGAAACGGTACCAAAATATTCTTATAATATCACTCACATACAATTTTCTCAGGATTTTTGCTGAGGAGATCTGATGGGTCCCTGTTTGAAACAGGAAGAGAGGGCCCTGTCTTCTCTCAGTGGGGTATCTTTATACCACTAAAGGAACTCCTGGTAGATCTGAAAGTTTTTGACATGCTTAGGTTTGCTTAATTATCCCTAATACTGAAAGCTTAGTCAAAACATATTGTCATATAGTGAACAACCTCAAAGACTGTTTCTATTAATGGCAATTGCTTTAGATAATGGATCAGCTAAAACTGTCATACCTTCTGTATTCCTATATATGTCCATATTGGTATAAACAGATGTCTTCAGAAAACGAATTTTGGTTTTGCTAATTCACTGGGACTCTTAACCTTATGTCCACCTACATTAAATATTTTATCTGTATGTAAACCTTGTGTCTCTGTTAAATGATAATGCCATTATTTACCAGAATCTTCTATTCCTGCTCAATCTTTTACCCATTACCAACAATTTGAAAGCTTATTCTGACAACCAAATACAAATGATTATTATGTCAAGATAGGGCTTCCCTGGTGGCGCAGTGGTTGAGAGTCCGCCTGCCGATGCAGGGGAACACGGGTTCGTGCCCCGGTCTGGGAAGATCCCACATGCCGCGGAGCGGCTGGGCCCGTGAGCCATGGCCGCTGGGCCTGCGCGTCCGGAGCCTGTGCTCCACAGCGGGAGAGGCCACAGCAGTGAGAGGCCCGCGTACCGCAAAAAAAAAAAAAAAAAAGGTATATGTCAGGGCAAGTTTTAATATGCACTCTGTTAAACAAGAGTGCTTTGAACTTATATCTAAACCCAAAGTCTCCCACTTGCATTGTTTTTCATATTTTAATTTAAGCGAAAAATGAAATTTGAGGTATTTTTAGCAATTTGGGGGAGAACAGTGGTTCCTGCAGGGATAGGAGATTGCTAAGTCATTAGGGAAATGTGAATATGTTCTTTATTCAGGTTTATGATCGAAAAAGCTGGTACAATGTCTAGCACTTTGCAGTGACCCAGTGAAGAGTTGAGTGAGTAATGGGAGCCCAGCTGCTCCGTGACAAGGTTCCTGTCAAGGCCTGGTTGAGCCTGAGATGAGTGTTGAAAGCCCATCAGCAGAGGCTGTTTTTCCAAACAAGGAGCGTCCCTTAGGCTGACCTTTCCAATTCTAGAGAAAGTGGGAGAGGGGTGAGGTTCAGTGAGATTATGTGTAGGGAACATCTACGTTCAAAGATCCCATATTTTATATTCTTGTAGGAGTTTTTATAAAGAACATATTCAAACCCACTCACTCATTTATATTAAAAGTTAATTGTCAAGCAAATAATATTTCAAATTTAGAAATCCTACTCATTCCTAATTATAGCTGTCAGAGTGGCAGGGCTTTGTGAACTAGCTAGCAAACATGGAAAAGCCTTCCTAGTAAATCAGTAAAGTGGAACACTATTAGAAATATATGATTAATTATTTAGCACAAGGAAACACTATACAGCTTGTACTGTGTCTATGTACAATTTCATAGATTCTTTTCTTTCTAATAGAAAGCTAATTGTTCTTTTTAAGTACCTAGGATACAAATCACTTGATTTTCTAAGTGGTATGTCAAACTAACTTACATAGTCAGTGTCTGCTTGTGAATATATTGCAAATATGGCTGTGGAAATAAATGGAGTGGACCATTCAGTAGTGATTTCTGTAGTGAGTAGTACTGCTCATTCAGTAGTGATTTCTGACAGTTTATAGTAGAATGCAGGGAATTGTGACGATGATTTATTGCAAGTTATTAAAGTAATCGCAAATGTGGCATTAATTAAATTAATTATTTTCTTAAAATTTCAACCTAGGAGAGAAAAAGATGTAGACACAGTAATGTGTAACATTGTGGATAATATCATAGGTTGTGTAAGAAAACTTCCTGGTTTCAATTTCTGCCCTTATCATCTATTAACTGGGTGAGTTGGTCCATTTACTAATGTGTCTGGGCTGTAGTTTTCTCAGTTGAAATATGGGTCTAATAATAATAACTATACTCATTGGATGAATCAGATGTGACAATGCATGTAAAATGCTTAGATAGTGCCAAGCATGTAGTAAACAATTATTCTTGTTATTATTGCTCAAAATTAAGCCAAGAATTGGGTGTATTTTCTGCATTTCCAAAAAATATTTAGTAGTCATTTGAGAACCAATGGTTCATGTCAGCCTTTATGAATATTCACAATAAATACCATAAAACACTACTCTGTTGTATAATGACACACTTGTACAGGTGGGAATGCTTTGTTGTTTTGCTTTGTTGTTTTGCTTTTTTTTTCTGAAGAAGTTTATATTATGAGAGCATCTTATACTTCCACCTATTAGTCCTTATTTGGGTCTTTGTCCTTGGATGAAATCCCTTGCTGATAAAAGACTAATACTTTAGCTATATAAAAATTCAGCTCTCCGGCAAGCTCCTCTCTCTGGAAGATGGCTCAGCACCAGGAAATAAACAGGTCACTCTAGGCAGAAAAATAGATGTCACAAAATCTATGTCTCAAATTCTCACATTTTACTTCTAGAGGTATATTTCAGGCCTTGTCTCAAAGTTTATTTGTCCCTATTTCATACATAGTTCTTTAAGAAAAAGTCATTGTCTGTATTCCTGCAAAGGATACTAGGAAGCAATAAATTAGGAATAGGAAGAATAATCATATATATCATCAAGAATTTAGCAAATGGCTTGATGACAACAAAGGAGATAGAAAATTTACAAAAAGCAGAACTGATATAAAAGAATAAGTCTTATACCTTTGGGGGCTACTTTGTATTGAGACAGACATTTGTACCTCAATAGATTCTGATGAAGTCCAAGAATGTAATAATATAAAATAATAATTGGTATTTATAAATGGTCTAAGTCATCAAGAAATAATTGGATCTGTTTAGGTTACTCTATTTAAGGAGATAAAGCATGTAATATATCAGAAATGTCAAAGTGGTGTCCTGCAGGAAGAATCTGGCTGGTGAGTGTTTAGGGGCATCAGTTAATTTGAAACAATTGAATTACTTGACAATATTTAAAAATCAGAAACTTTCACTTAAAATTGGCATCTATCAATTTCTTGGAAAAATTAGAAAATGTAGTGATACTGAAATCAATCATCAACTGTATGACAACTCTCATATATTACCAATGGGATTAATAATATGGCCACCACTCTGGAAAACTGAAATTTTATCATAAAGTTAACCATAAATCTAAAATATGGGCCAGAAATTCCACTCCTAATTTAACCAAGAGGAATAAATGTATGCGTCCAGAACAAGATTTATCTAAGAATGGTCATAGCAACGTTAACCGTAATAGCTTCAAACTGGAAACAACTCAAACACCCATCAACAGGATGTATTAACAAACTGTGGTAGAGCCATACAATGGAATCTACTCAACAACAATAAAAATAAAAACAAATTACTGATGTGTAACAACATGGATGGATCTCAAAAACACTACACAGAGCAAAAACGGACAAGCATAAAAAGTACATCCTACATGATTCCAGATACAATGTTGTTAAATGATCTTAAAAAAATTAGCTTATGATGTTAGAAATCAGAATAGTGATTGTCTTTGGGGGGAGTGGCAGAGAAATTGACTGGAAAGGAAAATTTATGGGCTGATGCAAATATTATTTATTTTGAATTTGGTCATGTTTATATACATTGCTAATATTGAGCTATGTATTTATGACCTATGCATTTTACTGTATGCACCTCATGCTTCAACAAATACTATTAGCATAAAAACAAGCAAAGCAGGGCTTCCCTGGTGGCGCGGTGGTTGAGAGTCCGCCTGCCGATGCAGGGGACATGGGTTCGTGCCCCGGTCCGGGAGGATCCCACATGCCGCGGCAGCGGCTGGGCCCGTGAACCATGGCCGCTGAGCCTGCGCGTCCGGGGCCTGTGCTCCGCAGCGGGAGAGGCCACAGCAGTGAGAGGCCCGCGTATCGCAAAAAAA
>NW_020174419.1:1916222-1934304 GCF_003031525.2 Neophocaena asiaeorientalis asiaeorientalis | reverse complement strand
AAAAAAAAAAAAAAAAAAAAAAAAAAAAAAAACAAGCAAAGCAGACAAATAATTGGAGCTAAATATCTGCCATCTCCTTTAGCCATACTCTACCTGCATGGCACCTGCAGGTATTATATTTGAAACTCTTAAGTTTATTTTTTTATTATTTATTTCTTAAAGGAGTACATTTTAGCTAGCTGGAAAACTCAGCTGTTCAGAATATCGAATTCCTTCAAGGTTCTAGGGAGCTGCAAATTTTTTTTTTTTTTTGCGGTACGCAGGCATCTCACTGTTGTGGCCTCTCCCGTTGCAGAGCACAGGCTCCGGACGCGTAGACTCAGCGGCCATGGCTCACGGGCCCAGCCGCTCCGCGGCATGTGGGATCCTCCCGGACCAGTGCATGAACCTGTGTCCCCTGCATCGGCAGGCGGACTCTCAACCACTGTGCCACCAGGGAAGCCCAAGAGCTGCAATTTTTAGCTCATTTTTTCTTGTGTGTTTTGCACAACATCATTTTCTGAACTTGCTTTACTGTGGGTGTTTCATTTGGGTATCTGTCCTTATACATCAAGTGATTAACTATTAGCACTCATAACATTTCAAACATTTCAAATAAATGGAAGCACGGCTTGATACAGCAGGTAGCAAGCCTATGGTGAAATAATGAAACTCATTACCCTGAGGATTTATATAGATTCAAAATAATAAAAAAATAGCTGCATACCAGCAAATAAAATAATGTATTTCAAATCTTAGATTTTAAATCATAGCTTATAGATCCATAACAATTATCTAAAAGAAGCTATGGGTGATTTCAAGTGAATGACAATGAGGTCAACCAGTTCTCTTTCATAATACAGTTTTTGTTATTTCTATCAGGGACTAGATTCCAAGGTGAATGGATTAAATATCTGACCAAGTATGGAATTTTAATATTAAACTAGTTCAGTCTCTACCAGAATAAAGAATTTCTTGGTAAAACCGTAACTCTTTGTGTTTTTCAAAAATTTAAGATTATGCACCTTCTCAAATACAGATAAGCCTCCTTATCTGTCAAATTCATTTACATTCAGAGCATGCTGTTGTTAAAGCTTTATAAAAGAGGGATCTATTCAAGGTCAACTACTATACTTGATATCAAGCATTAAAAGTAGTTTATGAGCAACACATGTTATTAATTAATAATGCACACAGTTATGTGTTGAGATTAAGCAATATTTATGCATGTAAGTATGACTCATTCTTTTCTTAATGATTTATGAGACAGAATTTTTATGTAACAGAAATTTCCAGGTATCTAATCAACCAGAAGGTATTACATTTTCATCGTGAGGCAGAGATGTTTCAGACTTAATGACAACCCATTGACCTATAGTAGTGATTTCAGGTTTGATTTGCATAGTCATCTCCACTGAGTTGAAGCTGACTACTAATTAGAATCCCAAGTCTGAAGATATAAATAGACTGTAATAGTGGGCTTTTTATGTTTTCCAGCTTTTGTCCTTAATGCCCCAAATTAGGAGATGTTACTATGAAGTCACATTGCCATCTGCTCATATATGGCCTCACTTATGAGTTAACCATGCTTATGTAGATCTACAACATCCCTGCATCCCCAGAATGTTATAGGAGGTTTCTACCTGATGCTCCTGTGGCCGGACACCCCTTGCTCAGCACTGCCTACATGCAATAGATTCATCCACATCAAAGGCCATTTTCACAAGTTGTCCTAATACTCAAGATGTTTCTAATGTCAGAAAACAGTAAAAACCTCTTCTAAGAGCACAGAGGTAGATTCCATGTCAGGATCTATCATGATACAGCTATGCAACCTTATTTTAACTTTTAGGTCATTTTAACTTTTTGACCTTATTTTTCTCAGGTAAATTGATATAGTAAGTACTCCTTGCTATCCCTATCTCATTTGTTCAACAGTAAACAGTGTAATCAACTTTGGCTGCACATAATGAACACCTGGGAAACACTGAAAATCTACCAATATCTGTAACTGAGGCATTAATAGTATTTAAATCTCCACAAGTGATTCTTATGTGCAATCAAGACCGAGGAATAATGATGTTGAAGGAAATCATAGAAAAGTCTTCTGAAGTGGTAAATTCTCTTAAAAATTTTCAGCATTTTTATCAAATCAACTCTAAACTGCTGTCTTTCAGATTCATTATCTGTCATATTGCCTCTCTATACAGAGTTTCTCCCTGACAATTGGTTCTTTTTGTGTCGCCATGTCCAGAATGGGCCCAATTCTACATAGCACTTATTATTATCATTAAATTTTTTAAATTAAATTTATTAAACATTATAAATTGTATAAAATAATCTATCTCCTACAACCTCTGAAACAACCCTAAGATGTTCATGCCTATTATCTCCTCAACTGTGACTCAAAACTCATGTCTTCCCACTATGTTGTACACACTCAGAAGTTCCATCTCCCCTAAACATACAAAGAAACAATTATAACATCAAATTATCATTATATATTACCTTGTCATTATCTAGTTGCCTTATGTGTGCAAATTTTCCTCTTCTTAAAGCTATAAACTCCTTGAAGGAGTTACCATGTCTCAGATGTGTTTTGTTTTTCTCTTTCATATATTGTCTACAGGGTATTATTTTTTCCATGATTAAATTTGAACTATAGAAGAAATATTTTCTTTGAAAAATGTCATAGACACACTTCCACTATTTCCCTTTAAAATATTCATGGCATGGACTTCGCTGGTGGCACAGTGGTTAAGAATCACCTGCCAATGCAGGGAACATGGGTTTGATCCTTGGTTTGGGAAGATCCCACATCCCACAGAGCAACAAAGCCCATGCGCCACAACTACTGAAGCCCACGTGCCCTAGAGCCCATGCTCCACAACGAAAGAAGCCACTGCAATGGGAAGCCCACACACCACAACGAAGAGTAGCCCCCGCTCGCCACAACTAGAGAAAGCCCACGCAGCAACAAAGACCCAATGCAGCCAAAAATAAATAAAATTAAAAAAAATATTCATGGCAATATGGACACTTGTGATGGCTTCTATTCTTTGTTTAAAAGACCACCAACCAGTGTGAGCAATGATTTCCCTTTGGTACCAGTAGAGCTAATTTGAATCTGTGACCAAGTGGTGAAAATTTGAGGGAAATTTGTTACTTATAGAAGGGATACTTCTGTAATAGCCACCAAATATGAGAAGAAATTAAGGTGGGCAAAGACATGCACTCTTAAGGTTTTTTGTGGTTGCAATACAAAATTCTAAAAAAAAGGAAAAGTCAGCTTGTCTTTCTCCATGAGACCCAGAATGTACATATATGTTGATACCTTAAAAAAAGGTCTGGGTCTATGAGTATTCAGAGACTTGATGGATGGATCATCTCCCAGGATCTCTAATCCTCCATCATTGGGGCTGAGTGAAGGGCTTTTCAGAAGAGGTGATGACATAGGTAGTATCTAATCAAAAAATGCAAATTCAAAGAAGCCAGCCAGCCTGCTTGTGCCTGTGTTGTGATAATATGGGTTGAAAAAGATGATGGTGGCATGTTTTTCTGGCTTCACCTTGGCTGACATAAATGCCCCAGCACTGTATGTGCTAATTCAGACATGAGATAGAGAGACAAATCAGCTTAGATATGTGACAGCTTCACTGCAGCTGGTTGTAGATATACATCTTTTTTTTTTTTTTTTTTTTTACCCTTGGGATTTCACAAGGAAAACACATTGTAGGGTGGATTGTAATGCAAGAAAACTATGTTTATTAGCAATTGACAGCTGTAGGTTTCTGTCATCTTCAAGAAGGAAAGATGTCTGGTAATAAAGGAGCTCATCCATAAATCTGTATATGATGGGAGAGACATTCTGTGAGAATTCTGTACATATGGGATCATTTCGGCACATAACAGGCAGAGGTTCTCCTTCTGACTCTTTCTCTTAGACAGAGTTCCAATCTAAGGGCTTCAGAATTTTGTGTAATATTTAAAAAGTTAATTACATGCTGTGACTATAAAGATAATGCAATTACTTGTCATCATCAAAATGCACTCCTCTCCTGCAATGTTGGTGAACCTGCATTAAGCCACTTATGCCCATTCACGAGTTTTCCCAGTAATCAAAAGCAGACACTTCTGAAATGACTATTTGGAATTACAGTTAACATCTGGAATGGAAAAGGGGAGTGACTAACTCACCTGCTTGACACTTGAGATACTTAAACGTCTTTTTATCTTTTAAGGCCAAACTTATTGAAGGAGGGGGTGTCTATTTATTGCCTCCATTTCTTACTAACTAATGATTTATTTCACCAACCAGTGAGATTGCTCATTGAAATGGCTTCAGATGACCTCTTCATTTGTCATATTCAACTGTCCTTTCTTGGTCTTCATTTTTCTTGGTGGTTTGGTACATTTAACACATTTGACCACTTCCTTTATCACAACACTGTTCCTCTGGCTTTTATGACAATACTATATCTGAAGTTTATATTTTTACTTCTTTTCTGTTTCTTATTCTGATTTATTTTCTTCCTTCTCTAGAAAAATGGAATAAGAATGTGATAGTTTGCTCTACCTTTTCCTCTGATCTCTTTACATCTCCTTCAAATATTTTATCCATTCACATCTCCAACCATCATTGTTAAGAGAACAGAAAAGAAAGAAAATCACCAATCTCCCATGGAATTTATCTGCTGAATTTTCACTTGAATGTTTGAATGCATATAAGATAAGAACAGGATCTCTTCTGAATGTCTGCATTTTCACATTCAATAAGTTTCTAATTCTTATGATTTTTTTCTTTGCAATCTTTGTCAAATCTTTCTATTCTCATTGACTCTAGTCTAATCATGAATCTCTCCCTATCATTTTTGAGTCATTGCAGTAGCATTCCAGAAGAAAAGTTTAGTCCCAACGTGCTTTCATTTCTTCTGATTATGACCATCTAATTAATACTTCTAAAATATAAATTGTATCACATTATGTCCTTGTTCACAGCCATCAATATCTTACCTTTGCTCAGTGTAAGTTCCATGAAGATAGAAATTTTATTCATTTTATGTATTATTATATCCTCAGTTATTAGGTGACTGACACATAATAAGTTTTTAATAAAATTATTGAATGAATAATAAGGAATCCACTCTAAATGTAGCCTGAATTCAATGTTTTCCACCATTTGACACCGATGTACTTCTTTGAACCTATGTTTTTTACTCTTTTGTGAATCTCAAGTTCCAGATAGATTAATCTACTTCTTACTTCTGCCTTCTAAATCTTGTTTTACTTAAAATTCTAAAGTCTGACTTCATTAATCGCATCTGAAAACTGCAGCTCATTTTTACATTCACTGAATACTTTCACTATGCCATGCACTTTGCTATGTGCTTTCCATAGGTTATCATTTACCTTTCACAACCACACTGTGAGATAGGTATCATTTTCTCCTATTTTACAACTGAGGACATCGCAGCTTTGAGAAGTGAAGTCACATAGCAGTTAAATTGCAGAGTTGAGATTTGAGGCTTGAATAGTTCAGCTCCAGAGCCTAGCCTCTCAGTTCCCATGCCTTTCACATTCACGGCATTCTCCTCTGAACTCTTGGCATGTGAGGTCTGTATTGCTTACTTGGCATTATTCATATTTCCTTGCAGGATTGTTTAATTTGTCATATATATTAACCTTATCTCTCAAGTGCAGAGACTTTGTCTCTCACCTCACCATTCATAGATCCAAATAGAGATATGAACAATGATACTGAAGTATCATAATCACCTTGTGGGATTTCTTTTGGATCAAAACACACACTTTGGTCCTGGTGAATGAAAAACTGAACAGGTATTACCTATTGAGTGCTTTATACTAATATGAGCATTAAGTCCACTTAGTAAAATATATTTTCAGAACTGCAGTAGGTATAAAATAAGACCTATTTATTTATGTAAATAATTAAAAATAAATACCAGGCATGCCCCATTCCTACTCATTTAAGTCATTTTAATGATGCCTGAAATATAAAAGGAGATTTTGTTAAAGGTCTCTAAGGAGAAAAGGGCAACACCACTAAATAAAGAAGCATGATCATGCTGGGGCAAACTTGAAAGGAGATGGCATTTATACAAAATGCAATTTACTTTGACAGTAATTTTCTGAGTTTCCCTGGTTATTATTGAAGATACATCTGTGTTTGAAAAAGAATGCTCCCTCTTTCCTCGCTAGCCAGCTGCTTTGTTTGATCCTGCAGTGAAGTCACCATCCTGTGTTAATGGCTTCACAGTTTGTTCCTGGAGAAAAAAATTATTATGATGTCACAAATTTGTCATTTTGACTTCACTGCAGGGTCAGGTTGGGGGAGAAAATGGGTTGTAAAGGATAAAATCTTTCAGGCAGAAACTTTTATTTTCTCCTTGTAACAAGAAATAGGTGGTGTTAGGACAAGCACTTAAAATCAAGCAGATGAAAGGGTACATGACTATAAAGGTTCATAGGTATCATGTTAGAAGTAATCCATCTGAAATTCTCTTACTTTTAATGATGCCAGGATAACTTTTAGCTCTACATCCAGGCCAATCTTTGTCTTCATTTTTCTCTATACACCCTAAAGTTCCCAGTTTCAAAATGGAGAGTTTCCTTTCCTGGAATTGCAGTTTTTCCAACATCTGAAACTCTTTGAAGAATCACAATAGTATATTCTCTCTTTGCATATCTATCAAAGAGCTGCATTGTCCCAGCATTTTTAAATTAATGCACATGAACTTCAGCTTAAGATAGTAGGGTTGAGGCAATTAT
Organism: Neophocaena asiaeorientalis asiaeorientalis; assembly: GCF_003031525.2. Classification (NCBI taxonomy): domain Eukaryota; kingdom Metazoa; phylum Chordata; class Mammalia; order Artiodactyla; family Phocoenidae; genus Neophocaena; species Neophocaena asiaeorientalis. Next base: position 1,927,536 of record NW_020174419.1, on the reverse strand, counting down.
TTTCCTTTCTCAAATCCATTAAAAACAATGACCAAAAATTTAAAAAAAGAAAAAAAAAAAACAACTAGCTAAAATGAAACAAAAGAATGGTTAAAACCTCAAACTACTAACTGTTCACACACCCACCAAATCATATAAAATCTGAGCCTAAACAGGGCAGGATGCTGAGAGCCAATGCACGCCTCCTTGATCATTGACGGATATTGATTTTTCTCAAAAGTAAATGTTACAATCCAGAAAGGCATAGACAATGATTCTTTGATTCAAGATGACAAGATCCAAGGGGTATAGTGGCTGCAGAAAAGAACAGAACCTCCCTGTAGAATATGTTTAATAGCATAGAATGACAGGGGAGGTGGCACAGAAGGAGAAACTAAACAGAGACTCACTATTACTATTGACCGAAGCCTAGTGTTCTTTGCAAGGGTGAGTGCCAGAGGTGATGCAGGGAAAAAGAGGCAGCTGCACAGGGAATGCTTGACATAAAAAGATTTTCTGTTAGTCACAATGACTACTTGCACACAGAGGAGAGTCATGCACTCAGGACAAAGGAAATAACTGAATTGGTGTGAGAGTGTTTGAGACCACAAATTTCCATTGAGGCTCTAGAGTTACGTATCCTATAGCTCATACTCCCCAATCCTCCTATAGACTATTTTTCAGCAGGTAGCTAGCCTCATTCAAACTTGAGTAAAACTTAGAAGCCAACCCATTAACTGTGGGAAAAAAAGAGGAAATAGACATAAGCAAATGGTAGCAAAGTAAACATGTAGCATAAGAATTCTTTCCTAAAAATACACAGGAAGAATTTAAATAAATAACTTTTCAAAGAAGTAAAATATATATGTATATAAGGGTGCAAATAAGAGACTATAAAATAGAAAAAAGTTAAAAGCAAACTGTTAGTCCTCAGAAAAGAAATGTAAGGAACAAATAAAACATACTGGAAGTGAAGCCATATAATGAAGCAATTTAAAGTATAATAGAAGAGGCTCAAAGCACAAAGATATAGTGGGTATAATGGAGAAAAACACACAAAATTAAATGGAAAATAACAAAGATACAAAGTAGTAATGAATAAGATAATAGAGAACGCAGAATATATCTAACTGATGCATATTTAGTGTTCCTGAAGAAGAGACCAGAATGATAAAAGCTTTCAAATATAAGAAAAATCCCTGAAAAAAAAGAGAGAGGCTTTCATTTACATATAAACAAGGTATTTTGTGTCTTTGGAAAAGATGATACAGGATGATTGGTGCCAAATTTGATGATATTGCTGAATTTCAATATCAAAGAAATAATAAATAAACAGCCCGGTAGAAAACAGGTTAAAAAACAGACTGTCCTCAATCTTTTTAAAGAGAACCCAAGAGCAAAAGACAATACATATGCTTTAAAAGTTCCGAGAAAAAGATGTTGTGTGTTTTATACCCAGTCTAGTTGTCCTCAAAGTACAAAAGGCAGTTTGGCAGACCACCTTATGCATGGAAGAACTTAGGGATGCATCAATGAAAAAATCGTTTTTTTGAAAAAACTACTGGCTAGATCTTGCTGGCCAGAAGGTGAATCAAGACAAACCTGAAGGGCTTCCCTGGTAAAAAAAAAAAAAAAAAAAAAAAAAAAAAAAAAAGACAAACCTGAAGAATAGAGAAACATGGCAAAACAAGAAAAGTGAGCTCTGAATTGGTTAAGATATAAAATTATGACTAAAGAATGATACTTACAGCTAAAGGACAGAATTTAAATGCTATCAAGTAGACAAGGGAGAAAAATAAACAAAAATCATGAAAGATATAGGAAAGGAGATGGGAACATGTCTAAGACTAATTTATACATCTATCATGAAAAAAAGTCAATAGACTTGTGTACATTTGAAATTTGAAGTTAGAAATATAATATTATAAACTTTTAAATATTTTTTCCATTTTTATTAAAATAAGCAAGCTCTTTTAGGAACTAATACCAATTTGTTGAAGAAACATTTATGTAGATTCTAGCATTTTATTCCCACTTGTTTCTTTTTCTTAAATTAAAATGAAAATAATTTTATATTTGTATTAAAACAGCTTGTATGATGTGATTCTACTCTTCCAAATTTATTACTTGAAGGACTTATATCTATCTATATCTAGCTGGCTAAGAATCTAACCAGATAGGTCTCTTTAGATACCAAGTTCTCTAGTATTCAGCTCTAATTCCATATATCCTTATTTGTTATCTTCCATCTATGTAAGAACATAAAGAGATGCCTGAAATTAATTTTACCTAAAGTTGATGATTCTTTTCGGTTTGGGAGATTCGGAGTAATATTTTATTTTCTATTTATCCTCTCATCAATACTTAACATTTATTTTTATCATAATTTTTGTTTTTCAAAACCCACACTGGATAAGAAAGCAGGGGAATGTGTCATCACATTTTAAAAACATTCAAATAAGAAAATTTTTTATTCGGCTTGAATAAATGGCTCTTTTGAGTGTTAGTGATTGCAAATAGCACAATTTAAGAGTTTCTACATGTTGCTTTGGAAGTCTTCCTTCTTTTAAAAACTTATCCTTCCCTTGGTTTCAACCTCATTGCTCTATCTCTTTCTTGGGCTGCTTTTCCATGTCTTCATTTCTAGACTCCATATCACCTCTAGCTTCTTTTCCTAAATGGAGAGTTTCACTAAGACCAGTCCTGGGTTCTTAGCTTTTTTCTATGCTTTTCTCTTCTCACCAAAGCCTTTCTAGAGCAATGACTCTCATCTCTGAGATTATGACCTAATCCATTTCTCCAGCCCTGTCTTCTCTCCTGAGCACTGGTTTTCCTCTGTAGATGCTTGAAACTTTTCCTTTTAAGTTTCTGCCATCCTCCCAAATTCAAGTTGGATAAAACCGACATCTTATTTCTATAAAAATAAACAACATACACATATACAGACACGTACATCAAAGTAACAAGAACAACAGCAACAAAACCTCATTCTTCCTTTCAAAAGTTTATTTTATTAAAGTCTGTTAACTGCCAAATGTTTCAAACCCAGCTGTCTAGTTTCTCACCTCCCACTCAGTTCTTATCCAACAATAATTTGGCCTTTATTCCTTATCCTCTTCCTAAACTACTTTCATCAAGGCCACCAATGCCCTTCATATAATTAAATCCAATGGGAGGTCTTTTTTAGGCTTCAAATTGTTTGTCTGCTAGGCAACTTTCAAAAATATTAACTACTTCTGGCAAGAAACAATCCCTTTCTTAATTCTCTCATACCACATCCTCCACATTTTTTTTCCCCTAACCATCAACTTCTTAGTCTCCTGGGCCTGCATATCCTCCTTTACTCCCCTTCTGAACATTGCAGATTTCTAGGCTTGCTCTAAGCCCTGTAAGCCTCTTACTGTAAATTTTCTTCCTAGTAGTTTTCATCCATATCTATGACTCATCTCTTTGCTAGGGACTTTTACATTTAGATCTGCAGCCTAGACTGTTCTTCTGAGTGTCAGACCTATATTTCTATGTTCTGATTCAACATTTCCATTTGGATGTCTCAAAGAAACGTCAAACTCAACTTGTCCAGAAATGAACTCATAAATTTCCCTTTCCAAACCTGGGCCCACACTGTTCCTGTTCTTAGGAATACTTTTTTTATCATTTGCCTAGTTAACATCACTTCCTCAGAGAAACCTTCTTGGACAATCCCAACTCACACAAGTATTCTTGTTGCATGCTCACATAGCTTCCTCCATTTCCCTTTATAATCCCTGACAGAGCTCATAATTATATATTTGTTATTTGATTATAATTAATATATTGGTTATTTGATTAATGTCAATCTTCATCTCAAAAGTGTGGGTGTATATATGATTATATGTATAATATACATATTTAACATATATTACATGTACATGTCTTATATGTATAGTATAACATACATATATAATATGTATGTATGTCCATACATTTAGAATACTTATTCTATAAATACTTATAATTAATAGACATATGTTGTTTATTTCATATCTATTTATCTACCTCTAAAGCTTGCATGCCTCATTGAACCCACGTGGACTTGCACAGTGTGTGACAAATAGTATACCCTCAATAAATATTTGTTAAAAGAATACACTTTTTAAAGTAAATTAATAAGTGGTAGAGCATTGTCTCTGGCATCCAGCCTTTAAGTCATGACATCTTTTTTTTTTTCCTTTAACCTCACACTACATATCCAGCTATTATCAAGTGCCTTTGAAATAAAACATTTCTTCTAGTCCTTTTCTTCCTATTTATATTGCTACCATTCTGGTCCAGGTCCTAATCACCTTGTATTTAATCTATTGCAAGTCAAAGTTTGGTCTCTATTCCTTCAATCTATTCTTTATAATACTGTGAGATTAAACATCTAAGAATTATACTTTGTACCTAGTATTCTCTCACTCAAAAATCATTCAATATTTCTAATTAATTACTAAATAAAAATCCACATTTCTTAGCTTGGATATAGCTCAATGCTCCCTGGAACATCCAGGCTATGTCCTCATTGTCCTCTTAAGATGGTTTGTACAGTCTAATACCTTTGGTGCCACTGTACCTCTTCCTGGAAGACACTGCCCCCTCTCCCACCAAAACCACAGTACATATGCACACACTACTCCATACTTAATGAAATTCTACCCAAACATCAAAACCAGGCATATGGCTACCTCCTGTGAAATCTTCCCCAATTACTCAGCTAAACATATTCTCTCCCTCATGTGACACTCAGTGTCTGTCCCACACAAGATAATTAATAATCATATTAATTAGATTTTTAAACATACATCAATTTTTCAAAAGTTGCATGTGTTTGAGTGTATGTATTGTAGCTTGCCAATTAGATTTTAAGTTATTTCTGGGTGAGAACAATGTAGCCTACTTTATTTCCCGGTGCCCAGAATCATAGTAGGTACCAAAACACTTTTTGTTGATTTTAGCAGTGGAATAACAACAGCCAAGGAACAAACACAGCTGAAAGGGCATGAGTATTATGGTGTATTTTTTATTATCATTATAGGTAATAGTAGTAAAATATTTGTAACAAATGTATATTTCTTTATACTGTTCCAAATGACTTTCCAATTAATCATTTCATTAGAGCTCCATGGGGGACTAGCTCAACATTAATAATAAGAGAATTATAACATTTTCCTCTTCCTCATGGAAATGAATTTAAAACCAATGTCTTATGAGACCTGTCAGAAATAATAGTTTTGTTTATTTTTTTATTGTTTAATATTGAGAGAGGTGAAAATATTATATGCACTTAGTAGGAGCTTCTAAAATAAGTTTTGGGAACTGATGAACATGTAGAGATGTACTCAGAGTTTACATTGGTGTTCATGCTGATTTTAATATTCAAAACTCACCTTAAATCTTTAAATGTCCTTCAAATCTGAGTGCTGTAGGAGAAAAGGGACTGTAGGTAAATTATAACTATATCAGATTCTAAATTTCAATATACAGAAAATAGGAGAGAAAGAGAGACAGATAGCCAAGAGAGAGAAAGGGAGAGAGAGAAGAAATATAGGAGATTTCCTCTGACTTTTAGCAAATTCTTTGGACCAGTGTCATAAAATTAAATAGCTATAATAAAAATGTTTTAAGACTACATGAAAATGAGTCCCTTTGCTCAAATCAAACCAGTTCAAGAAAATTTGGCCCCTTTAAAGTTGACCTCATTAATTTCATGATCTTTGGATGGCATATAGCACCCCAACTGTGCAGATTAGTTTGTATCTTTGAAACCCACCAGCATTGTGTATCTCTGAAGATTAAAAAAAATATACAGCACAGAACTCTGGACTTGTGTAATTAAAATGCAGACATTTGTTCAAACAGCTCGTGCATGTGAGCTATAAATAATCATTTGAAAAAAATTGAAATAGGTATAACATAGAGTAGTTATTAAGCATTTCTTTGTTATAGATGGCTACACCTAAAGGTTGGGAGGGGGACTTTTCCCTGTGAAGTTGCTGGGCATGTACGTGTACACTCTTACCTTGACATTGACACTAACACAGAGTAACTACCATCTTGAATACCAAGATCAGTGAATATCAATCAACCTCCCTACATTTCCTGTAAGCAAAACTTGGCAGTTTCTGCTGCATTATTTTGACAGAGCAGTGATAGGTGGATATTTGCTGCCACCCATTGAGTTGCCCAAACTTGATTAATGCTACATCCTGTATCCCTTTATTTATAAGAGTTCATTCCAGATCTATAGGAGAAGTTTCCTATATTTAAACTCATATTAGTTTTCATAATTATTCTATAATAGGCCATTTATATTATTAGACAATAGTTACACAAGTGACGGTTATAATTGAACTATTTTGCATACAGTTTTAAAACATGCCCATCAGAAAGACTGATATAACAAAAGGCAGATTTATAATCTCTGGTACCACACTACTTGGGGCACATCAAATTGTACAACAGATTTTGCCTTTCATTTCTGGAATGGGTTTTGATATTTTTTGCTCACCATATGTTGGATGTAAATCTAGAAACCAACAGAAATGTAAACATCATTCATGATTAGAGGTTTAAAAAATTTTGGAAGCCCTCTGATTTATTTTGCTAGAAAAGTAATTCCAGTCTACTGAGCACTACAGCCCTTATAACTATAAGAAGTACAATTTGCCTTCCTGGACTTATTACTCTCTGATGGTTTCTGTGCTCTGTGAACGATTATAGAAACAAACAAATAGGTTTGGTATGTATGGAATAATGATGTAAGGGCTCAACCTCCAAGCTATGACTTCAGATGTTGTGTATATCAAAGTCAGACAATTTTTTGCCAACAACTATATTGTTGACATCCTATATTCCCCTCTCAGAAATGCATCCTATGATAAGAATTTCCTGATTTATATGGAAGGTCTAATTTTGAGGCTACAGGATTTTTTTTTGAGATAGAGAAACCATCAAATTATATTTACAGGTTTGTATGATGATAATCTAGCACTGTGATCCCATAAAGAATAAATTCAACTTGTCTTACAAGTATAGGGAACTATTTAATTTCTTTTATTTCTTAACTCTTAGGTAAACAGGTGACTGGAAACACTTCTTATCAATCAAAAGAAAGAAAGAACTCCAGGCACAAACTTGGCATCATGCTAAAATATCCCTATATGTTGAGAGGTATTAAATACTTTTTCTCAAGCAAACTGAAAATTGCATTTTTCCTGATTCAGCAAAATGCCGTAATTGCCCAATACAAAGAAAACCATACATTATTTAATCTTCAGAATGCTAATTAAGCACTGGATGCATTCAGATGGTTATATTTTTACTTAAAAAGCCACTTATTTGTGATAAAGGTATGGTAGTGCAGAGATTGCAAATGGATGGTCATTGTGTTAAGTTAGACCAATGGATCTTGTTTGTTGTGCTCTTGTGGTCTTGACCCAGAGGATTTGCTATTATTTTAAAAATTCCTTGGCAGTCTTTCCTATATAAATCCAGATTTTTAGTTTCTTTTGAAAAAAAAGTGGCAACACTGAGCCTCCATTCCTGCATTGAAACAGTGAGTTGGAGTTCCTGCTGTTCTGCCTCTCCAGGCCTCTCCAGACCTTGTATTCTGATAAGTCCAAGATTCTCCACTTGTTTCCTTACCTGTAAGGCCCCGGTGGGCACATGTGTATGTGATCTTTGTGTTAAAGTTTTTTCCGTTCTTTGATTTTTTCCCCTATATTTGTTTGTTATCTGTAATTGTGCTTCTAAAAGCCTCAAAATCATGGCAGGTGATTTAGATGTTTTTATCTTTTTTTCTTTTTTAATCATCAGTTGTGAATAAAGAACACTTTGCATAAAATACATTAAATGTCAAAGTCAGAAAGAGTCTTTTCAGGGTACAGTGGAGTGCCATGCTGTAGAGTGGCATCTTAAGTGAACATAATGTCTAGAGTCAGCAGGTAAAGCAAAAGTTGAGTAAAGGCAAACTTGCCCTTGAAAACCTCTTAGGACGATGCCAAGTTTGAAACTGATACACTGTCTCTCAATAAGTCCAGTACAGCCAATTTTTCTCTCTAGTTTGGGAACAGATAGATTTTTTTCTTTTTTGGTTGAGTACCAGATGAAGTAATTGCACTGAATTTAGGAATCATATTATATGCAATACACATCTTTGAAAACTAGAATACTCAGAACTGCAGCAAGATGATCACTAAGAGAGATGCGTAGGAAGTGAACTCAACAGAGGAAAAGGCAGAATTCCGTTTTGCATCTCGTGCTCACTCTGGGGCATATGCTCAGTGAGTGGAATGACAAGTGAACTGTTCATACTGTTTAATTCTCTATCTGTGTTTCCATTGCTCTCTCTCATCCCTTTTATGAGTCCATGTACTTGAATTTGAGTACATTTGAGTTTGTGCATATGGTAGAAATACACTGACTCAAACTAGGATTTGATCACTTACTAAGTTTTTAGAACATAGGACAAAGGAAGTGAAGAATAGAGATTTTGTTTCTTCTGAGAACAATTCACAGATAGAAAAATGATTAAACCAGTTAAGATATTTGGTAAGCTTCCTTAGTGCATGAGATACTCTGATAAGAGCTGTTTGGGATGAAGAGAGGTATAATGTGACTATCTTAAAGTTTCATACATTTTATAGCTTATATATATATATATTTAATTGGGAATCTGACAAAGAGTGGCCAGTTGTTTTATTTTGGACATTGAATGCATTTAAAAAGAGAAGAATATTAATCTTGGAGGGAGAATGGCCAAGATGGTGGCGTTTGAAAACTCTGAGCTTGACTCCTCCCATGGAACACCAAAATTACAACTACTTACAGAGCAACTATTGCTGAGAAAAACTAGAAGACTACAGAAAAGATCTTCTACAACTAAAGATATAAAGAAGGAATCATGAAACAGGACACCTTGGGCCCCTGAACCAGCCACTCCAGGATCCAACACCATGCATCAGCTGGCCAACTCAAGCTGGCCCTGCTTGCTCAGGGCCCTGCAGCCAACCACCTTGTGACCCGACTTTGCCCACCAATGGCCAGCAGCCTCTGCACAAGGCAGACCTTGGCAACCAATCTGACTAGGGACCAGTCACACCTACCAGGCCACCCATAGTAGTCAGCCTGTCACAATAGAAGGACCCATGCAGCCCATATTGGGGCACCCCCACAGCATATACATCTGATGAACACAGAGGAGTGCATTGCTGAGCTGCATAACATGTCTCCTACAAAAGGCCACTTCTCCAAGGTCAGAAAACATAACCAACCTGCCAAATATATAGAAATAAAACAGCAAATTAGGCAAAATGAGGCAACAGAAGAGTATGCTCCAAATAAAGGAACAAGATAAAACCCCGGAAGAAGAACTAAATGGAGTGGAGATAAGAAATCTACCCTATAAAGAATTCAAGATAATGATTGTAAAGAGGTTCAAAGAACTCAGGAGAAGACTGGATAAAGAGAGTGAGAAGTTAGAAGTTTTAAACAAAGAGTTGGAAAATATAAAGAAGAACTGAACATAGATGAGGAATACAATAACTGAAACAAAAAATACACTAGAAGGAATCAACAGTAGATGATAAGGAGGAACAGATCAGTGAGCTGGAAGATAGAGGAGTGGAAATCACTGAAGCTGAACAGAAGAAAGAAAAAAATGATAAAAAGAAATGAGGTCAGCTTAAGAGACCTCTGAGACAACATCAAGCATACTAACTTTCATATTAAAGAGGTCCCAGAAGGAGAAGGGAGAGAGAAAGGAGCAGAGAACATATTTGAAGGGATACTAGCTAAAACATCCCTAACCTGAAAGGCAACAGACATCTAGGTCCAGGAAACTTAGAGTCTCAAGCAGTATCAACTCAAAGAGGACCACACGAAGACACATTGTAATTAAAATAGCAAAAATTAAAGATAAAGAAAGAATTTTAAAAGCAGGAAGGGAAAAGGAAATTTACCTACAAAGGAACTCCTATTAAGGTTATCAGCTGACTCTTTAGCAGAAAGTCGGCAGGCCAGAAGAGATTGGCATAATATATTTTAAGTGATGAAAGGGAAAAGCCTATAACCAAGAATACTCTACCTAGCAAGGCTCTTATACAAATTTGGTAGAGAAACCAAAAATTTTACAGATAAGCAAAATGTAAAAGAATTCAGTACCACTAAATCAACTTTACAGGAAATGTTAAAGGGACTTCTCTAAGCAAAAAACAAAAGGTCACAACTAGAAATATAAAAATTTTAAAAGGAAAACTCTCATTGGTAAAGGCAAATATAAAAGTACTAAATCAACCATGTATAAAGCTAGGAGGAAGGTAAAAAAGACAAAAGTAGTAAAATCATCTCTATCCACAAGTAGTTAAGGGATACTTAAAAAGATGTAAATATGATGTCAAAAATAGTAATTGTGGATGGCAGGTAATAAAAATGCCAGGTTGTTAAAATGCATTTGAAATTAAGAGATCACGAACTTAACTTAAAATAATTATATATATGTATATACACACACACACACATATATATGGATTTTTTATATATATATGGATTGCTACATATACACCTCATGGTAATCACAAACTGAAGGTCTGTAATGTGATACACACACACAGAAAAGAGAAAGGAATCCAAACATAACAGTAGCAATAGTCATCAGAACACAAGGAAGAGACCAAAGGAAGAAAAAAGGAACAAAAAAGCACTACAAAACAACCCCAGACAATGAACAAAATGGCAGTCAGTACATGCATACGATAATTACTTTAAATGTAAATGGGTTAATTGTTCCAATAAAAAAACATAGAGTGGCTGAATGGATACAAAAGCAAGACCCAAATATATACTGCATAGAAGAGACTCTAAATCTAAATATACACACAGATAGAAAGTGAGGGAATGGAAAAAGTTATTCCATGAAAATAGAAATGAAAATAAAGCCAGAGTAGCAATACTTATATTAGACAAGATAGACTTAAAACAAAGACTATAACAAGAGACAAAGAAGGACATTACATAATGATCAAAGGATCAATCCAAGAGGAAGATTTAACAATTGTAAACATATATGAACCCAACATAAGAGTGCCTAAATATATAAAACAAGTATTAACAGACAAAGGGAGAAATTGATAGTAACACAGTAATAGTAGAGTACTTTAACACCCCACTAACATCAGTGGACAGATCATCCAGACAGAAAATCAATAAGGATACCTTAACTTTAAATGGCACATTAGATAAGATGGACTTAATATGTATATGTGTATACATAATGTATACCTATCTATATATTATGTTATATATATATATATATATATAT
>NW_020174419.1:1784520-1916135 GCF_003031525.2 Neophocaena asiaeorientalis asiaeorientalis | reverse complement strand
ATATATATAAATATATTTATTTATTTAAAACATTCCATCCAAAAGTAGCAGAATACACATTCTTTTCAAGAGGACATGGAACATTTTCCAGAATACATAGACCATAAAACAAGTCTCAATAAGTTGCCAAACGCTTAGAAAGAGTCAACACCTATCCTTCTCAAGCTATTCCAAAAAAACTGCAGAGGAAGAAATGCTTCCAAACTCATTCTGTGAGGCAGGCCAGCATCACACTGACACCAAAGTCAGGCAAATATATCACAAAAAAGAGAAAATTACAGACCAATATCACTAATGAACGTAGATGCAAAATCCTCAACAAAATACTAGCAAACCAAATTCAACAATACATTAAAAAGATCATACACATGATCAACTGGGATTTATCCCAGGGATTCAAAGATGGCTCAATATCTTCAAATCAATAAATGTGATATACAACATTACCAAATTGAAGAATAAAAATCATATAATCATCTCAACAGATGCAGAAAAAACTTTTGACCAAACTCAACATCCATTTATGATAAAACTCTCCATAAACTGGGTATAGAGGGAACATACCTCAACATAATAAAGACCATATATGATAAGTCCACAGCTAACATCATTCTCAACAGAGCAAAGCTGTTTTAAGATCTGGAACAAGTCGAGGATGCCCACTCTTACCCCTTTTATTTGACATACTGTTGGAAGTCCTAGCCACAGCAATCAGACAAGAAAAAGAAATAAAAGGAATTCAAATTGGAAAGGAAAAGTAAAACTGTCACTGTTTGCATGCAAATGACATGATATGATACACAGAAAATCCTAAAGATACCACCAAAAAACAACTAAAACTCATCAATGAATTCAGGAAAGCAGAAGGATAAAAAATTAATATACAAAAATCTATTTTGTTTCTATACACAAATTATCAGAAAGAGAAATTAAGGAAACAATTCAAAAAGAATAAAATACCTAGGAATAAACCTACCTAAGGAGATAAAAGACCTGTACTCAGAAAACTATAAGACACTGATTAAAGAAATTGAAGAGTATATACATCCCTGGAAAGATATATCATGTTCATGGATTGGAAGAATTAATACTTTTAAAATGACCGTACTACCCAAGGCAATCTACAGTTTCAGTGCAATCCCTATCAAAATACCAATTACATTTTTCACAGAACTAGAAAAGTAATTCTAAAGTTTGTATGGAAACACAAAAGAACTCAAATAACCACAACAGTCTTGAGAAAAAAAAAGAACAATGCTGGAGTCCTGCTTGCTAATTTCAAACTATTCTACAAAGCTACAGTCATCAAGGCAGCATGGTACTGACACAGAAACAACAGACACATATGCCAATAGAACAGAATAGAGCCCAGAAATGAACCCACACTTATAGGGATAATTAACCTACCACAAAGAGGGCAAGAATATACAATGGGAAAAGACAGACTCTTCAATAAATAGTGTTGGAAAAACTGGACATATGCATGCAAAAGAATCAAACTGGACTACTCTCTTACACCATGTACAAAAAAAAATCAAAATGGATGAAAGACTTAAATATAATACCTAAAATCATAAACCTTCTAGAAGAAAAAATAGGCAGTTGGCTCTAAAACATTACTCTTTGACATCAGTCTTAGTAATGTTTTTTTTAGATATATCTCCATATGCCAAGCAAGGGAAACAAAAGTGAAAATAAATAAATGAAACTACATCAAACTATAAAGCTTTTGAATAGTGAAGAAAACTTTCAACAAAATGAAAAGGCTGCCTACCAAATGGGAGAAGATACTCACAGACAATATATCTGATAAGGGGTTAATATCCAGTATATACAAGGAACTCATACAACTCAACATCAATTAAAAATACCATCAAAATATTGTTAGAGGATTTGAATAGACAGATTTTTAGAGGAAGAAAGATAAGTGAGGGAGATTAAGAGGTACAAAATTCCATTATAAAATAAATGTCATGGATATGACATGTACAGTATGGGAAATATAATCAATAACTATAATATCTTTGTAGGCAGATGTACCATAACTAGACTTATTGTGGTGATCATTTTGAAATGTATAGAAATATTGAATCACTATGTTGTGTAACAGAAACCAACAATGTGTTGTAGGTCAAAAAGAGCTCAGATTTGTGGTGACTAGAGGTGGGTGGTGGGAGCAGGAGGAATTGGATGAAGGCTGTCAAAAGGTACAAACTTCCAGGCTTCCCTGGTGGTGCAGTGGTTGAGAGTCCGCCTGCCGATGCAGGCGACACCGGTTCGTGCCACGGTCCGGGAAGATCCCACATGCCATGGAGCGGCTGGGCCCGTGAGCCATGGCCGCTGAGCCTGCGTGTCCATAGCCTGTGTTCCACAATGGGAGAGGCCACAACAGTGAGAGGCCCGCGTACTGCAAAAAAACAAAAAAAGGTACAAACTTCCAATTATAAGATATATAAGTACTAGGAATGTAATGTATAGCATGATAAATATAATTAACACTGCTGTATGTTATATATTAATGCTGTTAAGAGAGTAAATCCTAGGAATTCTCATCACAAGAAAAAATATATATTCTATTTCTTTAATTTTGTGTCTATATGAGAAGATGGATGTTCACTAAACTTGTGATAATCATTTCATGATGTATCTAAGTCAAATCATTATGCTGTACACCTTAAACTTATACAGTGCTGTATGTCAATTGTACCTCAATATAACTGGAAGGAAAAAAAATAGAAAATCCAGTGGGAGCTATTGCATGGACTTAAGTGAGTTCTTAGACAAGGGTGGTGTGTAAAGATAAAAAGAAATGAACAAAATCCATATGAGACAACCAGTCATTGATTCATTTCAAATACTATTGTCTGATTGTCTTGTCACTTTCAATCCACCAGTCAAAAGAGGGGTGAGAGCTAACGAAAATTTTAATCACTTATTAGCATGTTCCCAAATCTCTGGGTTTTGCCTTGTCATTTCTGTCAGACAAGTGTGTGGTTAACCAAATGCCTTCAAAATGCTTTTTCTACTCTTCTCTATTTGTCAATTCAGGATTAAAAAAAGAAAAAGAAAGAAAGAAAGAAAGAAAAAAGGATCAGGCATGCTTAAAACAATAGCCCTCTTAAGAAACTTGAATTTTAGAGAAAGATCTCTCAAGTCCTCTGAACTGTTTTATAAAGGAGTAGTACTAAAATTTATTTTGAAGCTCCTCTATATAGATATATAAGTACCAACGTTTATAATTTAGTCCTGTAATCCTTCTCCTACTACCATATGTTCTCTCCTCACCTCTACCACACCCTCAGACATTGTCTTTAGCTGGTGACACTGCCTGAGAGTCATCAAAAAGCACAAGAAGACCAGTTGTATTAATTTTCCTGTTCCCATATATACAATCATCCATGGCTATGAAGCAAAGCTATAACTGCGAAACAGTTTAGGCAGTAAATGTATTTCTTTGTTTCTCTGCAGATTATTTTGCCTGAATATCCCATGTCCATGACTGTAGTACTACTGCTGGGCATGTAATGAATAATTGCTAGGTTTTGAATTCACTTTATTCATTAGATTTTTGTCATTTGGCAACAAAGGGTTTGAGTGAAGAGAGACATGATCCCTCTGCTAGCTACTTTCTTTCTTCTAATATTTTGAACGTTATCACTTTGTGATCTTATCATTGTCATTTCCTAGAACTGGAATTTCTTCCTTGCCCTAGTTACCTCTCCAAATCGTTGATTATTTCTCAAGGCCACCTCAAATCTTACAACTTCTCTGAAGCCTTCACAGATTAGGTGATCCCAATTCATTCATGCATGCATTCCTTAGTCAATTAGCAGATGTTTAGAGAGCACCTGCTGTATTAGTTGAAGCACCTAAATACTTTCCTCAACCTCCAGTGCTTGATCACTCTCATTTTGGCTTATAAGACCCTCATCTACATTATTCAGTTGACTCTTCACTCTTTCATTTATCTTGCTGAGTTGATTAACATTTCAAAAACACGTGCCATATATTCACATTTAAGTTTGTGGATTCTTGATGACGTTTCACAGTCAAAAGATATGAGGCAGGAGAGATTTTGATAAAGCTATTTATTCAACTTAAAGGACCATATTTTATTATGAGATTCTCTCTTTCTTGCTTTTCTTTGATGTTACAACTTATTTCCCTTTAATTTTTTTCCAGTTTTATTGAGATAAATAACTCTGCAACAAACATGAGGGTGCAGATATTTCTTCAAGATAATGATTTCATTTCCTTCAAATATATACCCAGAAGTAGAATTGATGGATCAGATAGTAGTTCTATTTTTAATTGTTTGAGGAACCTCCATAGTGTTTTCCATAGTAGCTGTACCAATTTACATTCCCATCAAGAGCGCCCAAGGGTTCTTTTTACTCCACATCCTTGTCAGCACTTGTTAACTCTTGTCTTTTGGGTAATAGCTATCCTAACAGGTGTGAAGAGATATCTCGTTATATTTTTGACTAGCAATTCCCTGGTGATTACTGATGTTGACAACTTTTCATGTATCTGTTGGCCATTTGTATATATTCTTCGGAAAACTATCTATTCAGGTCTTTGCCCATTTTTTAACTGACTTGTTTATTTTTTGCTACTGAGTTATAAGTCCCTTGTATATTGTGGATATTAACCCCTTATCAGATATTTGATTTGTAAATATTTTTTCTCATTCAATAGGTTACCTTTGTATTTTGTTGGTCATTTCTTTTGCTGTGCAGCCTTTTTAATTTGATGTAGTCATACTTGTTTGTTTCTGCTGCTTGTGCTTAAGGTGTCAAATCTAAAAAGTCATTGCCAAAACCAATATCAAGTACTTTTTCCTTATGATCTTCTACGAGTTTTATGATTTCAAGCCTTACATTTAAGTCTTTAATACATATTTAAGTTAATTTTTGCATATGATTTGAGGGGTCCAGTTCCATTCTTTTGGATAGGATATCCAGTTTTCCCATCACCATTTACTGAAGAGACTATGTTTTCTCCATTAAGAATTCTTAGTGGATCCCTTGTCAAATATTAGTTGACCATGTGTGTGTGGGTTTGTTTCTTGGCTCTTGATTCTGTTTCCATTGGTCTATTGCCTGTTTTTATGCCAGTACTGTACTATTTTGATTATACTATAATTTTATAGTATAGTTTGAAATCAGGGAGTGTGATACTTCCAGGTTTGTTCTTCTTTTATAAAGACTGCTTTGGCTATTTGGGGTCTTTTGTGGTTCCATATAAATTTTAGGATTCTTTTTTCTATATCTGTGAATAATACCATTGAAATTTTGATAGGGATTTTATTGAATATTATAGATGGCTTTGGGTATTATAGATATTTTAATAACTAATTATTTCAATCTGTGAACATGAGATTTCTTTCCATTTATTTGTTCTCTTAAATTGCTTTCATCAATGTCTTATTACAGTTAGTGTTTGAATCTTCCACCACATTAGTTGCATTTATTCCTAAGTATTTATTGATTTTTTAAAAAAAGTTTTATTATGGTAAAAGTCACATAATGTAAAACATACTATTTTAACCATATTTAACTGTGCAGTTCAGTATCACTAAGTACATGCACATTGTTGTGCAAATTTCAGTATCATCCATCTCCCGAATTTTTCACCTTCCTAAACTGAAACTCTGTCCCCATTAAACACTAACTCTCCATTTCACCTCCCCACACCCACACCCACCCCCTGGCCCCTGGCATATACAGTGTACTTTCTGAATCTATGAATTTGACTATTCTAGGTACCTAGTATAAGTGGAATCAAACAGTATTTGTCTGCACCTACTGTATACTGGAATGCATTTTTAAGGTTAACTTAATATATGTCCTACAAACCGATTATACCTTTTTTTTTCCTGTGCTATACAGTAGGTTCTCATTAGTTATCTATTTTATACATAGTAGTATATATATGTCAATCCCAATCTCCCAATTTATCCCACCCCCGCTTTCCCCCCTTGGTGTACATATGTTTGTTCTCTATGTCTGTGTCTCTATTTCTGCTTTGCAAACAGGTTCATCTGTATTATTTTTCTAGATTCCACATATATGCATTAATATACGATATTTGTTTTTCTCTCTCTGACTTACTTCACTCTGTATGACAGTCTCTAGGTCCACCCATGTCTCTACAAATGGCACAATTTCATTCCTTTTTATGGCTGAGTAATATTCCATTGTATATATGTACCACATCTTCTTTATCCATTCCTCTGTTGATGGACATTTAGGTTGCTTCCATATCCTGGCATTCTTAATAGTGCTTCAATGAACATTGGGGTGCGCTGTTTTTTGAATTATGTTTTTCTCCAGGTATATGCCCAGGATTGGGATTGCTAGGTCATGTGGTAGTTCTATTTTTAGTTTTTTAAGGAACCTTCATACTGTTCTCCATAATGGCTGTACCAATTTACATTCCCACCAACAGTGTAAGAGGGTTCCCTTTTCTCCACACCCTCTCCAGCATTTATTGTTTGTAGATTTTTTGATGATGGCCATTCTGACTGGTGTGAGGTGGTACCTCATTGTAGTTTTGATTTGCATTTCTGTAATAATTAGTGATGTTGAGCATCTTTTCATGTGCCTCTTGGCCATCTGTATGTCTTTGGAGAAATGTCTATTCAGGTCTTCTTCCCATTTTTTGATTGGGTTGTTTGTTTTTTGGTATTGAGCTGCATGAGCTGTCTGTATATTTTGGAGATTAATCCCTTGTCATTTACTTTGTTTGCAAATATTTTCTCCCTTTCTGAGTGTTGTCTTTTCATCTTGTTTATGGTTTCCTTTGCTGTGCAAAAGCTTTTAAGTTTAATTAGGTCCCACTGGAGTTTGCAGGCAGCTGGGAAGAGCTGGGTCTTGGTGCCGTGCGGAGATGAGGACCTCCAGGAGAGCTCACACCAATTAATATTCCCTGGGGCATGGCCTAAAGTATCCACCTCCAAAATTCACTTTAGAACAGTAATCATTCCCCCTTGTTGAGCAGCAGCAGCAGCCAGGAGCACCTGCCATCTGCCATCCCCAGGGGGCCCAAGGCATGGTCGGGCATAGGGTCATGGTGCCCCAAGACTGTGGCGTGGCTACCTGGGCTGGATTGTGCCTGGGGTCACCGCGGCAACTGCAGGAGCCACAGGGCCACCACAGGGCAGGCTGCAGCAGGGACAGTCTGCAAACTCTCAGGCCTGACAGGGCCATGCATTTCACATCCATACAAAGCCTGGACACTGCAGAGATGCTCTCTGGGGGCTCAGCTGACCAGGGCAGGGGTCTATTTGCAATTATTTCCTACCCTCCCCTACCGACCTCTCCAACTTCTCCCCAATTCTGGGCTCACAGCTCTCTAAGGCCAGTGTTTATTGTTTTTGATGCTATTGTGAATGGGATTGTTTTCTTTATTACTTTTTGAGATAGTTCATTGTTAGTGTACAGAGATACAACTGATTTTTGTATGTTGTTTTTCTGTCCTGTAACTTTCCTGAATTTGTTTATTAGTTCTAACAGTTTTTTGGTGGATTCTTTAGGATTTTCTATGTATAAGATCATGTCATATGCAGATAGAGAGAATTTTACTTTTTTCTTTTTGACTTGGATGCCCTTTATTTCTTTTTTCTCTGATTTCAATGGCTAGGAGGTTCAATACTGTGTTGAATAAGAGTAGTAATAGTGGTGCTTTTGTTTTCTTCCTTGTCTTAGAGGAAAAGCTTCTAGCCTTTCACTATTGAGGATGATGTTAGCTGTGGACTTGTTATATATGGCTTTTATTATATTAAGTTCTTCCTATACCTGATTTGTTGAAAGTTATCATCAAAGGATATTGAATTTTGTCAAATGCTTTTTCTGCATCTATTGAGATGGTCATATGATTTTTATCTTTCTATTAATGTGATATATCAGATTTATTGATTTGCATGTGTTGAACCAGCATTACATCTCAGGGATGAATTCCACTTGATAATGGTGTATGATTATTTTAATGTGCTGTTTAATTCAGTTTGCTAGTATTTTGTTGAGAATTTTTACATCTGTATTCATCAGGGATGTTGGTCTGTAATTCTTTTCTCATAGAGTTCTTGCCTGGCTTTGGTATCATGTTAACACTGGCCACATGAAATGAGTTTGGAAGTATTCCCTCCTCTTCAAATTTTTGGAAAAGTTTGAGAAGAATTGGCATTAATTCTTCTTTAAATGTTTGGCAAAATCCACCCATGAAATCCACCATCCACCCATGGTCCTGGGCTTTTCTTTGTTGGAGGTTTTGATTAATGATTTAATATCATTACTTGTTATTGGTCTGTTTAGATTTTCTGTTTCTTCATAATTCAGTCTTAGGAGGCGCATGTTTCTAGGAATTTATTAATTTCTTCTTAATATCCAATTTGCTGGCATATAATTTTTAGTCATTTACAGTTCTTTGTATTTCTGTGGTATCAGTTTTAATGTCTCCTTTTACATTTATATATTTATTTGAGTCTTCTCTCCTTTTTTCAGTTTGTCTAGCTAATGGTTTGTGTGTTTTATTTATCTTTTCCAGTTTTGTTAATCTTTTCTATTGTTTTCCTGTTTTCTATTTTATATATTTCTGCTTTAATTTTATTATTTCCTTCCTTCTGTTAACTTGAGCTTAGTTTGTTGTTCTTTTTCTAGTTCCTTGAGGTATGTTAGGTTGTTTATTTGCCATCTTTCTTTTCTCTTGATATATGTATTTATAGCTATAAACTTTCCTCTTAGAACTGCTTTTGCTGCATCCCATAAGTTTTGGTATACTGTGTTTCCATTTTTGCTTGTAAGATATTTTTTTATTTAACTTATTATTTCTTTTTTGATCCATTGGTTGTTCAGGAGTGTGTTGTTTAATTTCTACATATTTGTGAATTTTCTGGTTTCATACTATCATTTTCAGAAAAGATACTTGACATAAGCTCTATCCTCTTGAATTTGTTGAGACTTCTTTTGTGGCCTAACATATGATTTATCCTATAAAGTGTTCCATGCCTGCTTCAGAAGAACCTGTATTCTGCTGCTATTGCATGGAATGTTCTGTATATGTCTGTTATGTACATTCATCAAAGTGCTGTTCAAACCAAGTCTTTCCTTATTGATTCTTTGTGTGGATAATCTATCCATTATTGATAGTGGGGCTAGTGACTGTGCTCCTCAGTTGGGCAAGGTCACTTTCTTGGCTTGTCAGTCAGTTGGGGTTGTAAGCTATGCTCCATGGTTGGGCAGAGTCATTGGCTACACTCCCTGCCTAGGCAAGGCCACAAGCTGTCCAGCAATTGGTCAAGGCCATATGCTGGGCTCTGCTACTGGGTGAGGTTGTAGGCTGAGCTCCTCAGTGGGGTGGTAACATAAGCTGTTCTCCAGGATTCTCAGGGTCACTGTTAAAGCTCCCTGGTTATGCAGGGCCAGAGCTATGCTCAACAGTTGGGTAGGATGTGTTCCACAACTATTGGGCTACTGGTTCTTGTGGCCATGCTTCCCAGAGTGATGGGACTGGAAGCTATGCTCAGCAGGTTGGTGAGACTGTGAATTTGTCCCTCTGCCAGCATAGGCTATCAAATGCACTCCACTGTAGCTTCAATCTTGTAGCCAGTAATCGTAATCAGACTGAACTGTCAAATAGGCTCCTTGGCCAGACTAAGCCATGGCTCAGCTCTCTAGATATGTAGAGCCTCAGGCTGGGATTTCTGCCCAGGTGCCTCTGCAAGCAGGAACATGGTCTGCTGAAACCTGAGTGAAGGTTGTTGTAGGCACCACCACCCTTTATCTGTCTCCGTCTGATCCCTAGCTCCTGGTGGAGCTGCACAAATACCTCCTTGTGTTATATGTGAGGTAAGACCTGAGTATGCTTCCTCGGAATCATCTTGCAACTCTGGTAAAGCTGAATGTCCACCTTGGGTTCTGTTTTTACCACTGGAGAAACTGTTACCTAGTGGGGCCCTCTTGATGTGCTGGCCTGGGGAGTGGCTGAGTCTGTTAAAATGAAGCTGCTGCTCTTACTCTCCTAATGCAGTCCCTCTTAGTCTCTGTTGTCCAAGGTAGTGCTTAAGTCTCACTTCTTGGGTTCTCGGATCTTCAGAATGGTGTCTTGTGTATAGATAGTTGCTAGTTGACCCTCTTGTGAGGCTGACTGAAGTTGAGTACAATCTATGTCACTGTCTTGATGATGTCACTCCAAAGTAATTTGTTTTAATGCAAGCTGGATCATGTCTCATCCCTATTTTATATCCTTCAAAAGCTTCTCAAGGTTTTTAGGATAAAGTTTGGCTCAACTATCCTTACTTTGAATGACTCAATTCCTACCTCCTTTCTCCTTACCTACCACAAGTCTCCATCTCTATCCTGGAATTAATTGAAGTATGGTGGTTGATACATCACATTATAATTACCTTGTTAATTTAGACCTCCTAAATAAAGATTTTTATATGTGGGCTCTAGTAATCTTAATTTTAAGCAAGCTTTCTGGAAGATTCTCATTTAAACTAAAGTTAGAAAACCACTACACAATTCCCTATTGGCCTGACCTTTCTGCTCCTCAAATATGTTCATTTATTTCCTATTTTAGGGTCTTAAAATGTTCAGTTTCCTCAGTCTGGAACGTTGAAGTTTTATTCTAAGGTAATTTCTAATTATGCTCAGCTTCCAATTTCATGTTACTTTCTTATGGGTGTCTTCCCTTAGGTTAGTAGACTAAATTATATCTTGTTATGTACTGTCTTCATTTTCTATCATTTTCTTTCATAGCACTTAGAACATTGGTAATTAAATTGTTATTTATGTATTTATATTTTCATTTCCTCAACCAGACTGTGTGCTCCTGAGGGTTACAAGTTTTATCTCCTTTCTTTCATAGGGTTATTATGTTCTGTCATTTTGGGTTAAATGTCCCACTTTTCACTTATCTTGCTGCTGGTGACCACCTGAATCTTTGCTCTTATCACACTGTACTACAATTTTCTCACTCCTTGTCTCTGTCCTATATAAGCGTGTGATATAGGACAGAGATGTAGAACTTCTTGAGGGAAAAGACCAACTACATCTTTAACTCTGTTACCACATCATCTACCAGAGCAATTGGAAAATAGTAGGGCCATTAATAAATACTTGATTAATGAATGAATGACTATTACACTGTGTGATCTTTTTATGTTTTAGGGAAGAGATTGTGATTTCAGAAATTCCAAATGTGTGAAATACTGAAGGCTGTTAGTATTCTTCTGAATTAAAAAAAAATTGTGTCCACTCTTTTTACTCAGAGATGTCACTGAGATTTCATTAATATTATATCTATTTTAAACTGTATTGTTATGAACAATCTGTAGAGTAGAAGAAAACATAAAAGAAAATTTTTGTGATCTTGGATTAAGCAGATGTTTCTTAGATACAATATGAGAAGCACAATCCATAGTAGGAAAAAAATAGATTGATAACTTAGATTGCATTGGAATGAAGACTTCTGCCCTATGTATGACACGGCTAAGAGAATTAAAAGATGCAGACTATAGACTGGGAGAAATATTTGAAATCATATATCTGATAAAAGACTTGTATCCAGTTTACCTAAGTACTCTCAAAATGCAATAATATGAAAACCATCAGCCTAATTTTTTAAAAAATGAGCAAAAGATTTACACAGACACTTCATCAAAGAAAATATAGGAATGGCAAGTAAGCACGTGAAAAGATGTTTAATGTTATTAGTTACTCGGAAAATGCAAATTAAAAACCACAGTATGAAGCCACAGCACATCTATTAGAATAACAATTGGGTTGGCCAAAAGTTCATTCGGGGTTTTCATAACATCTTATGGAAAAACCCAAACAAACTTTTTATCCAACCCAATAAAACAAACGCACAAAATAACTGAGCATTCCAAGTGTTGATAAGGGTGTGGAGCAACTGAAACTCCCATACTTTGCTTGCAGGAATTCAAAAAATACAGCCACTTTTCAAAACAGTTTGGCATTTTTTTGTAAGGTTAAACATACACTTATCATACAATTCAGTGACCCTAGCCTTAGATATTAACCCAAGTTAAATGAAATCTTATGTTTACACAAAAATATGTATGTTAATATTCATAGTAGATTTATTAGTAATTGCTGAAAACTGGAATCAATTGAAGTGAGATACATCCAATCAATGAAATACTGCTTAGCAAAGAAAAGAATGTACTTCTGATACCACAACAATGTGGCTAGATCTCAATTGCATTTTTCTATGTGAAAAACACCAGAATTAACCGGCCATATACTACATGATTCCACTGATGTAACACTCTGGAAAACATTAAATTATAGGGATGGAAAACAAATCAGTAGCTGCCAGGGACTGAGGGTGTGGGAGGGGTTGATTACAAAGGGACAGGAGGATATTTGGGAAACAGATTATTGAACTGTTCCATATCTTGGTTGTGATCATGGTTACCTGACTATATGTGTTTGCCAAAACTCAGAGTGGTACACTGAAAGGATGAAGTTTACTTTATGTAAGTTATACCTTATTACAGAAATGAAATGTCAGTGGCAGATTATTTTGTTTCTGAATAATTAATGCTTTCAAAGTCCATGTGTTATAACCATATGCTTTTCCTGTTCTGAATATATGCAGTGTTAGCAATGTCTGCATATATGTTGTATGCCTGTTTAAGAAGAAATAAAGGACAAATTATAGATTTAAATAGCCCTAACTGTTGTCTAAATGTAGAAGTCTTAAAAACTACTTGACTAATAGCAGCTTGAAAAAAATCTAAATTCATACTGGAGCATTACATCGCTGAGTGGCTAGATTCCAGGTAAAGTGATTGATTGCATTATTGAGGAACACATGTTTTACTGATCTACCTATAAATTACCCTTAGCCCCAGGGCTACAGTAATCAGTTTTCATTTCAGAACATTTTCATCCATTTAAAATTCCATGATTTTTCAGCCTAATCTTTTGTCCATTTCTATCTTGTTCATTTGTGGAAATAATTTCAGTTTTGTCTTGTCCTATAGAAAACTACCATCCAGTAGAAGTGCCTAAAATGCTGGTAGTAACTATTTTGAATGACTGATGTCTGAGGGGACAAAAAAGAATGTGGAGGTCTTTCTTAGCACATTCTCATTTCTGGGGGAAAGGTCAATAATTCAGATAAATCCTATTTCATATCTCTACCAGGGGTCACGAGGAGCCAGTCTTAACCCAGTTATTGAAAAGTCTCTCCATTTTACAGTAAGCAACGAAAATTCTTACAGAGAGATATGACCTTCAATGTTTGAGATTAATTCATTTAAATACATACACATTATTATTTATTAAACTAAGAGATATTTTGCCTTCTAAGTGGTAAAGTTTCTTTCTTCATTTCCATTTCCTACAAAATTTCTACCAATGTACTTGCCCAACAACCTTTATTGGGTTGAAGGAGGAAGAGTGTTCTTTTGAAATGACACTGGCAAACATGCACTGTACGCTGGACCAGTAGAGTGGTGATTCAATTATATCCATCAGGCCATTGACCACTGATGGCGGCTTTGTGTCCCAAGCTCTGCTTCCTTCAGTAGTTTCCACAACCCAAGTCCTTCTCTTTTTCATCATATTATCACAGCCTCCCCTTGTCTCCCTCTCAGCTTCAAAGCATCCTTATTCATAGACACTTAAAGCAATGTCCTTTATGAAGATCTTGATTTGTTATCAGAAATCAATATTTTGAAGACTTTTTCTTCATGGATTACTATCATTTCAAAATCAAAATATTTTGCAATTCTGAAAGCTCACAGAAATATTCCGTGCCTGAGCTGACAGGAAACTGTAATCATATTGTCAAGCAATTGCTCTGACTGTGGCAAAGTGAGAATGTTAGGTTACATGTGTCAGCATGTGAAGATAACGGCTGTGCAGTGAACAGCGTGCTGAAGGCTTGATAGGAGATGGGGAGTTTACCGCTGTAAACTGCAGCCTGTTGTCGACACCCGTGCCACCTTGGCATTCCTTCATTTGCATTAGGAACGCTTTATGATCAATAAAGTGTCTCAGTTGAACTGTTTGGAAAGCATCCTGAACATTCCCGGCAAAGCCTGTTCTGTCAATTATTACATGCTAATCTGCAAGCCAGGGTTAAACAACCAATGGTTTCGAATGGGTAATATTGGTTCATCTTTCTCAGACTGGATCTAATAACATTAATATATTCATTTCACATGAGTGACTATACAGCAAGATAATAAATGTTTTTCTGCTAAAATGGATAAAATCCTATATCTGGTAGCCAGTTTTCTTGGGTATTGAAAGATTTATTGACAATCTCTTCTCTTCTGGTTTTTTCCCTGGTCACAGCAAGACCCTTAAAGTTCTTCATCACTCTTCCCTCCTCCCATGTTGGCTTGTAGCCTCTACCAAGGGCTCCCAGGGATATCCATTATTCAGCACCACTATACGCTCCAGCTACCTCCATGGCTTAATCACTCAGCATCCACTCTGTCTTCTTCCGCAGAGGCAGGAGAAGGCTGTTGGAGTTTGAGGTCAGTATGTGTTGGCTTCACCCTTTTATCCAACCTGGCAGTCAGATATTTTAAGGTGCTGTATTTATTATTCAGTTGCTAAACCAGGGTGATTTTTGTGACTGATGTTGTGGTATACTAGGTGTTTACTAAATAAATACATATTTTATGATGTGCATTATTTATCAAGTTAAACATTATGCTACTCAAGTGTATCTTTTGGTACCTTCTTTGTCTTTCTTTCTCTTTACATTCTTTTACTTTCACTTTGCTTTATGAATCTATTGCTGCTCATTGGGCCCAACATTCCAAAGACATTCTCCTGGAAGAGTTGGGCACTTTGGGAAGCTACATTACCTCTTTCTGGCCCTTTTGCCATCACTTTATAATTGCTTATTTTAATACCCTGAAAGGGACCTTAGCTGCCTGAGAGTCGATGCAGCTCCCTGGAGCATTAAACTTTCAGGAAGCAGCTAGGTTCAGGGAGGAAAGTTTTAAAGCAAATCCTGCAGATCTCCTCAGGGTAGATTTGGATTGGGGCGCTCTATTTTGTTTGCATGGGCTGCAAGTAATCTCAGCTGCTAAAAGGGAAGAAGACCCAAGAAACTCTTAGGGCTTATGACTTGTGTATATTCACTCCAGTCATCTCCGCTCCTAACTTCCCCCTCCTTGTTCCACCCAACACTCCTGGAGCCTTGAGGCAACACAGGTAGCTTTGGGGAGCAGATGATCATCTCGTGAAACATGCTTTTCATGTTAAAAAAAATCAGTGAGGGGCTTAATTGGCCTTTCAGGATAAGATCAAAAATAGAAAATAAACTGACACATTATGTGTCCAACACAGGTTTGTGGATTTCAAATACTTACAGTGTGGAAGAAGGTTACCTCTCACCTTCAATGATTTGTTATATAAGAAAAATGCATTATTTAACAGTTGTTAGGTAAGCAGTAGCCTGTGATGTTATCAGAGGACATCAAATGAACCGAAGAGTCAACCTGATTTTTCATTTTTGTTTTTCTAGCCTCCTTCAAAGCATTCAGTACAATAGAGCATTGTTGGGACTCCTGCTTCTTAAGATGGGTCACAAGAAATCTTGAGACTGTTTTATGAGTCCTTGGTGAATAACTGGCCCACTATTAATATTTGTGGTTTTCACCTAGAATGAGAGTACAAACAGAGGCCCTTGGCTGGCATGCTGGGCTCTATGATGCAGAAGTCTGTAGCTGGGGTCCCGTTGTTGGCCAGTTTATGGGGAGTACAGAAAGTCAACACAAATATCAATTATCTGTTGCCTTGTATTATCTGTCTTATGTGTTTTGGGATATTTTGTCTCTACTTACCCATGTTCAAGGTTTTTCAAGGCAGCATTGGCAGTGCTTTTGCAATCTTCATGATGCTTAGCACAGGGCTGTTTTTACTATTTTATAATTGCATAAAGATTTAGATTACATAAAACTCCTTAAATCTCAAACCTGTGAGATAAATATTAGACACAGACACAAAGGAACTATACTTAAAGAAGAATGATGTATGACTTAGAAAATGCACCCCTGCGATTTAAATCCATCATTTTCAAGAAGACTTTTGAGCCCTTTCCTTCCTCAATTAGGTTCTTTATCACCTTCTTCTGGGTTTAGCAGCCATTAATCTCTGGTCCTTTTATGTTCCCTTAACAATTGTTCATATATATCTTTTTAACAATTGTCACATTCTATTTATATTATTGTTCTTCAAGCACATATCTTAGCTCCCCTTCTGGAAAGTGAGATGTTAGGACAGAAAGAGTCTCACTCACTTTTGCAGGATCCTGTACATTGCAGAAAGACTTATTCCTTGCAGACACTCAGTAAACATGTGTTTGAATTGAAATCTGGGAAACTAATGCAACATCTTTTCATTAAATACCCTTTAGGGTAAAGATAAGTATGATGCAAATAAACCGTCTCTTATACTCTGTAGACCCTGAGACCACATCCTCAAAAATACAATATTGTGTAGCTATGGGTACTGTCATTCAAATAATACCTTTGCTAAAAAGTAATTTTGGATTTGAAAACTGGCTTATTTCATTACACATCACATATCTATCCCTTCTTTGATCAAAGCTCTAGCCAGATTAACTTGATAAAACAGCTGATTAATATAAAAACAATAGTTAAAAATTAAGAGTTGAAGAGTGGTAAAAATTTTCCTCTTCAAACTGTGATTTAATGAATATTACGGTGGTACTCACAGTCAACATAACAGTGTTTATCAGAGTGATTGTTCTTTAGACAAAGTTATTTGTGATTAAACAAAGGAATGAGATAACAGATATACAAAGTTTCAAAATTACATGAATTTGCTAGTGCAATGATAGAGTGTGAATAGTTTTTAATTTCAACAATGAATTAGGATATTTCTTGCCCCTTATGAAAAGACTTTTTCACATTACACTACACTATTGCTTTTTACCTTTCCATCCACTCATTATATTTTTAAAAATTTAACAGTACCTCCTAGATGATGATTGAATAATGGTTATCTGTTTTGCTATATCACCTGTATTGATTGATGTCAAAATCATGTGATAGAGTCTTGTAGCTACCAGTAGAGGATTATAACTTAGAAGTGGGGATGTAAATGATGTTTATGAGAACTCTAATTAATGACATATCATTTGTGTTAAATGAGTCATATCCCGGGCTTCCTTGGTGGCGCAGTGGTTGAGAGTCCGCCTGCCGATGCAGGGGACGTGGGTTTGTGCCCCGGTCCAGGAGGATCCCACATGCCGCGGAGGGGCTGGGCCCGTGAACCATGGTCCCTGAGCCTGCGCGTCCGAAGCCTGTGCTCTGCAATGGGAGAGACCACAACAGTGAGAGGCCCGCATACTGCAAAAAAAAAAAAAAAAAAAGCTTCATATCCCAAGGGAGTTCTGGGAGCTGTATCTCCTTGTATTCTCTTTCTATTGAACATCACCTTACACTCCTCAAACACTCCTGTACTTTTCCTCTTCCTTCTTTCAGGTAGGTCCACATCCCTATTGAAGTCATGAGCTTTCTGAGCCTTTATAGCTGATTTTTATCTTAGGCAAAGAATACATGTTGAACAATTAAAAACCACAACCTGTCACCAAAAGCTAAGAAGTAGCACTGAGTAGCCATCTTGTTAATTTTGCTTTTAAATTGTGCTAATACAATGTAACCCAGATAATATATAGCAGAGGGTACCTAATTATGAAAACATTTCTTACCTGTTTCCTTCTTTGGAAAGTCTGGTCAAAGTTTGCTGTCAAATATGCTGATTTTAACCACTGATGAATTTGGATATCTGCTTTCATTGTACTTCTTAAATATCTTACCATTTTGTCCTATCCTTCCAATCTCAAAGCCAATGATCTATTCTCCAGTTTATCCTCTATCACCTCTTAGCATGGTATTACCTTAATTTTTAATTTTCCTTAAATTTTCCTTAAAGCCAAGCTCCTTCTCACTTCAAGCCCTATTAATATACTCTTCCCTTTCAGTCTAGAATGTTCTTCTGCTTTTATCTCTCCTTTCCCTAGTTCTCCTTTATGCACTAGTTTTTGGGGTTGGTATATTATTCTAGTCTCAAATTCTAACTTAAATATTATTTCTTCGAGGACTTGAATAGAGGTATTAACAAGTTAAGAGACCAGGGGAAGTTTAATAGTGATATCACATAAAATTAGGATTCACTAGGATTTGGGGTGAACAAAAAGTCTTTTGGACTTACACTGCCCACTCTCCACTTGCGAATCCCTCTTCCCTCCCAAATCCAGACAACACTGCCCCTCTTCCTGACTTTCCTTTCCCTGTTGTTTCCAGCAACTGCTTTGATCATCTCAGCTTTCTCCGATTCCTCAGAGAGAAACCCAGCCACTCTGGTGTGTAAATTTTGATGGAACAGAATAGTAATGGGAGAGTCTATAGAATACATGTTTATAATGGGCCCTGAATTATTTTTCTTGTTTTCTTTATCTGAGGCAGGCTTGCTTATTCCCAAGGCCTGATGGATGTCATATAATCAATACAATCTCCAATACTTAAAGCTAAATGGTCTCTGCCACCTTCTTCCATGTTAGTTATTCTAGGATTCTGCTACGAACTGAGTGCTTGTGTTCCCGCAAAATTCCTGAATTGAAGCCCTGATCTCCAGTGTGATGGTATTTGGAAGTGGGTACCTTTGGAAAGTAATTAGGCTTAAATGAAATCAGGAGATCATGATGGGATTAATGCCCTAAAAAAGGAGACATGAGACCACTCTCTGCTTGCATTGCACACACCAAGGGACGGCTATAATACATAACCAGAAAGACGGACCTTGTCAAGAACCTGACCATGCATAGCACCCTGATGTTGAACTTCCAGCCTCCAGAATTTGAGAAATAATTGTGTGTTGTTTAAGCCCCTCTGGCTATCGTATTTCATTATAGCATCCAGAAAAACCACAGATTCCTAGAGACCATGGATCATGGGCACAATAGGATCCAATCAAAGGGTTAAAGAGCTGGTAGTTTGTGAGGCAGAGCTTGAAAAGATCCCCTGAGGCAGTGATGTACATTTGGGGAAGGCTTGGAGGGGATGCAGGAGTAGGAAAGCAGGGGGCTCTTCAGGCTGGTGAGAGTGGGCAGGGCTGGGTCCAAGTGCTAATAAGCTAGAGGGAGGATTCCAAAATGGTGCTTGCCAGCACCAGTGTCCACATGGTAGAAGGAGTACCCAAAATGCTGCTGCCAGAGTCTATGTCCTCAGGGTAAGCTGCAGTTCTCTCCTGCCTCTCTGGGAGACTCTCCAAGATCAGCAGGTAGGTCTGAACCTGGCTCCTTTCAAATTACTGCTTCTTCCCTGGATCCAGACCATGTGAGATTTTGTGTGCTCCCTTTAAAAGTGGAGTCTCTATTTCCCACAGCCCTCTGGGTCTCCTAAAATAAGTGCCACTGGCCTTTAAAGCCAAATGTTTTGGGGGCTCATCTTCCCAGTACAGGATCCCTGGGCTGCAGAGGCCAATGTGGGGCTCAGGCACCTTGCTCCTTGGGGAGAACCTCTGCAATTGTAATTATTCTCCTGTTTGTGGATCGTCCAACCCTGGGGTATGGGTCTTGACTATACCACAACTCCACCCCTCCTACCTGTCTCATTGTGGTTCCTCCTTTATATCTTTAGTTGCAGAAGATCTTTTCTGGTAGCTTCCCATCTCTTTCATGGATACTTGTTCTGTAAATAGTTGTAATTTTGTTGTGCCTGTGAGAGAAGGTGAGCTCAGAGTCTTTCTACTCTGCCATCTTGAGAACTCCCTCAGGTCCTTTTTCAATTAAATTGTTTTTAAAAAGGGACTATAGAACACTACAGTTTCAGAAATCAATATATAGCATATGACTACATATGACTGTCAAGAATATTTTTAATGTAAAATTTTCAAAAGTTTAATTGTTAAGTAATGAAAATTAACATTTTATTACTTCTTACTTTGCGTAATATGTTTAATTCTTCATATTTTTAGAAAATATGTCTTTAAATTTTATTAAGAATGGAGATGATAGGGCTTCCCTGGCGGCTCAGTGGTTGAGAGTCCGCCTGCTGATGCAGGGGACATGGGTTCGTGCCCCGGTCTGGGAATATCCCACATGCCGCGGAGTGGCTGGGCCCATGAGCCATGGCCGCTGAGCCTGCGTGTCCGGAGCCCGTGCTCCACAACGGGAGGGGCCACAACAGTGAGAGGCCCGCGTACCACAAAAAAAAAAAAAAAAAAAGAAAAGAATGGAGATGATATAAACTATTTTTGAAAATGAATTTTTTGGAAGTTTCATAGTCTCTGGTCCATTTAAGGACTTCCTATTTAGATGATTTTTACGTACATATGTTTTCGCATCTTAATGGACAAACTTCTGATTAAAGTTGGAAAGCTATCATACTCCCAAGATAAACCCAATATTGCAAAAAGATTAAGCCCTCATTAAGCAATATAATGAGAATTTCTTCAAATATGCATTGGACAGTTCCTATAATTCTCTCCTCTCTCACTTTAAATATTTTATTTTTTGCATGGAATATTAGCAAATGAATCAATGGTTATAAGAAAAATCTTTGGTGTCTTACCCCAAAATATTATGAATGTTTTTGCTCAGAAAAAGCTTTGAGCTTTTTAAGAGTGTTTTGCTTATCCATAGCTGCATAACAAATTATGCCATAATTTCCTGGCTTAAAACAACAAACATTCCTTATCTTACAATTTCTATGGGTCAGAAATCTAGACATGGCTTAACTGGGTCCTCTGGCTCAAGGGCAGTCATGAGCTTGATTGACATCATCTTTGTGGACAGGGTTATGGTCTCATCTACAGGCTTGACAGGGAGAAAAGTCACTTCCAAATCCACTCCTGTGGTTGTTGGAAGGATTCGGTTCCTTGTGAGCTGTTGGACTAACAACAACTTACTGATTCTTTGCCAGAAGCCTCCCTTGGTTCCCAATCACATGAACACTCCACAGCACAGCGGCTCATCATGGCAGCTGGCATCCCTAAGATGGGTGAAAGATCCAGAGAGTAGGAGAGAGAGAGCATCCAAGACTGAAGCCATGGCCTTTCTTTAACTTAATGTAGGAATTGACTTTCTATTACGTTTGCTGTCATATATCAAATAAAACAAGTCCCTAAATACAACCCACACTGAGAGGAGAGTCATACACAAGAACATGAATACTAAGAGGTAGGTATCACTAGGAGCTATTTTAGAGGCTGCCTACAGCAAAGAGTACTCCACAAACCCACTTCACCAACAATCCTCCTTCACTAAGTTGATAGCAACCCTTTCTTTCTAGTTGCACAATCCAGAACTTCAGAGTCATCCTTGAGCTGTCTTTTTTCCCCATATGATATTCCAGTGTGTGAGGAAGTCTTGTCAGCTCTAATTCAAAACTAAATGCAGACTTTTATCACTTCTCATGCTTTCACCACTATCACCCTGTCCTTAGACCCCAGCACCTTGTGTTTGGATTACTGAAAGAGCCTCCTGATAGGTGTTTCTCCTTTTGTCCTTACCCACTGTAAGTCTATTCTCTACACAGCAGCCAGAGGGACCCTTGTTAAACAGAAATCAGTCATGTCACTCTATTCAAAATCTCCCTTGACTTTCCATTTAACTCGGTAGAAGCCAAAATTTACAATAGATTGCAAAGCTTTACATGAGTTGGCTCTTCATTCTTTACTGCTCTCTCATGTGCTCCACTCTAACCATACTGACTTCCCTCTATTCCTCTAGCTCGAGGGCAGACTCTGACCCAAGGGCCTTTTCTATGACTCTCCCATCTGCCTGGAAGGCTCTTTCCCTAGATATCTTCTTGGCTGACTTTCTCTACTACTTCAGTTCTCTCTTAAGCCTTCTTGATAAAGCCTGCCCTGATCATTCTATTTTGTATTACAATCTGTCCTCCTCACTCCCATCCCTTCACCTGATCTACTTTCTTTATATTATAGCACATATCATCTCTTATGAACTGAATTGTGTTCTTACAAAAAGAGTCATATGTTGAAGTTCTAACTCTTATTGCTTCAGAATGTGACATTATTTGAAAATAGGGTCATTGCAGATATATTAGTTCAGATGAGGTCAAATTGGAATAGGGTGGACCGCTCATCAAATATGACTGGTGTCTTTATAATTAGGGGGAGTTAGGACACAGACACACACACAGAAAGAATGCCATGTGAAGATGAAGGCAAAGATCAAGATGATGTGTCTTCAAGCCAAGGAATGCCAAAGATTGCCTGCAAACCACCAGAAGCTAGAGGAGAGGCATGAAATAGATTCTTCCTCACAGCTCTTCTAGGCTGGCCTACACCTTGATCTTAGTCTTCTAGCCTTCAGAACTGAGAAGTGATAAAATTTTTGTTCTTTAAGCCACCTAGTTTGTAGTATCTTGCTATGACAGCCCTAGCAAATTAATATATTATCTTTTAATATATTAGGTAATATAAGTTTTATTATTTATATAGTTTGCTGTCTGTCTTGTCTTGTTGAAATGTAATCATCTCAAGGGCAAGGATCTTTGCACATTCTGGTCACTGACAAAGATCCATGCCTGGCACATAGTAGGGTCTAGATAAATAATTATTGAGGGAATGACAAAGAGACAAATTTGTTCTATGAAATTATTTATACTATATTAGGTTACACTCAAAGAACTAATTATAAAATTCTGTAATGTCCGTATATACACTACCAACCGTAAAATAGATAGGTAGTGGGAAGCAGCCGCATAACACAGGGAGATCAGCTCGGTGCTTTGTGACCACCTAGAGGGGTGGGATAGGGAGAGTGGGAGGGACGGAGATGCAAGAGGGAAGAGATATGGGGACATACGTATATGTATAACTGATTCACTTTGTTATAAAGCAGAAACTAACACACCATTGTAAAGTAATTATACTCCAATAAAGATGTTAATAAATAAATAAATAAATAAATCCATTTTACATCTAACTCTTAAAAAAATAATAAAATTCTGTAATGTCCAAATATAGAATGCCTCACTCAACTGTAGACTTTTTGTTTTTACAGCCTGTCTTGAAACTGCTAATATAATACAGGGGGTCAATGATGCAAAGAAAATAGAAAATGTACCACTTTTTGATTAATGCAATTAGTAGACACATTGATGACATGCTGAATTACATAGAGGTCACACTAATCCAGAATATTATTAGATTAAAGAAGTTTCATTACAGATTGAATAGTACTTCAGTAATGATGCTAATGAGTATCTCTAAAGAGAAATGCTTTGAAGAACTTTATTTGTTCTATAAAATACCGAAAAAGCTTACAGGAGATGAATTGTTTAAATTGATTAGTGAATACTTCGATACAGATAATATGAAAACCCTACATAAATTTGTGTGTCCTGAGAGTGAGGGAACATGACAGAAAGTTGTAAAGACTTTTGCATACAGCTCATATTATAAACCTTAAGGTTCAAGAAATACATTATTTTCTTCACAGTGAGCCTTTCAGATGTAGACATTGGCTGTAGATCAGAATTCCACATTTAATGATGTTATCAAAGTGGTGAATCTAATAAAATTTAAGCTTCTCCACACTGTTTTTAGCTTTATGTGAAGAAATGGGAGCAGGCACCACTTTCTGTTGTTTCATACTGAATTGTTTTGCTCATCCAAGGGAAGATTTCGTCAAAAATTTTTAAGCTGTAAGAATCAAAACCATTTTTTTCTGGATGATTCTCACATTGGCTATTTTGAAGCATAGTTATTGGCTTGTTAAACTTTACATCACTGAGTTTCTAAAGGAACTTAATGAAAACAGTAAGGACTCCATGAAAACATTAACATGCATAGAGTTTATAGATCAAGTGAAAATGAAATCTTGAAAACATGGAGTAAAAAATATTTTGCTAATGATATTTAGTTTATATTGTAATGCTAACCTCAATGAAGAATCATTAACATACATTAGAGCAACATTTGACTGTATATAAAGAAAAGCTGTATCATTATTTTGAAATATTTGATATAAAAAAGTATTGGATTTGAAATCCAAATATATTATTACAAGATTTTTCAAAATTACATTGGTGAATGAAAGAAAAAAAATAGTTGTTGGATTTCATGACATACTAGTTAAAGAAAGGAAATCATCTAAATTCTGGTAATTGTGAAAATTCCATTCATCAGTCAGAAAGCTATTAATAGTCTTATGATATTTGCTAACTTTACTTCTGTGAACAAAGTTTCTCATTAATTGTTGAGTATAAAAAATTGAAGAAGTTATCTGTTTTGGTTACTTATTTCTACATAGCAAAGAGCCCAAAGACTTTTTGGCTTAAAGCAATAAATTATTATTGCTCACAGATCTGTAGGTTGACTGAACAGTATACAATTTGGCTTGGATCTCTCATATGGTGGCATCAGTTATCAGCTGGGTCTAGTCATTTGAAGTTTGACTAAACTGAGTATCCAAGATAGTTGGCAATTGATGCTGGCTGTTAACTGAAAACTCCACTGGAGTTGTCAACCTGAGTGCCTACATTTGGCCTCTCCATACAACTTAGGTTTTAGCCTCATGGCAGCTTGATTCTGAGATGGTCATCCCCAAAATAAGGACTTCAAGATTCCCAGATGGAAGCACCAAATCTTCTGTTAAGATTTAGTTTCAAAAGTTCAAGAATGTTACTCTTGCTGCATTTTAGTAACTTGTTTAACTAGGAAAATTCTAAATTTAAGGGAAGGAGAGCTAGATTCTGCTTCTTTATGTGAAAGGTAACATGCATACACAGTGAGGAAGGGCATCCATGGAGGCCATCTTGGAGATGCTCTTCTCATGTAAAGTTTTGATGAGAAATTGAATGTAAACACTTAAAGAATAAAATATGAATTAAAATATGCCCATTAAAGCAAATTTAAATGAATAATTAATAATAAAAAGATGTCATTTAAAAATAGGATATACTTCACAAATAGGATTAATGAGTGTCTTTCTCATAAGATAGACTCAATATGTGTTGGCTATGATTAGATGTTGACTCTTCAGTATTGCACTTGTGGTTAAAGTTATCAGAATAGTGATGATAACATCTAACATATATATGGTAATTAATGGATACCAGGCACCACTCCAAGTGCTTTGCAAATATTAATTTATTTAAACCTCACAGATACCCTGTGAGATAGGTATTATTGCTAGTTCCAATATAGAACTGAGACACAGAAAGGTTAAGCAACTTGCCCAAGGTCACACAACAAGTAGGTGAGAGAACTAGTTTATAACCTAGGTTCCTTTGTTTCAGAGCCTGGGCTCTTAACCAGTACACTATACTATGTAGATTGTACTTCTGGTGAGAAAAAAATAGAGAAGCATCAATTGTAGATCAGACCAAATCACAGGTTGTTCAGTTGTACTATAATGTATTTGGTAAATAATATTGTGTTTCCATTTAAATGATAACACCTAGAACCCAGATCTTAGTATTTAACACCATTCTTGAATAAAAGGAATTAGGGCTTCTTGGAGAAATGGCTGATTCTAGGGTTAGGGTAAGATATATACAAGATAAGCCTGGAGCAACATGTAGTGCCAGAAAGTAACGAAATGCTCAAAGACAAAAAGAAGTAGGATTGGGCATTTCAAAAGGACACAAGAGCCAACTTGAAAGAGCTTTCAATAGCCAAATTGCAGTCAATTTGAGCAACAACAACAAAAATAACTAATCTAACTCAATGTATAAAATAAATATTCATGAATTCATCCTGATGGAAATAAATGGTGAAGAGACAAATCATTCTTAGAAAAAAATTCCAAATATATATATATATAATATATATATATAACTATATATATGTAGCTTATATATTATAACTACTTATAACTAATTCCAAAGAGCAGAGTATGGAAAGAGAAAAATAGTAACTTTACAGTGAAGAAACCTGACAGACACATCTTAACCAAGGGATCAAAGTTAACTTCACCAGTGATAAATTACATTGATATCATGTACTCCCTGATAGGATGTGATGAGAAGGGCACTAATTATGAGAAAACACTAAAAATCCAAATTGAGTGATGCTCTATGGAATATGGAACCAGTAGTCTTCAAAGTGTCAGGACCATGAATAACAAGGAAAGACTGAGAAACTCACAAATCAGAGGAGACCAAGGAGACATGACATCTAATTGTGACACACTGGATTGCATAACGGAACAGAAAAGGATGCTGGTGGAAAAACTGGTGAAATGTGAAGAAAATAAGTAGTCTAGTTAAAAATTAAGTTACAATTTCTTAGTTTTAAAAAATATACTGTAGTTATATAAGATGTTAACTAAGGGAAGTTGGATGAAGGGTTTATAAGAACTCTCTGTAAATATAAAATCTTTGGAAGTATTCTGTAAATATAAAATTATTCCCCCCAAATTAAAAACATAATAATGCAGCATAACATATCTGTTTATACAGTATATTCCCTAATAAAAATGTACGTCCAAACACAAGCAAAAAAGAAAATAGGCTAGAAGGAAATATATCATCAAATATTAACTGTGGTTGTCTCTGGATTTTAGGGTTATGGATTAATTTTTTCTCCCCTTAATATTTGTCTATGTTTTTAATTGCTGATAATGAGCATATTTTACTTTCATAATTACAAATGTGAAAGAAGGAAAAGCATTGTAGTATAAATACAGCTTATGAACAGCATTTGTTAGAGTTCTCAGAATGTTAACTGATGCAAATGAGAATGTTAACTAATTTTTTCAAGTAGTTAAGAACAAGTACAGTGGGAGCTAGGACACTAGTTAGGTGAAGCATGTGGAGGGTGTAGAATTTCTTTCTGTTTTCTAATACTTCATCACTTTTAAGAAAGTAGTGTCAGTGCTATTGATGCTTCCTTCCCATTCCTAACAAAAAAAGAACTTTGCAAATGTTGAGTTTGTCTGAACCTCAGTTTCCTCATTTGATACTAAATTAAGATACTGATTACAGGGTAGAACTGGGATGAAATGTGTAAATACTTTGCAAAGAATTATACAAATGTTAGAGATTATTTTTACTAGTAGTATTAATCCAGTGGTAATAGTAGCAGTGGTAGTTGCAATTTGCTACTATTATTGTTCAGTATTGTTCAGTGTAATGTAGTATCCTGTGTTGGACCCTGGAATGGAAAAAAAAAATCATGAGTAGAGATATCAAGTGCTCACATTGCATATAATCGTTCCTCCACAAATTCATTTTACTTTGGCTGCTGTCAGTTCTTGAAGTAAGATACAGGGTTCAAGCAATGCTGGAAAACACCCATTTAATTGTTTCACCTTCTGTAGGATGGCTTTGCTGTCTACCCTAAGAAGAACTGGCCAATCCTTCTTTTGGGCCTTCACTGTCTTATGGTTATGCCTATTAGAGCACTCAGTACACTACCAGATGTTTACTTGCATGTGTGTTTCCTTTACTATTCTGAGCTCTTTGAGGTCAGGGCCCTGTCTTAGCCACCCCTGTGTGCTCTACAGCTCCCAGGACAACCTTTGTTTTCTCAGCATGTATCAAGCACTCAAAAATATTTACTATATTGACTTATTAGTATATTATTCAGATATATTTAGAATTATGTTTCAAAGCCCTTGAAAAACAACCAGAATTTAGATGGTAACATCATATTTCAAAAAAGTGATAATACATTTCAGAAGAGCTATTTGATGGGTGAAATACCTCTTGTTGGCATCGTCAAAAATAAATGCAAAGTGTTTTTTAATGTTTAATGGAGTACTGGTGAAAATAAGGAATGGAATCTGCAGGTTTTTGTAAAAATAGCAAGCAACTGATCAAGTCACATTCTGTGCTATCAACTGTAAGGGGCTATGACTTCCTAAGGAAGTGTTGGGGATGGGCTCAAATAATGAAGATTATTTTAGCTTTTACTACTTGCCAGACACTCTGTGAAGCTTTTTGTTTCATGTTGTTTGAATTTCACACACTTGAATGAGGCAAGTATTAGTGCCCCCCATCTTTTAGATAAAGAAATAGGTAAAGACATTTCTTAACCTGTTCAAGGTCACACAGAGGTAAGGTCAGCCTGACATCTGCATCCTAAACAAGGATGTCTTTGCATAATATCAGTTCTTATAGACGATGTGTATTAGTTTGCTTGGGCTCTATAACAAAATATCATAGATTGGGTGGCTTAAACAACAGGCATTAATTATTTTCCCTACAGTTCTGGAGGCTGGGAAGTCCAAGATCAAGGTGCTGGCCAATTTGGTTCTTGGTGAGGGCTCTCTTCCTGGCTTGTAGATGGCCACTTTCTCTCTGTGTCCTCATGTGGTAAAGAGGCATCAAGTTTTCTGGTGTCGCTTCTTAAAAAGGGCACTAATCCTGTCATGAGTGTTCCAACCTCATGACCCCATCTAACCCTAATTACCTTCCAAAGGACACATCTCCAAATATTATCACATTGAGGGTTAGGGCTTCAATCTATGAATTTTGAGAGATGCAAACATTCAGTCCATAACACCATGATAATGGAGTTAGGGTATTAGCATTTTGTTTTGAGATGTATAGACTAAAGTTTTATGTAGGCACTATTAAAGGATTTATCCTTTAAAAGGGCATCTTCTGTTTTGTAGTCTAAGATAGAACTGTTTTAATCAGGAAAAAAAAAAGTCCCAAACATGATAGTAAAATATGAGGGCTTTAATGAATTGAATTAAAATCAAAGGAAAACAGAGTTTATAAAGTCAGGTTTATATTTTCTTAAAAATTCTTTGAAAACTAGGGGTTATTACCAACTCATAGCTGCTTTCATTAGTCAATTTGTATTCATCCTTGTTGATTCTCTTTCTGTCTCTTAGGAGTTCCAGGTTCTACTCTACCTGGTGAATGCATTTTAATGAAAATTTGTTGAGTGTTGTGCTCGACAAGTACAGCCATTGACCACTTTCATGTATTTTCTATGATTAAATAATTAATTCCCATTGGTTGATCTCTTTGTGTCCCTATGTGAGATGCAGAATAAAGAAAAATAAAAGAGCTAACATGACTGCTTTAACCCTTGATTGAAGACTCCTCACTGAGATATTGTTTCCTTCCTTATGCCTAGAGCTTCTGCATAAAACTGTGGGCTGGAAATTGAATTCTGAATGCTATGTTATCACTAAAGACACATTTACTCCAGAGGCTTAAGGGAGACAGACAGGGAGAGTGAGAAAGAGAGAGGTGGAGAGAGAGAGAATGAAAAAGAACAATGACAGAGAAATCCTTCCTTCTGACGTTTTGTATGTACAATGAAGAAAGGAGAAGCTATACAAAATTCCCTGGCCTGTGCCACTATACTCTTTTGCAAATTTACTTCTATGTCTCAAAATAAGCTTAAAGTGACACACATATTGGAGGAAAAAATCTCAAATATGTTTTTTATTCCTTCTCTAATGCCCCACAAATGAAAATTCTGTTTAAACATCTTACATGTATTTTTGCCTTTTTGTTTCCTTTGAGAAGAAATCTTGTTGTCTCTCAAATTATAATTTACTGGCCTTTAGTTATTATAGTTATTATAGGTCCATAGGCAAAATGACTCGAACTCAGAATTAGTTTGGCGTGGTTTGATGCAGATTTTATTCATTTTTCAACAATCAAATCAGTCTGCTGTGTTCACTACTTGTAAAGCAGTTTTACTGAAGCATCATTCAGGGAAAGAACATTGCCAAATCTTTTATAAAATGACTCTTGTCTTAATTAAATCTTATAACCCAAATTTCCACCCTCCCACCCACATAAACAAGAGAATTCTATAATATCTAGTTAAAAATAACCAAATCAAACCCCAGGTTGTAGCTTACACATTTTAAATGGGAGGATTTTGGAAATAACAGAAAATAACAAAGTTATTTGATAGAGGATAAACAAATTGTAAAAAATTAAGACACTTAAATAACTGGTTCAAATTCAAACCATATTTGAGCCAGATGAAGTTGTTTCCACACTGGACTTTAAGTGGCATACATGTTACAATCTGGTTGCAAATATTTGTCCAAATGTTATATTTACCTCAAGCAGCTAACCAAGGGTGGAAGATAAAAATAAAAGAATGAAATTGCTTGCACATTCATTGGACAAAATACAAGCTCCTCACATATTTTAGTCCTAGCTTATAGCTTAATTGTTTGGTTGTTTGCACTGTCAGCGTTCTTGACTATTCTTTATTTTTTTCTTTTCTTTCTTTCTTCTGGTGTTCTTAGATGACTCTGTCCAATTCTCCATCAAGGAAGAGTAGTTCTGCCACACTTTCCTTTGACTTGTAGGTCCTAGAATCTAGCTGGATATTCTGCTTGAAGCATTGCATTGCCACTGAGTAATGGTTTTGAATATGTGTTCCACATAGTGGGTTTTATGGAATAGATGGAGTTAACTAAAAGAGACTCTAATACTTTTAATTTAATACAAAAATAGAGTGCCTTATTAAAACAGCAAAACATTGACCAGGATTCCTAAGGGCTATCTTTAAAAAGATTATACAAAGAGATGAAGATTTTGAAGAAAACAAACATCTAGGTGCAATTAGATTCCTTTTTCATTATCTGTAATTGTTATCTACTTATTCCAAACCCAATCTTATTAGACTCTGATGAGAATGTTAAAATGCATCAATTTCTCTTAATGTAGGGGTAAAACAAACCTTTCTGGATCATGGAAATGTGCACAGAGATTAGAAGTAGCTTCCCTCAACTTGCTTGATTTTGTTTCCTGAGATAAGAATTTTACAACTAACTTTCTTAGTTAAGAAACTAAGGCCTCCATTTGCTTCTCCAGTACTGTCAATCAGCCATTTAGCTAGGACTTTCTTCAAAAGCAAAGAAGGAAGAAGTTATGGTCATTGCTACATGAAGTTCTTTGATTGTCATCTTCCAGTTTTTGTTAAATTATATCTATTCTTCACTGCTCCTTTCTCAATGCCAAATTTATTGCAAACCTACAAATCAGAAGCCTGTAAGAGGAAAAAAAATCACACTTGGATTTTTTGAGGAAAATGTTTATATTGTTTCAAAATTTGAAATTTATTAGTAATTAATGCCCAAAAGATTATAGAAAGCATCATAAGGTATAATTTTTTTTTTTTTTTGCGGTACGCGGGCCTCTCACTGTTGTGGCCTCTCCCGTTGCAGAGTACAGGCTCCAGACGCGCAGGCTCAGCGGCCATGGCTCACCGGCCCAGCCCCTCCGCGGCATGTGGGATCTTCCCAGACCGGGGCACGAACCCGTGTCCCCTGCATCGGCAGGCTGACTCTCAACCACTGCACCACCAGGGAAGCCCCATAAGGTATAATTTAAATGCTAATTTCAATATAGCTTATTCTCAGTAATTTAGAGACAACTCTGTCTTTGGATTATGTCTCCACCTGTTGTCTAAGCTTTTTAAACCTAGTTTCTACCACAAATTTCATTGCTTCACAGCAAAAGCCAAGGAAATATATGGGAAAGAGAAACTGGTTTTGCTCTAGTTGAGGATCAGTAAAGAACAAAATAAGGAACAATCTCATGGAAATGTCACATTTCTTTCCTGGATGATTAGTAAAATTGAGATCTTGAATTCCTAATTATATATGTTATAAAAATAAGCACAGAAATTTTAGAGCTGTTTATAAACTAACTCTCTCTCTCTTTTTCTCTCTCTCTCTCTTTCCCCTTACATGGAAGCTAACAAAATGGGTGTAGTGGACAATGTAGATTACTTCTTTAAAAGCCATGGCCTCTTTCTCTCCCTTTCCTGGCTAACAGAACCCCAACTTTGTTCTAATATCATGAAGAGATCCCTGATTTAATCTCAGAACAGTCAGGACATAGGGGTGGAAATAAGGAGAAAGCTGGCTAGATGTATTCCTGAGAAGCCAGAGGCAGTGCTCTGCTTTTTCTATGCTTGAAGATAGTATGTGGTCCAAGATACCTGAAACTGCTGCAGCTTTCTTGAAACTAAAATGGGAACACTGAAAATTACAGAAATTACAATCCAGGATCCTGACTGTATTTCCAGAACCAAATCTGGAAATGATTCCCTCCAGGCATCTTGTTATGGACAAAGATAATCCACTATTGACAGGGGTAAAGTATCTAAAGTAATACACTTCTTTTTTCAAAATAAGGCAATGACCCAGTCCACTTTTAATCAAGTAATGATTTTTTAAATAAAGCTGATACTCCTAATTATAAAACATTACTGATTATTAAAATGTATTTAAAAATCCAAACTGGGCTTCCCTGGTGGCGCAGTGGTTGAGAGTCCGCCTGCCGATGCAGGGGACATGGGTTCGTGCCCCGGTCCGGGAAGATCCCACATGCCGCGGAGCGGCTGGACCCGTGAGCCATGGCCGCTGAGCCTGCGCGTCCGGAGCCTGTGCTCCACAACGAGAGAGGCCACAACAGTGAGAGGCCCGCATACCGCAAAAAAAAAAAAAAAAATCCAAACTATTCTATTACCCAAAAAATATTATTAAAAATTGATGACTATTATGTATATATTATATACATATCAATATTTATAAAGTTCTATTTAATTTTTTATGAATGTTTACTAACAAAATGAAATTAACTTGAAACTGAAGGAATTGAAAACTTTTTCAGAATGTTTTCTTAATGACCTTCTCAGGTTAGAGAAAAAAAAATCAATTTTTAAACATAAGAGTTTGAAGTCTCTTTTCCTGAAAATTGGTTGAGTGTCAACAGCACTGTCTGGCATCCACATGCAGAAACAGAGATGCTCTAGGTGGACTTTTCTTGGGCTTACCCTTGGCTGTGGGTCCAGTTTTCAGATTTCAAGATGCTTGTCCATTTTCTTCGTCTCATTCTCCAACTTCCCTGTGAATTCTGTCAATGATTAATCTCCTTCCAATAAATTTCTTTTCTTTTTAAATTATCCAGGGCCCATTTCTTTTGTTATAGCTGAGAACTCTGACTGGTACAAAGGTTATTGTATTTTTATTTTTAATATATATTGAGAAAATGTTTTACCAGAGGCCAAAATGATTTCTATTTCTTATCTTTTGTCCTACCTTCATCCTCGCCATATATTGTATTATCTCTTTTTGAACTTTTAATTTGTCAATCTGATAATAACCAAAAATATCTCAATGATACTTTGTTTTCTTAATTACTAATGAGGTTACATATCTATTGACCATATAGTTATCACATTTAAATTTGTTTTTTCAGTTATTTGTCTACATGTATCATTTAACCATTTCCCTATCTAGTAGTTTGCCTTTTTCTTATCCATTTTGTAAAGAGTTCTTTGCACATTATAGGTAGTAATTTTTTTTCTGTCCAATATGTTGCAAATATTTTTCCTAATTTTTTGTTTTTCTATTTTGTTTAGGGTGTCATTTTCTATACAAAAGTGTTTAATTTCTGATTCGTCAAATACTCTATCTTATTTCTTAGATATTCTGGATTTTCCATTTTGGTTAAGAAGGTTTCCCCACCCAAAGTTATATCTACATATCTATTTTTCCCTATGCACTTTGTTTTATATTTAAGCTCTTAATCCATCTGGAATTTATTTTTGTATGTCTCCAGTGTGAAATACTAGTTCAACTTTATTTTCTGCCAGATGGACAGCCAATTGTGCCAA
The DNA here is from genome assembly GCF_003031525.2 of Neophocaena asiaeorientalis asiaeorientalis. Classification (NCBI taxonomy): domain Eukaryota; kingdom Metazoa; phylum Chordata; class Mammalia; order Artiodactyla; family Phocoenidae; genus Neophocaena; species Neophocaena asiaeorientalis. The sequence continues at coordinate 1,882,524 of NW_020174419.1, read as the reverse complement.
CATCATTCATTAAATAAACTATATTTCTGCTGATTAATTTAAAATCACCTTTGTCAAATATTAGATCTCCACATATGCTGTGATATATTTCTAGACTATATTTTATTCCACTTATTTATTTTTTCTTCCTATGATGATTCTATTTGATTACAGAGAAGTTATAATAATTTTTAATATCAGGTAGGTTAAATTCACTTTCATTACACTGTTTCTTACAATTTTCTGTAAGTCTGTCACATTAACTTTAAGATAATTTTATCCATTCCCCCCATCCCTTAAAAAAACAAAACTTTGAAATTGGAATTAAAATCAATTTGATATTGGAGGAAATTCACACCTTAGTGATACTAAGTTTTTCCATCCAAGATATCTTTTCATTTTTTGTATAGATACTTGGTTTTGTCCCTTTTAATAAGGAGGCTTTGTATGGTGTTCTTCACATAAATCTTGAATTTTTTTGTTAAGTTAATGCCTTGGTATTTAATAGTTTTTGTTACTATTGTAAATGAATTATTTTGTCCCATGACAATTTAAAGCAGTTTTACTAGTATTGACAAAGTAATTGATTTTTGTATTATATCTTATATTTACCCTGTTTACCAATATTTCTGCTAAGTCTTAGTAGCTCTGTTACTGGAGTATTTTGTTTGTTTTTGCTTTTTTTGTTTGTGTGTTTGAGGGGCTTGGAGTGGAAATTAGGATTGTTATCAAATGAATTTGTAGGGAAATAAAAAGTTAGTATAATATTGCACCAAGTTAATTGGATATTTTTTAAAGAGAAAATATTTTTAAGTCCCTCCCATTTGAAATATAAAGCACTACGCTTGATGTCACATCACAGTTTCTTCCATAGTGATATGAAGTTACCTCAGGATATACCATGGAAAAATTAAAAGGGAACTCTACCTTTTTGGATCTTGAGAGGATTATGGGTAGAGTTAACTGAAAGAAGTTGAGAGTAGAGTTGGAGAGATATTGGATGAAATCTATGGGTCCACAAAATCTTGTTTGTCAGCTTTGAAATCCTAGATGGGGGAGGACTCTTGCCTATTCCCTAGTGAGCTGAAGAGATCACTATGCAGAACAAGCCCATGCCAACATGGAATCATTGGTCAACCATAGAGAGGATCTATTCTTACATGAGGACCTCCTTTGGGTCCTTGTGTGGCATGGACACAGATTTGAGCACCAGTAAGAATGCCATAGGCCATAGAGAAAACCAGGTATCATCATAGCAGGGTCTTTGGTGGTGCAGGATTGGGAAGGGAAGGAGCAGCTGAATCAGTGCCACATGGGGTATCATGGAGACTCAGAGTACTTCCAAATATACTCTCAACTGAGAACCCAGCAAAGCCTTAGTCAGCATGCAGGGGCCACCACCTGCTGATCAGGCTGAGAAATTATAGACTACAATTTCATCAGTCAAAAAGAGGAGGCCAACAGGCGAGGATAGGATAAAGACAGCCAAACACGACTGGACTCAAGGTGGTACATGCCCAAAGTCTAACACAAGGTCAAGTATCCAGGTAACAATTTAAACAGAAGCATAGGAAAGAAGGAAAGAAACAGAAAGAAAGGTCAAATTTAAAAAGAATGTTTAAATTATTAAGTGTAAAAGGATTTAACCAAAATTAGATTTTTTTTTTTAATCCTTGCTACTGTTAAAGAAAAAAAATTCGCTGGACACTTGTCACAAATGGCAAGAAAGACTTTATTTAAGACTTCCTAATCAGGAACAGGGCTCAGAGGAGTCTGACTAAAGTTTGGTCAAGGAGAGATCCTCTGTCATTACTCACCAGATGGGAGTGGAGATCTTAAGAGATATCAGAAAATATTTAGAGAATAAACAACAATATTGATAATTAACACTTATTGAAAGTTTACTTTGTGCCAAAGATTTATATAAAAACTTCCCTGTATTAACATTTAATTCTCAGGTGACCCTCTAAGAAAGGTACAACTATTATCTCCATTTTACAGGGGAAGAAAAGGAGGCTCATTAGGGTTAAGTATCTTCCCAAGATGCAATAGCCTGAAAATTGCTGAGCTGGGTAATGAACCCTAGGAACCTTGTTCCACAGATTACACTCTTACCCACCATTTCCTATATCAGTTCTCTAATTCTAGTAACTAGAACAACAATTGTCATCACTGCAGTGTTATTTTTGACAAAGTAGATGTAATGAGCAAGTAACAAAGCATTTTCTGAAACTGACTGTATCAGCTAGGTTCCATCAAGAAAAAGAAGCCAGTCTAAGTCTGTGCGTTCTAAATATAAAGGGTTTTAGTATAGGGAATTGGAATCTTACAGAACCATTGCAAAGCTCAGGCCAAGGTCAAGGAAGCTATCTCAGACTGTTTCTGCTTATAAGCATTGAAGCTTGTGGTTCTAAGAGCTCACCAGGAAATGGCTGCAAACCCCAAGAGCTCCCAGTAACTCTCAGTCTGCAACACTCTTGTGGGTGGATGATTCTTAAGACCCCCTGTAAGCTGTTTTAAACTTCATGTCAGCTTTCTGCCCAGGCATTTTGGTGCAACTTCCTCTGAGAAAGGACGGCTTTGGGTACAACTTCCTCTGAGAAAGGATGGCTTCTACTTTTCTTCAGCATTTCAGTTCCTGCAAGAAGGCCTCTCATTAGCAGCTTGTATTCTGGATCTATAAGGGTAGGGGATGCTGGGAAATGTAGTTCCCAGTTTGTCCTCTGTAATGTAGAGGGAATCTTGGAAGAAGGTGGCAGTAAAATTAAGTTGACAACATACAAGTATGCTGATCCATAGGAATTTTACTCTTCTAAAGTAAAATTAAATTTTTGTTATATTATACAATGCTCTTTCTATAATCATTCTGTATACATACTTTAAAAAGTGAAATTTTCTATAAGGCTAATAATAAAAAATAGTAATTCTTACCCTATCCCCTGATCCATAGATTCCTTAACAAAAGTTCATGCTGCTGATCTTAATTTAATACATTTCTATTGAGTCATGATACAGAGGAAATCACATTGTTTTACTTTTAGAGCTCAGATGTTTTTAGAATTCACAATTGGGAATTACAGAGATTTCTCAGAAATCTTGTATTCTTCATAACAGTTTTGGTAAAAATTCCAAGCATTTCATTTATTTTTTTAATTTTTAATATTGAGAAACGTGCTTTATTATAATTTTACTGATCTATTCTTTCTCTCCCTTCCCTCCCTATTTCTTCTGGTTCTTTTATTAATTCTTCATCTTGGCCCAATTCAAATAATTACTCCCATTGTAGCTAGTCACCTTCCCCCTTTTGCTCCTATAATGTCTTTTTGGCACTTAGCTCATTATTTATATTGCAACTGTTTATGTATTTGTCTCCTCTTCGACTTTGTGGGTACATGGAGGGCACGAAGCTGAATCGGACTCACTTTTATGTATTCAGTGCTAACACATGGCTGGGTACAGAACTGGTGCTCAAAAATATTTTTGTGAGTATGTGCTATAGAATAAGCAGAAATTTAAAAATTTTTGTCATATGTCCAAACTATATCACGATGACACAAATAAGCTAGTTTATTTTTTTCTCCTTGTCAAAGAGATAAATTTCCCATAATTTAAAATGAGATTGTTTTAACATTTTGAACTTCTATATGCTATTTCTTTGTTATATTGTGACTATCTGGGAAGAAAGAAGGGAGAATTAGAAATGAATTAAGAAGGAGACAGAAAAGGTGATTAGAATAACAGGAGGTAGGGATGAAAGGGAAGAACAAGTATTGTGTTCACCCCAGGGAGATTTTTAGTTTTATGCTCAATTGAGCTATTGAATTATGTCAGTACACAAGCCCACAGAAGTCTAGGGGAGCAATATATTACTAGCAAATAAGAAATAACTGTGCATCTCAGTAGTAAAGACTATTTATAAAAGGAAAATTTTACATCACTGGGAGTATTCAAACTGGACCTGAGTGACCACGTATCAGTAATATTTTGGAAAACTCAGTCTAGATCAATAGTTTCCAAACTGTGCTCCTCAGTGGGGTTCCTTAGTGGTCCTTGGGAGCCATGGAGGAGTGGGAACAGGCAAGGTTTTCATCTTCCCCTTTAATTAAAAAAGTTCTACTTCTATTAGTTTTACACATTAATGTTCCAAGTAAAGAAGTGAAAAAAGGCTTTCACTGATTTAACAACATTTGAAAATTGCTAGTCTATATTTCATTGCTTCTCAAACTTGGCTGTGCATCAGAATCCTGTGGGGAGCTTCATAAAAGTACTAATTTCTGGGTATTTTTCCATACCTACTAAATCAGAATCCATGGGGCTGAGTCGTAATATCTGTGTTTTTACCAAGCTCCCCAGGCAAGTTTTATTAAGCTGGCCTTTGGAACTAATGACCTCTAAGTTTCTTTCTAAATTTTAAGACTCTATAATTCTTTTTGAGTTCAGTTAGTGCTACAGCTAGAAAAAAAATCACAACCACAGACAGATTCCACTTCCATACTTGTGGATTATCAGGAGGTTTTTTTTTGTTTATGAGATGCAAAAAAGTGATTGCTGAAAACAAAATATTTATTACTAGTGTAAATATAGAAATGCCTAAACAATAAATAATCCTTATATTTACTATATTTAGAATAATGAAAAGGAAAAATAGAACCTAAGTAACGACGAGGGTAACAAACTTTTACAGGGATCTTATAAGGGCCCAACATGTTAGGATTTTTAGATACAAACTCTCATTTATGCCTCATAACAACTATATTAGGTAAATAATATTTTTCTCATTTTAGAGCTAGGGAAACTGAGGTTTAGAAAGGGTAAGTAATTTACCTAAAACCACAAAGTTAATACTGATGTCAATATTAGAATTTATGTTTTCTATGTTCAAAGTCAATGTTCTTCCAAAGATACTGGCCTTACCCAGGGTAAGAAATTAGGAGCTGAAACATTTTAGCTGATTAAACTCAGGGGATATAATGAATGCTGGAGACCGGCACAGAATCTATTCTTCTCTCTCTTTCGCTCTCTTGCTCTCTTTCTCACACACACACACACACACACACACCCTCCCCTACCTCTCACAGACATGAAAACCAGGTGAAAGAAAACAAAGGAAAAAAGGAGATTAGTGAAACTACCAGCATTGATGTCTCTTTCATTTCAGCACCACAGATACCAAGAGGCTCAGTATTTAATTTGAAGGAAAGAACAAGGGATTTGGAGTCAGAATCTCAGTCTATATTCCACTCGTGAGTTTCCTTACCTCTGAGATGGGTTAATAATACCACTCTCACAGAGTATTATGAGGATTAAATGAGGCTTTGTGCAGCAATAGGGCATACTTAATGACAAGGGATTCTAGAGCTTTTAGAAAGAAATAGATGTATTGCACCATCTCCTATTGGGAGAAAACGTGTAATCAAGGCAAATCTGAGAGGGAGCAGAATATGTGTGTAGTATGTGTGCCAAAGTCTGTACAGGACAAGTATGAATGCATTCCATCATTCATTCATTCATTCATGTCACAAGTACTCACTGAACCCCTACTTCATTCACAGTCATATTCTGGGCTGTGGGGAACATAGAGAAAGCCCCTGGTCTTAGAAGCTCACATTCTATCTCACAAGTAAAATCCAAATTAAGATAACAAGAAACATAAAAAACTAAGCTGGCAATGAAATCAAGACTGTCTGGGGTACTGAGAATATATAAAGGAGGGTGGCCGGAGAAGTCTTTTCTGAGGAAGTATCATTTGAACTGAAAACTGAAGAATATAAAGGAGAGTCATGTAATGGTGTAAGGGAAAAACATTCCAGGCAGAGAAAGCAGAAGTGCAAAAGCCCCTTGCCCCTCCATTCCAGTCCCTCCTTCCTTCCAGGGGTAGCCCTCACCTCTAGCTCTCTGGAGGTGCACAGTTCCGATCACCTAGTCTCAGAAACCTGGAACTTGCCCTTTTGTCCATGCGTTACATCTTGGGTACCAGAATATCACTGGTCACTTACATAAATGGATATGTTGTTCTTATTAGTGTTCTATTCTATTCTTTCTGTGTTCAAAACTATAGACTCTGGGCTTCCCTGGTGGCGCAGTGGTTGAGAGTCCGCCTGCCGGTGCAGGGTACATGGGTTCGTGCCCTGGCCTGGGAAGATCCCACATGCCGCGGAGCGGCTGGGCCCATGAGCCATGGCCGCTGAGCCTGCACGTCCGGAGCCTGTGCTCCTCGATGGGAGAGGCCACAGCAGTGAGAGGCCCATGTACCGCAAAATTAAAAAACTATAGACTCCTTGTTTGAACTCCATTGCCACTGTTTTAGCTAGATAATACTCCTACAGATTCTGAGGAATGTACAGTTTTTATACATTGGGGGACAATGAAAGTTTATGTAGTGAGTAAATTTTCACATCTAATTGTGGTATAATTTCAAGACTGGAGTATGGATATGCAAGGCTGGATAGAAAAAGAATTTTAATGTTAGGGTAATTCATTTGATCCTAAGGGTCTTGGGGGTCCTGAGATCCCACAGGAGAATATGATAGTGACTTGCTGATTGTAAAAGCCACTATTAGTTTCTGATTTTCACTTTACATTGTCAAAGTCAGAATTTCTTGGAGGGGCATGCATTCTGAGTTTTGTTTCAATGGCAGTTTTGTCAATAGTCAGCTGTTTATTGATGATATGCTGCAGGGGTGGTCTGAAAGCCTGTTCTCATAAATATTCATCAATATCTTGAGTGAAGGAAAAGCAAATTAACTTCCTGTGTTAGCAGAAGATTCTAAATGTGATGTGGAGAATGGCATCAGAGAACAAAATTGCACTTCAAATAACCATGATTCCACAGTGAAAATGAATAATGATCCAAAGTTTATATTTATTCTCTTATGTCCCCCTTAGAGTATAGAGTATCTGGTAGAAGTAGCAGTTGGCTAAATGTTATACCATATATATATACTGATACTGGCTGGAAGTTAGTTCAACATGAGAAAAACAGAAAAATGCAAAGATTGGCCTTTGACCTACCTGCTTCCAGTTTCCCTCAGATTAGCATCCTCTCTGGAAACCTGACAGCAGGTGAATGGAAGCACAGAACAGTGTATCTCTCTTTTCATAGATTTGGAGGCAAGAATAGAGAGTAACAAGATACTAGTAAGAAGGTAAGAGCAATACCACAGGGTTTCATGGCCAGTGTTTGCGGTCTGGAAAATTGCCTCCTTTTAAATATGCATCCGTATAAATAACACCTTCAAAGGAGCTATTAACCATTTTAGGGGGCTAGGGGTTTTTAGGCACATCTGTGGATTTCAGACATCTGTGGTTGCCATGAAACACAGAGCTAAAATGAAGTTCAATTTCACCATATGATATGCCCTCATAATCATGTTTATATTTCACTTCCTTAAAATAAAATTCTCTTTGCTTTAATGAGCTTATTACATACATTCCTTTAACTCTAAGCTCCTCACTGTCATATTGGAAGAAGGGCCATATAAACAATGAGGAAATAAATACCTGTATCATTCCATCCTTTCTTGAGAATAGACCATAGGGAACTAAGGCATAGGGATAAAAGTGAAATCAGTATTTATCTAGGCTATCTAACAGTACATGTTATATATTTTTAGTCTGAGGTTGTTAATGAGGTAGCTCTATCTCCATATTGTCACCATTCATTCATTCATTGATCATTATTAAACACTTAATAGTGTACCAGACATTGTGCTAAATCCTAGGAAATTAGCAGTGAGAAAGATAAACACTTTCTTCTTAGAGTTTATAACTGAGTGACGGAGACAGAAAATTAAACAAGCATTGCAAATACAATAATAAATGCTATGACAGAGAAGTATGTTTTTCTCTAATCAGGGTCAGAGGTGGAGTTAAGGGGGATCTCAGAAGAAAAATGTCCAGCTTGACCCTTGAAGGATGGGATGAAGTGAGCAGGGAAAGGAAGGGATGTAAGAGCATGGAGTAATTGCAATAAGTGGAAGGTGGTGTGTGTGTGTGTGTGTGTGTGTGTGTGTTTGTGTGCATGGATGTTTATATACACTGCTGTGACTATTTCTGGGGCTTCAAAAGCAACAATTATTAAGAATCTTAGATTCAGAGAGGGCAACTCTGCTTGGGAAAATAGTGTGTATGCTTTGTTTTGTTGTTTTGTCCTCTGGGATAGTGGCTTTTTTTGAATCTTGACCCACAGTAAGAAATACATTTACTTCATGACCAAGTGCATGTATACATGAAATAAATGTTTTAAATGAAATAAATAATACCTACCTCATTGAAGTGTGAGACACTCATACTTTCTAATCTTTTTTATTGTCATAAAAATATATAACATAAAATGTATCATTTTAACCATTTTTAAGTGTAGAGTTCAGTAATATCACATACATTCACCACATGGGCAACCCCTACCACTATCCATCTCTAGAACTTCTTTCATCTTCCCAAGCTGAAACTTTGTACCCATTAAACACTAACTCTCCATTCTCCTACCCCCTAGACCCTGACAACCACTATTCTACTTTCTATCTCTATGAGTCTGAGTACTCCAGTACCTCATATAAGTGGAATCATACAATATCTGTCCTTTTGTGACTAGCTTATTTCATGTAGCATAATGTCCTCAAGATTCATCCATGTTGTAGCTGTGTGAGAAGTTTCTTCCTTTTTAAGGTTGTCTCTGATTTTAAAAGTTAGTGTTCTATGGTTATGTACTTTGCAATGGAAATGCGGAAAGTTTTGTTTTTTGACTAGAGTATTCATTGGTATTAATTTTCTACTTCTCAGAGGAGGTCTGAAGGCTGACCTTTAGGTCACAAGGATAACAGTCCTTTCTTCATAGGTCAGATTCTCTAGAGCCCTGTAGCTTTCTATTTAAGAAGGGCCTGATTCTGGATTGCCTCCTTCTACCTGAAGATATTGGACCTTACTCCCTTCTTCCCACTCTTCCTTCTGTTATCTTCTTTTATATAATATGAATTTCATGTATTATGGGTCTTCTTTTTCTGTAATGTTATTTCCTTTTTCTGCCACACTTTGAGGCAAGTTATTTCATCCTTTGTTCCTTCTTTTTTCATCTATTTTTCCTTTACACTCTATTTTTTTACTTCAGAAACAACACAACCTCATTGGTTTGGGGCTCATTAACCAGACTGATTATTTGCTTGACACGAATTCCTTTCCTATTATACTAGATAGACCCAAAGATATTAATACATCCTTTTGTTTTCTTAGTTTTCAGAGAATAGTCCATGATGCAAAGTAGGTACGTGAGTTTGTATATGCTCGTGTATTAAAGTGTGTAATATTAAAAACACTAAGTTGATACAGCAATTAATGAATATTTATCATCAATGAATACAATATTCTTCATAAATAAATTTTATAACAACAACAAGTTTCTAAATGCTTTACATATACAAACTCATTTAAACCTAACAGCAACTCTATATTTTTTCTATTCTATTCTAAAAATGCAAGTTTAGGTCTCCTAATGTTTTCTTGTCTTACCTGTAGATCAAAATTTACAGTTGAAAATCCCCGATCAATGGCATGTCCCAAAGTCTGAGTTAAATACAAGACACAGATTCAGGGAGATCATGAAATGGAGAAAAATAAAGATATGTAAAGTGGAACCAGTTGATATGTGTTCATATTGTGTGCACTCTCTGAACTGAGAGATGTACATTCTGCATTGCCCAGGATCCAGCATGATGTGGCATTATGAAGTCTAAGAACAAGTGAAAGGCCGTGAAACATGATATATGGGGAACTGATGGAAAAAGCAAGAATGCTTCACCCAGCAAGTGTGATCACTTTTTAAGTATTAAGGGCTCTTATCATCATAATTGCTCTAATTGCTGATATCACATAGTATAGGTATAGTGATAACCCACACTTAGGAGGCTACATTTGTTAGGCACTCTTCTTAGAGCTTGTGGCAGAGACATTACTATATACTCATTACCCACTTTCTTCCTGGAAAACCACTAGCCTTCATTTTCCAGGCTTTTCTGTCCAGATGTGGCACATGACTAGCTCTAACCAGTGGGATGTGAGAAGAAGTGATCAATGACAGATCTAGACTATGGTGACTAAGAGTGTGTGTGTGCCTTTTCCAGTCTTTTGCTTGGCTATTATCTCTGGACCAAATGCACAGGATTCAGTGGAAGAATCTGATGTCCTAGTGGATATTGCTCCTAGATAGAAGGGGCCTGAGATAGGTAACATGATTTTCCTTATAGCTATTACGTAGATGAGAAAAATGAGACTAAAACATTTAAATAGATTGCCCAAGGTCACATCACATAGCTACTAAGTGTTGGGGCCAAGTTTCATATCAAGCAGGCTTGTTCCAGAGGCTGTGCTCTTCACACTGGACTCTACCCATTGGCTCTGAGTAGCATGTAACTCATCAAATTCTCAAAGCAATTCCATGAGGTGTTGTCTCCCTCATGTAGGTGAAAAAATTGAATTTGAGGAAGGATAATGATTTCTAAGTTCCAGAATTAGCATTTGACTCCAAGTTTGTAAGACTCCAGAGCTCTTTGTAACATGCCATATTTTTTTACAACATGGCATACAATGTACATAAAAGATGTATGCAATTCTGGAGAGCAGAAGAAGCCACAGGAGTGGAAGATACAGGGAAGCCAATTTTGGTTTAATGATGGAAGATTTTTCTAACGATATGATCTGTCCAACAATGGAATGACGCTGCCTTATGAGGCAGTGATTCCCCACCACAGGATTGCAGCACAGGCTAGATGAGTCTTTAAGACAGATGTTTTAAAGACGATTACTACACGTGGTATGTATTTTACTTTTGATCTCTAAAATGCCTTCGAATTCTGGCATTCTGTGATAAGGACCTATTAGAAGGTCAGAACTTGAGATTCTAGAGTGGCAAAGGCTGTGTGCTACAGAGGCACATGGAAAGTGACAATCTATGGAATCTGACTGTGGCAGGTTAGATGAATTTAATAATTAACAGTCCATAAACTCCATTATCTACTTGATATTGTTAGAATTAGGTGCCAGTCTCAGCTGGAGACTTCATCACTGCTGTTAGACCTCTGTTCTAATTAGCAGGCATAAGAATCTGGTTGTGAATCTGGGATGTTGCTGAAGGCAAGGGAAACAACGTCAAAGAGAAGTGACAGAAGAAGAACAGACGTAAATGTTTTATGGCCGAAGAGGCCATTTCCTTGCCCCTGCCTCTGTCTGGAGACTTGAAGTCCTGAGACACATCCACTCTGCTTCAAGGAGGCTGCCTGACCCTGACCAGCTGCTTCATCGTTTAATGCATTCATTATGTCTGAGGTTGGCTTTAATTTTTTCAGGTCCTCATCTTGATGCCTGTGGATAAGTGCATAAAAAGCCTATCATCAAAACATTATGCCCTCAACTCCACAAGTCTTCAGGACTTTTGAAATCCTCTTCAGGATTTCAAAAACTCAGACAAAATGCAAGTCACATTTTACATCCAATGTGGGATAACTTTTTTTCTCTGCATTACAGTATGTGCCAAATTTGATTCCTGTGACAATTCATATTGTACAAAGTGAAAGGAAGCTTTCAGCCTGTTCTTTTTTTCTTCCTTCCATATGGCTGATTGATTCGTCTCATACTACAAACTCTTTTTCTTATGAAAATGTGATCTCTGGTGCTTTAAATGAATATATCATTGCTTAAATGGTGCAGCATGGCATAGTGTTTCCATTTCAAAGCACAAGCTACAGAGTTGGAGAGAACTGGGAATGAAGTATAGCCCTGAACTCTTATTAGCTATGAAACACTGAGCAAATCACTTAACTTTTCTGGGCCTGCATTCCCTTAACTGCAAAATCATGGTGCATCTGAAGCTGCAAATTCCTTCCCTTATCTAAGAGTCATTATATCTTTTGATTATTTTATTTATCACTTTTTCATTTGGCAGCCAAAATTCATTGCCCTACTTCTGTGTGCCAGGCATGGTATTAGGCACCAGGGAGACAGCAATGAATAAGACAACATGATCTTTGCTGCTGTGGAGCTTAGTGTATGCTAGGAAATATAAGTTAAATAGCAAGTTACACACTTAATTGCTCAATTACAATTGTGAATAGTGCCTGGAAGGAGAAGAATGGGGACTTAAAAGAGCGATCGGTAGGAATGTAGGGGAGGAAAAGTTCTTCTCTACCCTCTTTGGGTCTCTGGCTGGGCCTAAGAATTAAACTGACATGAAATTCATTAACAGGAGAAAAGCGTACAAATTTTATTAAATTTTTATGTATATAAAGAGAATGAAGACCCACAGAAGTGACCAGAGCAGGAAGCTTTGATACCTTTTAGACAAAGAGACAACATATTTGTGAGGAATTATTAAGACAAAGGGATTTGAGCTGGGGGCGGGTAAATGGTGAAGAAGTAACTAGGAAGATAGGGGTGAGTTTAACAAGGTTTGTTTGTACAGATTTCTCAGCCCCAAATTCTTTGTAATAAGATGTTTTCCTTCTTCCTCATACAGGGAGGGTGCCTTTCACATGGGAGTTTTATCTTTTGCTTTTGGAAGAAAAAAAAGGGTCAGAGTGTCCTTCTTGCACCTGCTATTTCTTAAGTGTCTTTGATTCAAAATAAAGGAATATTACTTATTCTGGGGGACTGGAGAAGACTGATCTGAGAAAATGACATTTAAACTAACTTCGTTCATTCATTTGTTCATTCATTCATGTATTTATCATTTAATCAACAAGTATTTATTAAACACTGATTGAACCCCAGACACTATCATAGGTTTTAGGGAATTTTTGGAGAAAAAAAGATAGACAAAACTCTCACAAAGAGCTTAACATCTAATGAATTTTTCCCCAACTTCATTCTCAGTGCAAAATATGCTATTGGAGGATGAGGAGAATTTGTTATAAGACAATAAAATAGAGACGGCACTTCGAGGTGAAAGCACTGGCACTTATTTTATGAGAGAAAAACAGGAAAGAAATTTAAAGGAAGTTAAAGCAAAGCTTTGGCTGAGAGGAATATGGAGAAGAAAAATTTATGTGTAAAACTTGGTAATTTGTCTGGGGAACTTAGTGTGATGCCAGAATGAGTTCTGATGAGAATATTACTGACAGCTGTTACTCAACTCTCTGATTTGGTTGGGTGCTTATTCCTTCTAGAATAAACGGTGACATTGTTCACTAGCTTGTGGACTCAATGACAAAGCAGAGCCAGCTGCATAATCTGTGAATTTTGCTGTCAAATTCAGATAACACTCTAATACCTATTTCAAAAATTAGGAATATTTTCCCTCATTGTGGGCATTCTATTTCTTCTTAATGCTGAGGAATATTCATGCTGTAGTTTGTGGGTTGTACGTTGTTAACATGTAAATATGACTGTGGAATCCATATTTGCAGATGCAATATCATCAACCTGCCTATCCCATTAAGTGGGTGTCACATACAGGATGTTCTGCTTATCAACAAGACTGTCAACTTTGCTTGTAAATATCTCTAAAGTACCCACTCTTCTCTCCATCACCACTTTTTCTAAGGCACAATCACCTCTAGCCTGGAATAATTACAACACTCTCCCAAATGGTCTACACTCCACTCATTTAGATATCCCCCCAATCCCTTTCACACTGCAGTCAGAATGACCTTGTCAAAAATGTAGATCTGATCAGACTACTTTCTGTTTATTATCTTCATGATTATGAGAAAATATGGTCTTGACTGGTCTGGCTCCTCTCTACCTCTTTAGCCTCATCATGAATGAGGCTGTTCCTGACTTTTGGTACTTGGTACTCTCAACACGATGACTTCCTTTCAGGCTTCCTCTCACCATAAGCCTTTGCACACATTTATTTCCTCTTTCTAGAAAGATCGGGAGCACATTCATGAGCTATCATTTCAACCCCTTGTCCTTGTGAGGCATCTGCCTGGCAAAACACCAACCCTGGGTCAATTTGTTTTCTTGGTGCAAGAAAAAAAAACATAGAGTGAGTTAGAATAATTTCCAGCATTATAAAGGACCCTAAAATTCATTTTCCATAAGAATGATTTCAAGCCTTCATGATTATTTTCAATCTGCCTTCCCATCACCCTGCCATTAACTCATACAAAATCTCTATTTTTACCCTACCAAGAAAACAAAAGTTACCAGTATGAAGTTTTCAACCTTCTCTACCAACTTCCTGCCTCACTGGCACCTTCACAGATTGATTTTCCAACCTTCCCTTACTCATTTCCTCCTATGAATTGTCTGAGGATAACCCTGCCACCTGTTTTACATCATTCTTCTCCCATCTCCTCGGAGACATTACTTTACCTATCAGCATATTTTCTTCATCATCCTCCCGTATCAGCAGCTTTCTGTACTTTCCATTTCTTCCTCCCACTTCTTGAAACCCTCTCCTTTCCTATTCTTTCTTAATTTAGTCTCCTGGTTCTCCTCCCATCTGTCTGGCTTCTTCTTTTTTGCCTTCCCCCATCCCCAATCCCTTGAATATGTATACTCTCAAAGAACATAGATGTTAAACCACTTTACTTCCTTCTATGCAGTTTCTCCCTTAAAAGTCTCATTACCTTATCCACTCAAAATTGTTTTTGGTGACAATCTTATGAAAATTATAGTCTTTATATTTTTGGTCTCTTTTGTTTAAATGGTGAATACACCCATAATATAGTATAGCTGATTTATTTTATTATGCTTGAAAACAAAACAACTTGTTATTTTTTTCCAGTTTTATTAAAATATAATTGACATACAACACGGTATAAATTTAAGGTGTACAGCATAATGATTTGGCTTATGTACATCATGAAATGATTATCACAATAAGTTTATTGGCCATCCATCATCTCATATAGATACAAAATTAAGGAAATAGAAAAAATATGTTTTCCTTGTGATGTGAACTCTTAGGATTTATTCTCTAACAACTTTCATATATAACACACACCAGTGTTAATTGTATTTATCATGTTTTACACTACATCCCTAGTACTTATTTATATTATAACTGGAAGTTTGTACCTTTTGACCACCTTCATCCAAGTCCCCCTCCCCCATCCCTGGTAACCCCAAATCTAAACTCTTTTTATATGCTTGTTTGTTTGATTGTTTGTTTGTTAAGTATATATAATTGACCTATAATACTGTGTTAGTTCCTGGTACACAACACAGTGATTCGATATTTCTATACATTTTAAAATTATCACCATGTTAGGTCTAGTTACTATCTGTCACCAGGCAAAAATATTGCATAGTTATTGACTATAGTTCCCACACTGTACATTTCATACGTATGACTCATTTATTTTATAACTGGAAGTTTATACCTCTTCATCTCTCTCACCTATTTCTCTCCTACCCCCACTCTCCTCTCCTGATAACTACTATTTGTTCTCTTTATCTATGACTCAGTTTCTATTTTGTTTTGTTTGTTCTTCTTTTTTTTTTTTTAGATTCCACGTATAAGTGAAATCACACACTGTTTGTCTTTGTCTTTCTCTGTCTGATTTATTTCAGTTAGCATAATACCTTCTAAGTCCATCCATGTTGTCACAAAAGGCAAAATTCTATTTTTTTATGACTGAGCAATATTCCAAGGTATATATTTACCACATCTTCTTTATTCATTTATATACTAATGGACACTTAGGTTGCATCCATATCTTGGCTATTGTAAATAAAGCTGAAGTGAAAATAGGCATGCATATAGCTTTTCTAATTACTGTTTGTATTTTCCTTGGATAAATCCCCAGGAGTGGAATTGCTGGATCATATGGCAGTTGTAATTTTTAATTTTGGGGAGGAAACTCCATACTGTTTTCCATAGTGGCTATACCAATTTACATTCCCACCAACAATGCATAAGGTTACCTTTTCTTCACATCCTCCCTAACACTTGTTATTTGTTGTGTTTTTGATAATAGACATTTTTGATAATCTCTTTTTTTCATTCTGAAGGGTGCAAAGTGTTATCTCATTGTGGTTTTTATTTGTATTTCCTTGATTACTAGTGATGATGAGCATCTTTTCATGTGCCTGTTGGCCATCTATATGTCTTCTTTGGAAAAATGTATTTTCAGGTCCTTTGCCCATTTTTTAGTCAGGTTGTTTGTTTTTTTGATGTTGAGTTGTATATGTTCTTTGTATACTTTGGATATTAACCACTTATCAAGTATATCATTTGCAAATATTTTCTCCCATTTAGTAGGCAGTCTTTTTGTTTTATTGATAGCTCCCTTTGCTGTGCAAAAGCTTTTTAGTTTGATGTAGTCCCATTTGTTTATTTTTGCTTTCATTTCCTTTGCCTGAGGAAACATTTACAAAAAATGTTGCTAACACTGATGTCAAAGCTTGTACTGCCTATGTTTTCTTCTAGAAGTTTTATAGTTTCAAATCTCACATTTAAGTCTAATCCATCGTGAGTTTATTTTTGTATATAGTGTGAGAAAGTAGTCCAGTTTGATTTTTTTGCATGTAGCTGTCCAGTTTTGCCAACACCATTTATTGAAGAGGCTGTCTTCTTCCCATTATGTACTCTTGCCTGTTTTGTCATAGATTAATTGACCATATAAGCATGGGCTCATTTTTGGCCTCTCTTTTTTGTTCCATTGATCTTTGTATCTGTTTTTGTGCTAGTATCATACTGTCTTGATGACTGTAGCTTTGTAGTATAGTTTAAAATCAAAGCTTGTGATACTTCCAGATTTATTCTTCTTTCTGAAGATTGTTTTGGCTTTTTTGGGTCTTTTCTGTTTCCATACAAATTTTAAAATTATTTGTTCTGGTTCTGTGAAAAATACCATGGGCATTTTGGGTGGCATTTCATTGAATCTGTAGATTGCCTTGAGTGGTATTGTCGTTTTAACAATATCAATTCTTCTAATTCATAAGCATAGTATATGGTTCCATTTGTTTATGTCCCCTTCAATTTCTTTCATCAGTATCTTACAGATTTCCAAGTACAGGTCTTTTACCTCCTTAGTTAGATTTATTCATAAGTGTTTTATTCTTTTTGATGTGATTGTAAGTGGGATTGTTTTCTTAATTTCTCTTTCTGACAGTTTGTTGTTAGTGTGTATAGAAATGCAACAGATATCTGTATATTAATTTTGTATCCTGCAACTTTACTGTATTCACTGATGAGTTCTAGTAATTTTTTTGGTGCTGTCTTTAGAATTCTCTCTGTATAGTATCCTTTCAGCTGCAAACAGTGACAATGTCATTTCTTCCTTTCCAATTTGTTTTACTTCTTTTTCTTGTCTGTTTGCTGTGGCTAAGACTTCTAATACTATGTTGAATAAAAGTGACAAAAAGTGGACATCCTTGTCTTGTTCACCTGTTATTATTTTAAAAGAAACCATCAAGAAAACATTTATGTGAGGTCACTGAGTTCTGCAGTGGGTGTGTGGCTTCTGATGCACAGTGGGAAAGAATGACTAGAGTCAGTTCACTGTCCTTTGCCAACAGACATACTGATGTGTTAGAGTTTGACAGTGAGTATTAATCTCTCTATATTTACTTCCTAGAGTTCTAATACCATGCTGCTTTATGTGTGTGGTATTATTTTCCTTGTATTTCCTAGATGCTGAATATACATTACCTACAAATTTCTCTATGTAGAAGAAATTTAGTTATTTTCATTTTCTTCTCTCTTATTTAATTCTCTTCTTACTTATTCACTGACTGACTCTTCAATAAATCTTTATTGATTTCTACTCAAGATATGGTGATGAATAAGAAAAGTCCCCATTCAAGTGGCTTTCTGCTTAATGGCAGACCAATAACTGTTACTTGAATTTTCTTAGGAGTTTCCCCCTTTCAGGTACACATTGGGTCATTTTAATGTTTATAATATTAACTTTGACACAACTTCCCCCAATTTGTAAAGGTCACCCAGCAGCTTGCCAATCTACCTCAGGATATTGGAAGTTCTCAGGGAGTTTTCCTCATATGTTTAGAATTCAACCTCTCAGCACAGGCTTTATCTCATGCACAGTCTCCTTCTCACTGATATTTTCTGATAAACTACTTAAAAGAGGCTCTTCTTACCGTAAAAATGTGCAGGTCCACACCAAGTTTTAAGTTCCAGTGTTCTCAAAGCCTCCAAATGCTGAGGTGCCAAATAATTTTATATTCACTTTGGAACACCTATACTGGAGCCATACTCTATTCTATGAAAATATGTCTTAAGTTTTTATATAAATAATATCTACCTTCTGCCTATAGCAACTCCTCTACACAGGTGATTGGGTGAAGGGACAGATACTATGTTACTTGTGATTGTTAATTTTATGTGTCAACATGGCTAGTCTATGGTGCACAACTGTTTGTTCAAACACCAGTTTAGATGTTGCTGTGGAGGTATTTTTTAGATGTGAATATTTAAATCAACAGACTTTGAGTAAAGCCCATTACCCTCCATAATTGGGAGAGCCTCATCCAATCATGTGGAGGCTTTAAGAGAAAAGTGAGGTCCCCAGAAGAGGAAGGAATTCTGTCTCCAGACTGCCTTCAACTCAAGACTGCAACACTGACTCCTGCCAGAATTTCCAGGCTGCTGGCCTGCCCTGCAAATTTCAAGCTTGCCAGCCCCACAATCATGTGGACTAGTTCCTTAAAATACATCTCAACTTGCTCTATCTCTCTGTGTCTCTGCATCCTATTAGTTCTGTTTCTCTGGAGAAACCTCTAAATACACTGTCCTCACCATCTGTTAATCCACCCCCATAGACAACTCATAAAATGTCTTCCTTCCTGCTTAATTAAAAATCCAAAATTGTGATGTAAATGGATTATTAAGTAATTGTTGCACAGAATGCCACATGTGGTAGGCTGAAAAGTAGCCTCCCAAAGATGTCTGAGTACTATCAGAACCTCTTAATATGTTACTTTACATAGCAAAAAGGACTTTGCAGATGTGATTAAGAGTCTTGAGATGAAGACAGTATCCTGGATTATCTAAGTAGAATCAATGTAAACACAATGTCTTTATAAGTGGAAGGTAAGGGGATCAAATTAGGGAGAATGTAATGTGACAACAGAAGCAGAGATTGGAGTGATGTAGCCATGGGCTAAGGAATGTGGGAATCTCTAGAAGCTGGAAGAGATAAGGAATGGATTCTCCTCTACAGCCTCCAAAGGAACCAACCTTATCAACACCTTGATTTTAGCCTTGCAAGAGTCATTTCATACTCCTGATCTCCAAAACTCTAAGAGAATAAATTTCAGTTGTTTCAAGCCACTAAGTTTGTAGTAATTTGTTGCAGTAGCAATAAGAAAAACTAATACATCAAACTTTCCTGAAGTTCAGCCTTGACTATAGCCTGTGCTCAAACTGAGATTCCTACTATATGAAAATGAGCAGTTAAAATATAGTGTGATAGACTCACACTTCTAACCAACTGGTATCAGACTTGCCTTCATGCCATAAATAACTGGAAAAATGGACCAAATATATTAAACAACTCTTTTCAGGCATTACAGTCAGCGTTTCAACAACATGTCCCCAGCTAAGGAAAATAAATGAGGTAAGCCCTATGTTTTTCCCAGTTTTCTTCTTGTAGGCACTTTCTGGACCATGGTAGAGGTAGGAAAATTGAAACAAAATACAATGGTCTTTCTTAGTTGAGGACACAGAAATCAGAGTTTAAGAACACAAAGGTGGCTGAAATCTGGGATCTACATAGAAAAAGAGTCCTAGAAATACATGTAGAGATTTATTTGAGCTTTTGGATGAATAATAAGCTGCACATGTATAGGGCTAAACTCCATGAAGTAGAATAAAGAAAAACTACCACTGAGTTATAAGCTGAGCAGTTCCCAAAGCTCAAACATTGCTGTGAGACATTTGAGCTCCAGTCAGGCAAAGTAGAGAAATGTATTGAACACACAAGACACTTAGCAGAGACCACAGAATGATAGCAGGGCTACAATAGCCTTCAAGAAAAATCTTTAGACTTATTGTAACAAAATTTATAAACAGGTCTCTAAAGAATTAAGCCAAACCACATGTTCCTAGGTTGCTTGATAGAACAAGGCCCAACATTCCTTTTTTTAAAAAAATATTTATTTATTTATTTTTGGCTGCATTGGGTCTTCATTGCTGTGTGTGGGCTTTCTCTAGTTATGTCTAGCAGTGGCTTCTCTTGCTGTGGAGCACGGGCTCTGGGTGTGTGGGCTTCAGTAGTTGTGGCATGTGGGCTCAGCAGCTGTGTCTTGTGGGCTCTAGAGTGCAGGCTCAGTAGTTGTGGCACACGGGCTTAGTTGCTCTGTGGCGTGTGGGATCTTCCTGGACCAGGGATCGAACCCATATCTCCTGTATTGGCAGGAGAATTCTTAAGCACTATGCCACCAGGGAAGTCTCCCAACATTCTTTATAGAAAATCTTTTAAATAATGAACAATATAAATTTCACACTGTCCAAATTCACTTAAAAATAATGAGAAGCAGGATAATGTGACCTATTACAAGCAGAAAAATTAGTAGAAATAGACCCAGAAATGACAGAGATAATAGGATTACCAATGGCTTTTAATAGTCAGTAGACTTAAAATAGTGATTATAAGTGTGCTGGGCTTTAAAGAAAAACATAAACATAATGAAGCTACAAGTGGAAAATATAAAAAAAGAATTAAAAAATCATTTTAGAGTGGAAAATGCACTATATAAAGATATATTAATAAAAACTATTCAAACTAAAATACACAGAGAAGAAAGTTCTATTCAAACTAAAATACACAGAGAAAAAGATCTTAGTGATATGTGGGATAATATCAAGTAGTCTATTATACATAAGGCAAAAACTGACAAAACTGAAAAAGATACAGACATATTGACAGTCATATTTGTAAATTTCCCTAACCCTCTCTCAGTAACTGATAGAACAAATATATGTACTAACAAGTATCAACCAACTCGATCTAATAGTTCAAAGCACCCATAGGTCAAGTAGAAATTACATGAGGATTTAGAAAATATTTTTTACTGAATGACAGTGAAAACACAGCATATCAAAATTTGGGTGATGAAACTAAAATATTA
Source organism: Neophocaena asiaeorientalis asiaeorientalis (assembly GCF_003031525.2). Classification (NCBI taxonomy): domain Eukaryota; kingdom Metazoa; phylum Chordata; class Mammalia; order Artiodactyla; family Phocoenidae; genus Neophocaena; species Neophocaena asiaeorientalis. Next base: position 1,861,515 of record NW_020174419.1, on the reverse strand, counting down.
TATAGAGGGAAATTTATAGATTTAAATTCTTATTTTAGAAAAGAATACAATGTATCTAAAATAAATTACCCAAGTTTCTTTCATAAGTGTTACCAAAAGAAAAATAAATTAAACCTAAAGTAAGTAGAAGATAAAAGTAATATAAATAAATAAATGAAATAAAAATAATAAAAAGTAGAAGGTAATAGGCAAGTAAGATAATAATAACAGAAAGCAATGAAAGAAAAAATGAAAAATTGAGAAATTTAATGAAATTTAAGGGTTTTTCTTTGACGACATCAATAAAAGTGAACACACTCAGATTAATTGAACATGAAAAAAGAAAATGATATAAATTACCAATGTCATAATGAAAAAAGATATCTCTACATATTTTACCCAAATTAAAAGAATGACAAAGAATATTATGATATTATATGAATAATATGTCAATAAATTTGGCATTTTAGATATAACAGATAAAGTCCCTTGAAAGGCACATATTACAAAAATTGGCCCAAGGAGAAATAAAATTTGAAAAGCCATATGTCTAAGAAATAAATTGAATTTATAACTAAAAACTTCCCCATGAAGGAAAATTTAGTTCAAGATAACTTCACTTGTGAATTCTATACAAACTTTAAGAAAATAATAATATTCATAATTTACAAAATACAGAAAGAAAGAAAACATCTAAACTCATTTTATGGTATTAATGTTACAAGATTACAGCATTCCAGAATACAAAACTACAGGTGAATACTCACATACTCTTATGTGAACATAAATGATAAAATCCTTTACATAGCATTAGAAAAATCAAATCCAGCAATATATAATCAGTAATATATCTTGACCAAATGAAATTTATCTCTAGAGTAAAAAATTGGTTTATAATTTGAAAATTGATCAATGAATTTTTACCATATTACTAAAATAAAGGATAAAAAACATTTAATAATCTCAGTAGATGCAGAAAGTGCATCTCAGTACATTCAGTAGATAAAGTAGATGCAGAAAGTGCACTTGACAACACAATACCAAATCATGATAAAAGCTCTCAAAATAGTAGAAATGGATAGGAATTTCTTAAAACTAAAAAAGAGCATCTACACAATCCTTCATCTAACATCATATTTAATGGTTCTAAGTTTGGGAAAAAAGATAAAGATCTCCATTCTCAACATTTCTCTTCAGGATTTTACTGGGGTCCCAGTCAGTGTAATAAGGGAAGTAGAAGACATAAAAGACATATAAACTGAAAAGAGGTAAATGTGTCTTCATTTGCAGATGACATGCTTTTGTATGTACATGATATTAAGAATCCATAAAAAAGCTACTAGAACTAAAAATGAATTTAACAAGATCAGAAGATAACAAATCACTGTAGAAACTTCATTTGTATTTCTCTATACTAGCAATGAATAATTAAAAATGAAATTAGTACTATATAAATGTGTCATGTCAAATTGACATCAAAAACATATAAATCTAAGATTGAATTTAATTAAATATATGTAAGAACTGTACACTAAAAATCACAAAATTGCTGAGAGAAATGAAATATCCAAATAAATGGAGAGATATACTATGTTTGCTTAACACAGTATGATTGGCTCTTATTTAACGTAAGTTATACTTCAATAAGTTTGATTTAAAAAAAAAGAACTATGTGTACAGTGTGATAAATACTGTCCTGATGGTAGTCAGGACTCTTAGTACAATTTTGTGTGGATGGAAAGTTTTCTAGAAATCCTCTTTGTATTTGATTAATGTAGGAAGAGTAGATTTAGATAGACAAGGAGAGAAGGGTGTTTCTGATAGATAGACTATCATGAGTCTGGTACATTTAGCCAGCCAGATATTCAGTAGACTTGGGATACAGAATGTGAGGTGTGGATACTGAAAGATGGAACTGGGAAAGATCAGATCATGAAAGCCCTCTTAGCAATGCTTTGAGAATGAGCATCTCCTTAAATATTGTATCCCAGGTGCCTCTCAGGCACCCTTATCCCTTATCCCTGCCATACTTGGTGTTTTGGATTTTCCTTAAGAATCGTTTATCTTTTCATTGTGTACAGATAGGTTGAAAAGTAGATACTCTGCCCTTGGGGCAGAGAGACAGATTTGGATGTCTTCCCACTTGAATCTTCCAGGGTACTTTTAGATCAGGTGGTAGCGTCCCTGCCGGGAGAAAGAGAGGAATTATAAATACAGGATGTCTAGAAGGTGTCGAGCAGAGTACTAATCACTGGTTACCAGTCCCAGAGGAGGAATCTAACTACATGGAGGATAGCAAAGAGAATCATTATGCCAACCATCAGAAATAGAAATCCAAACAGTTCTGCCCATTGCATCTTGGTATTGGAGTCACCAAGGAAAACACAAGGCAGTCAAGCACTGGATGGAACAACACTTTACTTACATAGAGGATGGTGGGCATCTGTCCCCCATGGCTGACAGGCCTTTCACAGGGCAACTGGCCTATGTCCACCCCTCTCTTGCTGTAGTGGAAGGTACCGTGTCCCCTTTCCAGATAAGACAGATGTAGCAGTGGGGTTGGCCAGTGCCATATAATGCACACATTTTAAGCAGAACAAAAGAGCACTCATTGAATCAGAAACAGAGAAAGATATTCTCACACAGGGTGATAAACCTGGCTCAGGCTGTGTTCTGTATTTCTTGATGAAAAGTGTTCCAGACTCAAGGCCCATTCTTATGCAGCTGAGTGGGAGTTGAAAGACTGCTCATATGAGACTGCCTTTCCTAACAGAAGAACATTAGTCTTGAAGGTTTTTTGAAGACAGTAGAGGCTATTTGGTTGAGTTTGTGACTCATATTCTGTTTGGAGTGTTGCTTTAACTCCAAGGACTAAGAGGGATGGACTAGGATGGGCTCAAGTGAGGGGAAGTTAGATGCTGGTCACTGGCTGTTGAGTACTTATTCCCATTTGTAGACATGATCACATCTGGGTTTTCTTCTGTATCAATTCACTTAGCTCCCAGCACAGAAAGGGTGACAGAAGCCCTCTTATGGAATTCTGTGCCAGAATTTGGCATTAGTGGATGAAGTACAGCAGCCCTGAAAGAAAGGAATTTTGAAGATAATCCTCATTAAGTACAGGCATACTTTGTTTTATTGCACATCACTTTATTTAGTGCTTCTCATACTGAATTTTTTACAAATTGAAGGTTTGTGGCAACCCTGAGTCAAGCAAGTCTATTGGTGCCATTTTTCCAATAGCATTTGCTCACTTTTTGTCTCTGTGTCACTTTTGGTAATTCTTGCAATATTTCAAACTTTTGCATTATTATTATATTTGTTATGCTGATCTGTGATCAATGATCTTTGACTCTCTGAAAGCTCAGATGATGGTGAGCATTTTTCAGTGACACAATACTTTAAATTAAGGTATGTACATTGTTTTCTAGACATAATGCTATTGCACACCTAATAGACTATAGCATAGTGTAAACATAAATTTTGTATGCACTGGGAAATCAAAAAAGTCATGTGACTTGCTTTATTGTGATACTTGCTTTATTGCTGTGGTCTGACATTGAGCCCACAATATTTCTGAGGTATGCCTTTATAGATTTTCATGTTTCTCTTTATATGTAATGTTCCCAGCACCTTTAATAATTTCTCATCATATTGATCATCATTCAATTACCCTAGTTAGCCAATGCACTTCCTAGAATGTTTGTGCCTTTGTTAGTTAACTAAATAGTGCCTGGTTCTCAGGGGAACACCATATCACTGATATGGAGTGTTCTGTGCAAAGTGGAGTAGTACCAGTTCCACCCTTGATCTGGACTTACTATAGTCCCCTAAGCTTACATTAGTTTATTTTTTTCCTACCATTCAAAACAAACTTTATTCTAAATAGCAACTCTGTGAAATAAGATAGATTTGAGAGAAGGGAAAAATGGACTATTACTATCTATGATGGAAACTTAGAAGACTCAATTAAATGATCAGTTGTAAAACACATTTAGCATTATTTACCCTTCCCCAGAATATGTTACTAAAAAGCCTACTTGAATGGAAAAATCTTTAAAAATATATTTGATTTTTCATATGTAGTGACTAAGTTAAATAAAAACAAACAGAAGCCAAGCATGTACAACAACACAGAAATGTAGGTACATATTGCACTATTAAACACTGTCATGGGGTTATCATTCAGCTGGAAACAGAGTGAACATTTCTTTCTCTTACTTTTTTTTTTTTTGGTTAAAAAATAAAAGCTTATCTTTTTGATACAAATTAAGAAAATTTCTTAGGTTAAGAAGTCTGGCACTTTGACTTATTTCTTCTGTTGAATTTCAATAGTACATAAAAGTTATAATCCCAACTCAAAGATACATTTGTTTTTTTCAAGAAAATAACTTAGTAACAAAAGGAAAGTTATTAAGTTGGGAATAATGCCCCTGAAATTAGTGTGTTCTTTTATTCTAGTCTAAAAATGTGAGACATCCATTCATGACAAGCAATGATGAGTATACCCATGGTAGATCATTTGATATCCTGTGTTATTTTATTTCTTTAAAAAATAAGTTTCCAGCAACCATCTTCATATGTGAATATCCTCTGAAGGATGTCTCTATCAATTCAATAAGGTTTTTTTAAAAGTCCTATTATCAGAGGCCATGTTTCTAGTCTGTCTTGACAGAGGACCCTCTTGAGGCCAGAAAATGAGGTCAATCACACACAGGAAAGTCAAACAGTCTAATGGTCAAGAAACACCTAAAGAATAGAAGATCTTTCACTAGATTTGGTCAAGAAGAAACTTACCTTCAATTTCAACCAGAAGTCAGAGACTAGCATACCTCTAATTGCACAATAACAGACAGATTAATCAGCTTCTAGCTAGGCACTGAGGAAGCTTGCTATCATTTTAGAAAAAAACAATCTGCTTGATTGCTACTTAAATTCTGGAAATAGTTTAAAATGTTAATCTTTAATGTATCATAAAGCATTGGAGGTTTTGTTCTGGTAGACATGGGTGACAGTTTGCAACTACAGCTGATTGAGAGCTAAGTGATATAAGGATATGCATGGACCAATTGAATGGGCAGACCAATCAAGGGCTTTCTGGTTTTCTTAAAGCAACATCTTGACTACACTCCATGGCAATGGCAGTAATGGTAGGGAGATTCTTGAAGGCAGCATCCCAAATTCCAAGCTTTACCCAAAGTTTCATGGCTCAAAATTACACAGATATTGCCAGGCTATTCGTCACTGCTCTCCTATCATAATGTCAGGATCCTTGCCCAGTATGGAGAGTAATCAGACATAAAGGTCTGTCAGGATGCCCTATTTACAATAGTAAATTCACTTTGAGATAGGGTGAAGACATTGATGTCACAGGCATTGGGAGGTGGGAGGGCTTGGATGAGGCACCAGATCACACTAAAATTGTTTAGATCAGAGCCAGATCCTCCTTGGTGATCTCCATGGAGCCATTACTTTGGCCTTGGATGGCTATGTTCAACCTCCTAACTTCCACTGAGCTGAGCATGGAGTTCTGGGTTTCTCTTGCTTCTACTGTTCTGCCATTTCTGCCACACATCTCTAGCTCCATCTTTCACCTGCTAAACGTATTCCAGGAGATTCTCCTCCACAGCAAGTTTTCTTTCAAGGAAGGTCTTTCTTTTAATGGTTTAATTCAAGTGCAACTCAACCTCTTCCAGAGATTTGTCAGAGGCTCGTTGTTCTTTTTCCATGGCATCATTTGCTCATCTGGCTCTCTAATAAATTCTTGTAATCCATATTTGATTCTGTTAGTCTTCACAAGGACATTCTCTAATGCTGAGACCCCCTTGGAAGATTTCAGAATGCTGCTTTTCAGGGACATTCTAGCTCCATCAGGAAGGCATTTTCTGACCAGAGAGTCCTGTTATTACTTCTAGTTTGTTGGAGCTGGTCTTCATCTCATTTTTTGCTTCCCTCTGGGACTTTTTACAGTTCCTCTGTATAGTCTTTGCCCTTCACTTCTATGTCATAGCTAGATCTTTTCAATAGAAAGTCTCTTCCTCTATAGAGCTAAACATGTTCTTTCCCTGTTAAAATGGGGGAAGAACATCACTCTTCTCATGTCCTGATGTGCAGGTTCTGGAGGTGAGGAGGGGGTGGTATCTGGGGCACACCTCAGTCCTGCATTAGCTCCATAAGGGGTCATTTCACACTGGCTTATTTAGAGTTTGTTGTGAGCTAAAATTCACGAGAGTTTTATTTATGAATTGCAGTTTAGCCCATTTTCTTTTGACCTATATTTGGGTACTTTATTTAAAAGTCTGAATGGAAGATTTGAAAATGTTATATACTAGATTTCAGTTTGATTTTAGAGACAAGTTGAACTAATGATTTTGTAACTCAATGCATGAGTTGTCCATTTCCCAAGCTTTGTATCATTCACAGATTCGATGAACTTCATGCTTTGTATTCTTTTCAGAATATTCATTACATATCATCCGTGTACTAAGTATTATATCACACACAGCATGGAAAACCATTAAGGTAAAATTCTTCTTTTTGAGTTGGTCACAGGCTGGTGGACAAATGGTTGAGCACCCAAATAATTATGATGCAATATAAAGTGATTGATAATGATGACGCAATTTTGCATTGTTTTAGAACTTGCCAAATTAGGGGTGACTTCTGTCTCTGGAGAAGATTTCACTCTGATTCTTTATAAAAACAAAAGCAAAAATTGGTTGTTTCAGTTTACCAAAAGAAAGAAGCCAAACGAAAGGTTAATGTGCTGTATACTCATTCTCTATCTAAGACAATGTTAAGCAACTTCAGATATCAGCCATCGATTTTCAGAACCTGCCAGAGGGAAGATTTTCTAAATGTGTCTGAGCAATTCCAGATTCTTCACTGGCAGAGTTCACTTAAAGGTAGAGAGGTGATACAGAAGTGGTTGTTCACAACCTCAGCCAAGTTCTGTTTCATGATTGGATGACTTCTGAACAAGGATGAAGGTGTTCTGATTTTATCTCTTCTGGGACATAAATAATAGACCATAATGATAACTGGTCACATTTTCATAACAGCATTTGAATGAATTTTAGCCAGGAGTTCTTTCTTTGTTTATTAAATAACAAACAGGGCACTTTCTGAGCAAAGGGAGTTTCTCTCAGAATTTTGCAAATATTATCTGCAATATGTGAAATTTATTTTGTGGACATACACAGGTTGATGTATTTTTCTTAAAAATAGTATATAACAGTCACATTTTATTAAGTTCATTTTTTTCTTGAAAGAGGAAAAAATTATTAATTGCATAGTGAATGGTAAGGTATTCTCAGATCCTTCAAAGGATAGTTTACTAAGGGTCTCCCAGATTAGTATTTGAAATTCTACAAAAGTGCAGAAGGGGTAGTGACACGCTTCCTAATTTTTCACCCAAGTTCTGAATTTTAAATAAGAATGAACTGATCAGACTTATGAAGAGAAAGAAAGTATGACATAATATCAGAAAATGCCTTTTGGTTTGACATAATTCATAAACAAGTCTAGAGAACTTGTGGAATTATGGATCTCTAATTTGAATTGATTTTCTGGGTCAGATTACAATAGTGTAATGACTGCTCAATGTCTTTAGCCTGAGTGACTATTTTCTGTTCTCTCTCTCTCTCTCTCTCTCCCATGAGATGTATTAAATGTAGTTTGGAAGATTCAAGTGTGACAGTGGTATTGATAATTTTCATTCTATTTTGAAATCCATGTTCTGAAAGGGCATGCTTTCAAAATAATTTAATTTTTTCAAGATATAGTGACTCCTCAATTGAGTGTTTTCTCTCCATCAATACTTTTTTTTCCCCACCAGTTTCTGTTGTTAAGCTCCAGTTCAACTTTTAACTTTCCACTATCATGCCATCTATATAGTATCTCATTTATGCAAACTCATAAACACATTTTGTTTCAATTCCATTTATACATATGGCATTATATGATGCCTATTATATAATATACTATACTTATATGCTATGGTATATATACCATTTATTCTTTTGACTTTTTGTGTGTGTTTGGTTACTCTGTTGCTTACTTAATTAAGCAAATAAATATTTGAGTATCTATAATGTACCTAGCATGATTTTAAGCTCTGGGAGCACAGCAGTGAACAAAACAGATATGTAGAATATGCATTCCAGTGGGATAGACAGAAAATAAAGATTAGTAAAGTAGAAAGTGACACCTGAGGAAAAGAAAAAAATGGAGAATAGGAAGGTGTGAGTTAAGGGTTAGTGATTTGGGGTAGAGTAACCAAAAAGGACATCATCAAGAAAATGATAGTTGAGTAAAGATATGATGGTGGTAAGGGAGAGAGCCATGTGGATAGCTGGAGGAGAGCATGCTGAGTTAATGGGAGCAACATATACAAGGACCCTGAGTTAAGAGTGCTCTTGGTGTGTTTGAGAAGCAACAGGGTGGTCAATATGGCTGGAAGTAAAAGGGAGAGAGAATGGGGGACCTGATTCTGTATGAATTTTGAAGTCCTCAAAGACTTTGGCTTTTGCTTTGATAGAAGTGGAAAGACACTGGGGGACTTCGGATGGACATGACTGGACTTACATTTTAATATGATACTATTTCCACCTGTTAAAAACAGAATGTATGGGGCAAGAGTGGAAGCAGGGAAACAAGTCAGAAAACTATTCTAATCATCCAAGTGTTGAAAGAAGAAGTGGTCTGATTCTAGAGGGAGAGCTCTACATTACTTCACTATTACTTTCTCTGCATCAGCCATGAAATTAACCAACAGATTCTGGAACCAGGGTTCCTGGTTCCTTTTAATGGAGAAGGGTATTTAGAAATCAATATCTAAATCTAAAAAAAATCTCTCTACAAACAAAAGTCCAGGACCAGATGGCTTCACAGGTGAATTCTACCAAACATACAAAGAAGAATTTTTACCAATTCTTCTCAAACTCTTCCAAAATATTAAAGAGGAGGGAACACTCCCAAAGATATTCTATGAAGCCACCATCACTCTGATACCAAAACCAGACAGAGATACCACCAAAAAAGAAAATTAGAAGCCAATATTTTTGATGAATATAGATGCAAAAATTCTCAACAAAATATTAACAAACTGAATCCAACAATACATAAAAAAAGATCATACACCATGACCAAGTGGGATTCAGCCCAAGTTCACAAGTATGGTTCAACAAACACAAATCAATCAATGTGATACATTACATTAACAAAAGAAAAGACAAAAACCACATGATCATCTCAATAGATGCAAAAAAAGCATTTGACAAAATTCAACATACATTCATGATAAAAACTCTTACCAAAGCAGTTATAGAGTAATCCTATCTCAACATAATAAAACTTATTTTTGACAAACCCACAGCCAACATAACACTCAATGGTGAAAAGCTGAAAGCCTTCCCACTAAAATAAGGAACAAGACAAGGATGCCCACTTGCACCACTTCTTTTCAACATAGTATTGGAAGTCCTAGCCACAGCAATCAGACAAGAAAAAGAAATAAAATGTATCCAAATTGGAAGGGAAGAGGTAAAATGTCATTATATGTGGATGACATGATTCTATATATAGAAAACCCTAAAGACTCCACAGAAAAGCTATTAGAACTGATAAGTGAATTCAGCATGGTAGCAGGATACAAGATTAACATACAGAAATTGGTTGCATTTCTTTATACTAACAATGAAATATCAGAGAGGAAATGTAAAAACCAATACCTTTTAAAATTGCACCAAAAAAATAAAATACTTAGGAATAAACCTGACCAAGGAGGTGAAAGACTTCTATGCTGAGAACTATAAAACATTAATAAAGTAAATTAAAGATGATTCAAGGAAATGGAAAGCTATCCCATGCTTTTAGATTGGAAGAATTAACATTATTAAAATGGCCATACTACCCAAAACAATCTACAGATTTAAAGGAATCCCTATCAAATTACCCATGACATTTTTCACATAACTAGAACAAATAATCCTAAAATTTATATGGAACCATAAAAGACCCAGAATTGGCAAAGCAATCCTGAAGAAAAAGAACAAAGCAGGAGGCATAACCCTCCCAGACTTCAGACAATGCTACAAAGTGATAGTAATCAAAACAGTGTGGTATTGGGACAAAAACAGACATATGGATTAACGGGACAGAATAGAGAGCCAAGAAATAAACCCGCACACCTACAGTCAATTAATCTTCAACAAAGGAAGCAAAGATATAAAATGGGAAAAAGGCAGTCTCTTCAGCAAGTAGTGCTGGGAAAGTTGGATAGCTTCATTGATGCAAATCAGTGAAGTTAGAACACACCCTCACACCATGCACAAAAATAAAACTCATAGTGGCTTAAAGACTTAAATATAAGACATGACACCATAAAATTCCTAGAAGAGAACATAGGTAAAACATTCTTTGACATAAATCATACCAATGTTTTCTTAGGTCAGTCTCCCAAGGTAATAGGAAAAAAAGAAAAAGAAATCAAGATCTGGACACTATGCTCATTGATCCTGGGCCATTTCAATGGACAGAAAATAGATAATTATTTCTTTGAAAAATATCATGCATTGCTACTAAGATTTCTAACTCCAGTTCCAACCACAAGGTTCTTTCTTGCCTCCCCACATTCTCAATTTGTATTTTCCTTCTCTCACAGTAAGAGTTTGGATCCCCCAAAATATCAATATATTTACTATTGGCTCAGTCTCAAAATATACACAAAATAGTTTGAGAATTGCTACACCTATACTACTACAAAGGAAAATCTACTAAATTAAATTGAAGACTTATTCACATTTTCTTTAGTCTGAGGATATATAATCAAAATATTGTGTACAGACGTTATTTGGATTAGTTTCATTTTTCCCTATGTGGTTATATAATCCATTTGTTATGCTGTTTAATTTGCTGTTTAATTTGTTTCTATTTGTATTCAAGTTTAGTTTGTTCCAGTTAATTTTGATTTAATCTCATCATTTTAGTATGTAAAATATTAAACTGTTTCCAAAGCCAAAGCTATACAAAGAGCTATTCTCAGAGAAATGCTGCTTTCTACTCTCTGATTTCCATAACCAATTTGCCTATTACATTAGTGTTTACTTTATCATTCTTATATTTCTTTTTGTAAAAATAAATGAATGTATATGTCTCCCTCCGCTTTTTTCTATATGAGAGTAAATTATACTTACATCTTTGTACATTGCTTTATTACATAACAATATATACTGGTAATCATTCCACATTCATTCATAGAGATCCTCCTTCTTCTTCTGTAGAGCTATGAGTACTCCATTGGGTAGATGATCCATAGTTCACTCAATTAATTTCTAAGTATGGACCTTTAGGTTGTTTCTAATATTTTGCAGTAATAAAAATGCTGCAATAGAAAACCTTGTACATACATATTTTCTGATTTTTGGAGGTATATTTTCAGAATAAATTTCTAGAAGTAGGATTGCTGGACCAAAAGGAAAATGCAAATATAGTTTTGTAAAATATTGCCAAAATAGCCTCTAGAGTTGTCTATTTTGCATACACACAAGCAATGTATGAAAGTACCTGTCTTCCCAAAGCTGCTCCCCCTCAAACAGAGAGCATGTTGCTAAATTTTGAATTTTTATAAATGTAACACTATCTCAGGGTATTATTTAATTTTTATTATTAAAAGAGGAAAACTAAAGTTTTGACCTGAGCAATTAGGAGAATAGAGATTTCTATTAACTGCACTATGGAATATTGTTTAAAAAAAGGAAGCACGTCTTGCAGTCACTATCAAAGTCTCAGATTTGGACACATTAATTTTAAGTCACCTCCTGTACAGTCAAGTGAATTTGTTGAGTTGAGAGTTGATACATAAGTCTAGAGTTTAGCAGAATGGTCTGGGTTAGATATATAATTTTATGATATAAATACATAATATTTGCATGCTTGAGACTTGATGAGATCACCAAAGGAAAGCATTATTTAGAAAAGAAGTATAAAAATTAAGCCCATGGGCTCTCTAACATAGAGAAGGTGAGGAAGTGAGGAAAGAAGAACCAGATAAAAGGATTGGGGAAGAATGTTAAGAAAGGCAGACAAACAGGGAAATCTGATGTCCTGGAAGCTACATGGAGAAAGTGTTTTAAGGTGGAGAGACATGTTACAAACAGGTTAAATTATTTGAAAACCGACCATGGGCTTAGTAACATGGAGGTCTTTAGTGATGTCGATAAAAGCAATTTTTTTGTGGGCATTGGAGTAAAAGCCTTATTGGGTTGGGTTCAAGAGAGACTAGGCAGAAATAAAGAAGGTACTGAAGACTGGTGGTATAGACTATGAAAATTTTTTTACTGTATGGGGAAGTAAAGAAATGGGCAGCAAATTAAGTGTCTCAAGAATAGACACCATGGCTTTATAGTTTTTAGTATCTTCACAGCACTTATTACTGTGAAAATTTTTATAACAAAGTAAACTCTGAGTGGAAAGTGTTTTCCAGTAGGAATATCCCTTATGCTTTCCCAGAGAAAGTCATCTAAAATGATTTTTGTTTTTCAGTCAGAAGTCCTTTATTCTTAATACTGAGAAAGATGCAAACACAAGTAATTCCAATCAGAGACTGAAACTTGGATATGTTGCCTACTCATAAGGTTGACATGAATTTCTTTTTGTTGGATTGATCATCCAAACCATGACATCTTTTGTTAATTGTAGTCTCAACAGAATATGTATGTTTTTAACTTATTCTGGGAAATGCCTTATAACTTTTTGAAAAGCAGTACATCATACTTGGAAAAATACTCTGAACATAAAGTGAGAGACATTCAATTTCCTTGAATAAAATATACACAGACTGGGAGGGGATATGGGGATATATGTATACATATAGATGATTCACTTTATTATACAGCAGCCACTAACACAACAATGTAAAGCAATTATACTCCAATAAAGATGTTAAAAAATATATACACAGACCTATTGTTGACATATTTTCTCTACCAAATGACTAGTCTTTTCTTCTTTGATTCATTTACACATTACCGTTATCAAACTTATTTGAAACGTTGACGTAACATTCTCTCCCAAATAACAACACCTTACATTTTTCCATTCAGATTTTCATTTTGAACAGAGCATTGTTTTATGCAATTCCCATAAATTACCATAACCCCCCAAATATTATCATCCATATTATTTGTGTTTTGGAGATCTCACCAAAGGTGTACACAGGAGGATGGGAATGATCTGGTATCATTATCTTTGAAAGGCCATCAAATATCTCTAAATAAGACCTCTATAGGGGAGCAAAATTTCCCACTCCAATACCTGTCTCTTTTGGCATGTGGATTATTCAAAGCTGAAAACAATCAAGGCCCAAAAGACTGCGAACTCTGCACAACTGCCTATAAGTATGTAGATAGATGACTTGTTCCAGAAGGGAGCTATCACCATAGATAAATATAGTATGAACTAGAAGTGGTAGACAAGGAGGAACCTAGCAAAATATGTTTGTTAAAATTCCTCTCTGTGTCCCATTTTCTCTGTATGGTACAGCAAACATTTGTTTACCAAACATTTACATTTTCATCTCCAAGTGAACTGCTTTCCCCCAGCTTTGAAGTCCCAAATCATTATCCCAACATCTTCTTTTGTCTTTAGCTGAAGAAGATATTTAAGTTGAGGGTTTCGGTCATTTGGGCAAGTTACTCAGTTTACCTGGGTCTCTACCATTTATACATGTTAGTAAACTTTTGTTTGATCTTCTCCTATTAATCTATCTCTGTCAATTGAATTCTTAGACCAGCCAGAGGAACCTAGAGGGATAGAGGAAAATTTCTTCCTCCCTGACAGCTCTTATTACTAATAAAATGCCTTTTGACTGAGGGTGTCAATGTACTTTACCAAGTAAACGGAAAAAGAAAAGTAATTCGAATTCTAGTGGAATCATATCTCAAGCAACTAAGCAAAGAAATGCTCAAAATTGGGAAAAATTTTAAATTAGAAAGTATTGCATTGTGTTTATTTATTAATTTCACAAATCTGTAAGAAGTTTTTTTGTGCAATTTCTCCTTTGAAAATAAGTATTTAATTTAATTTATTTTTATCTTACTAATTATCAATGGAGATGAAATCTCCATTGACATATTTGGCTACATCGGGTTTGTTTAGTGAATGAAAGATTTTCTACTTTTCTATCTAAAGTTCAAATATCCAGGGTAGAAGAAGTAGTAAAGTTAAAATACCACCTATCTTCTTTGGTAAGTTTTCATTTTTTCATATATTTATTCAACGAACTATTAGCAAGCCATGCACATGAAAAGTACTAACAACTTAAAACAAGCCAGTAACTATTAAAGGCTTACTCTGTGCAAAGTGCTTTGCTAAGTACTTTCATTCTTAAAATTCTTTTAAGTTCTTTGCATTCTTTGAACCCTCACAACAACACTGTGAAGTAGGTACTGGTATTATTTCTTTCATAAAGATGTAAAAACTGAGATCCATGAAGGTTAAGAAACTTGTTCAATATGATGATATGTGAATCAGAACTAAAACTTGAACTCAGTGCTTGAACTTGGACTACACAGTCCATGTCCTCAACCATGGATTCAGAGAGAGAGATAAATTAGATTCTTCCTTTTGAGACAGTTGTGGATTAAAGAGTTATGAGAATCATGGTGACAGTATGGTCAGAAATTCTCTGTTGGTGAAGGCAAGAGAAAGAAGTGGCATCGTCATGAACTGATTCACAGAGATTAGTTTCTGCACATTGAACATTTTTTTATGGAATTACAACTGTGTGACAGGCATCTGCTGGGCACTAGAGAAACGGTGATAAATAGGCTCCCTCTAGGCAAGCTGTCTTAAGTCAAGTGTCCTATCTGTAATCATTAGACATCAGTGGAGCTCATTTCCAGCTGTTTTTGTCCTCTGGGGACTCCCTATTTGGCCTTCTTCAACCCGCAATGTTTGGTTTACAAGGACACATCGAAAAGACAGGCTTAACTTCTCCCTCAGTTTGAGTAAATTTTAGGCAGGTTTCTTCCTGACTATAGACCCTTGACCTCCCTTTTCTTAGAGCATTTACTTTAGAAAACTTGTGACTGTAAATTCTTTCTCTGCTCCTTTGAGATATAAATCTTATACAACCAAAAAATGTCTTTCTGAAGGATCTGGGAGCTATCCCTTTGAAATGTAATTATCAAGAAGGAGAAGGCCCCTAACTCCCAATCCCTGTGGGAGAGTAGGATCCTAACTTTGATAAGCACCAACTGGCACAGATGGTCTAAATCACCTTAACCAGCCTTCTCCTAATGTCCTCCAGTACTTTTCTATTTGCTCACCTTACTGCTTAAAAGCCCTCCCACCCTTCATTTCAGCAGAGTTGGGTTCAATCTCTCATCTCCATTGCAATAGTCTTGAAGAAAATCTTCCTTGCCTATTTAACCCATTTGGTGCAACTTTTCTTTGACACATGTTCTGTGGGCATGGTAGAAAAAGCAAGACATAATAGAAGTGATAAAGACACCCAGGAAAGAAGGTGTTCTCATATAAGTGTGACTTGAGCCAGAAGCCATGGGATCCTCTTCTAGCAAAATAAATTTCTATTCCTGAAATAATATTAATTGAAACCACAGAATGCTAGAGCTGAAATGAACTCTTGATATCAGTAAATCCAAACTCTTTGGTTTACCAGTGAGGAAACATGTCACCTGCCCATATGGTCAGAGTTGGTATTGTAAAGCTGGTCTTCTGACACCCAGTTCAGCCCATTTGGGACAGACCTGTGTTTTATATGTGTTGCAGATTCATTCGAGAATCTTCAGGCTGTTAGTCATAAAAGCACATCTTGTATACCTAAGATATTATCTCTATTCTACTAAGGAGTTTGATAACAATCAAGGAGGGGGACTATGTAAATTGTTATAATCTGTCTCATACCAATAAAAATACTTGAGCTAATATCTTGGATCTAATATGAAGTACTATATCATATACAGCCTCATTATTTAAATTAAGACCTACCAGTCAATCCCCTATATGGTCTTAATTTTAAAACAACCAATTTCTCTTCAAGCTGTTAGGAAAATTAAAATGCATTATTTTTAGGTGTTTCAACTAGTTTGTTGTCATGAGATGAATATTGCTATCAGTTTTTTTATTCATGATGTTATTTAAATAAATATCAGGTTTTTGTGTGTGCTGTTTAAATTCTTATTATCATGCAACAAAGCCTTTCCAAATTGCCTGAGGTTAGTGCTTTTGTTACAACCTGGGAGATTAGAAAACATAGCTAGAGTCATGAGAAAATTAACTGACCTATATTTGAAAATATATATAATTAAAAAAATTAACATCAAGGTCACATCACCAGATTTAATGATCATCAGACTTGACTCACTAAATATTAAATCTCATAATGATTAATTCATAGCAATATACTATATATCTCTGTGTGGTCATCGGCATTAAGCACCTGGCTCAAAAAATTTCACTTGAGAAATGTCCTGGGTCACAGAAAATGTTTAGGGTTGTCTGGGTTTCGAAGTAGTTTAAAAAGAGCACAAATGAAACTCATAGATTATCTCTTATTTTTAATGCAAAAAAGAGTAAAAAATGAAATGGCTATACCATAAAGCTAAGCATAAGCTGATTTTCTCCTGAGTTGAAAGGTTTATAACTGATTTAAAACTGCCTATTGTTGATGACTAGAGCTTAGTGGGAAGGACATTTTGATTATCAGTTTCAAAGTGTCAGTTCATCCACTTAGTGTTGTAAGTGGAAAGAAAATGCCAGGCGGCAGCTGTTCTGTGTGTGTAACAAATGGTTAAGTACTTATTCTCTCACTGGGCCTAATAACTCTTTGCATTTGGAAGTACAAAAAGACCAAAACATTTAACTTGTTAAGGAGCTGAAGCACATAGTAATTGACCAGTCACATGTGACCTTCTTGCACTTGAGCAAGAGCTCTTCTACAAGCTGCTAACAGCACTCAAGTCCTTCCCTTATGCTTTTGTTGAATCATATCCCTAGTCCTGATGCAAGTTCACAAATTCTGTATCTGCAATTCAGAAAACTAAAAACTTATTCATCTGTTGAAGGTTTTTGGAAAGCCTCTTTGGTGGCAAACCCTGACTTCAACAGATGTGAGTTGATTTCTATTCTTATTTATCACATTTTAGTGTGAATATTAATTTATTTCACTGCAGAAAGACTACTGTGTTTAATTATAGGGATCTTCTCTAGAAGAAGTGTGAACGTGACATATAATATGGTACAGGGACTGTATTATCTGTTTATTATCTAAAACCTGAAAATTTCTGACTTCTAAAACCCAACTCATCTATAGAGTTTTCTTTTAGGGAATTAACAAACTTCCATCACTTATTATCTTTCACATACCTAGGCAGCTATGGTTAAAGTTTGTACCACTCTCTTCCATAGTGTGGATTGTGGCTGGGACAGTTGCCCAACCAGGCATTACATTTTCCAGCCCTTCTTGTACCAGATGTGATCACATGACTATCTATCCCCAGTAGAATAGGAGCATAAGTGAGAAGAGTCACTTCTGGGCCAAGAATTTCTTAAAAAGCAGGTGGAGCTTTTGCTTCTTTCCTCTTCTGCTGATGGAAAACAGAGGACTCCAAGGCCTAAGGAAAAGGCAGAACCACAAGGTGCGAGGTACCTGGGTCTGTGAATCACTACAGGGAGAAAGCTGCTCACTGGTCAGAAACATCCACATTGTGTTGTTAAATGGGTAAAAAATAAATTTATTTGGTATAAAATCCTGAATTTTTAGTTTGTTATAGCAGCATAGATATGTAATTACTATCTCCGAGTAGATTACACATTCTGTGAAGGAAGTTACTATATTTTTATGCCTATATCTAGTCAATTGTACCAGTAAAGAATTACAATAAATGGGGCTGATTTTATAATTCAAAGAATGATCTGGACTTTGGAAGCTGAAAAATTGTGTTAAAATTTAGGTGTCATTTACCAGTTGTATAACTTTGAGCATTCCATAATCTTTTTTGAGCCTTGGTCTTGATGAAACAGAGACAATGATATTTGTGTGGAGGGTTTTATGAGAATTATAGCATATCGACTAGAAACATCTAACATGTATACGGTTGCTTTTTAGAAAGTTGTGCTCTACATGTATAAGGCTTTATACATTGATGCTCTAAAATGCTTTTTGGAAAACAAAACAGTAAGCACTAAAAGTATATAGTGCTTTACAACTTATTATTTTATCTCATTCTGTTGATATGACAACTTTGGGATGCCACTCTGATTAGTGGTATTATTTTTGCAATTAAAAACAAAGAGGCTCAGAAGTTTTTGAAACTCATAAATAAGAATATCAGAGGTGGAAGCTAATTCTTCTGACATCAAATCCCATGATTCTCCTACCACAACAGAATCTTAAAATAGAAAAGTTCTCTTTTTTCTCTTCTATTCTTGGGCAAGTATTTGCAGAAACTACTTCTATATTGCTTGTATAAGCCCAAGGATGCTGCATAGACTGTGTATAAGTCTTAAGCACATATTTATTTATGTATTTGCTTGGTCAGCCTAAGAAAACCTATCACTCACTTCTCTGGTTTATTAGAGCAAGTCTGCTGATATTGTGAAGACATTATAATAATTATAACATCTTTGAGTGTTTACTTTATACCAGCTACTCTTATCAATGTTTTTCATACATTCATTCATTTTATATTCACAACAACCCTATAAACTAGTTAACATAATTATCCCTATTTTACCTATGAGAGAACTGAGGCACTGTGCAATGAAGTAACTTTTTCAAGGTCACATGGCTATAAGTGGCAGAGCCAGAATTCCAACTTAGTCTGCCTCTGGAGCCTATACTTTTAAACACCATGACACCAAGTTTCACACCATGTGTCAATATATACCTAAGTGATAATAATTTTTTACTACTGAATAAATAAAATGGAATTTACAACTTAATACCATAATCGAGTGTCTAGGGTGGACTTCTTAAAGTATTGGAAATTGACTTTTGATCTAGAACATTGTAGTTTGACCATATTTTTATACATATTTTATAAAACCAGTCCCTGTCTCAATGAATTTTGGAGACTCACCTCTCACAGCAAGTCCTAGCAGAAGGAAGGATATTTAAATGGGGAGTAGGAGAGGAATACAAGCGAGGAGAGGCCTATATTCAGAGGTAAAGAGATATAGAGGTAAGAGATATAAAGGAAGAGAGACCTGGAATGGAGAGTTGCTGAGAGACTACAGATGCCCCAAGAGTCAGCGGAAGAAATGGATGACCTGCGGTGTTAACAAAACCGGAGGGAGAGGATTCCCGCATTAAACACTGGGTGGATGGGGTCTGGGAAACTGAAGAAGAGACAAGGAAGAATACTGAGTGCATTAGTTACCCTGAAGAAAAGCTCTTGCTTCATCACTAACTTGAGTGTGAGTTACTTCCACTCAGTTGTCATGGCCTTGACTATCATCTTCCCATGAAGATGTCCTCACAGGAGGGTCCTTAAGAAAAACTCGCAAAATTGCTCATACTATAATGCTAATATGCTTCTGCTCTGGAAATTTTCAGAATTCTTTTAAATTTTCAACCACCGTATAATTTTAACAAGTACCTTTCTCATATTTTTAAAATTGACTATCATTTATTTAGTGCTTTGTCTTTTCTCATGCACTCATATGTGAGGTATTATAGTAGATTAATTAAAGGGCAAACTCTGGGAGTCAGACAGATATGGATTATAATCTTTGCTCATCCACTTCTTAGCTTTGTGACCTTGAGCATATTACATAACTTCTCTAAATCTTAGTTATATCATTTGTAATCTGGAGAAAAATAAAAGTACGTATTTCATAAAACTGTAGTGATAGATTAATGAAATAATGTTTGTAAATCACTCAGTGCAATGCCTGGCCCATAATTAGTGCTCAGTAAATACAGACTCTTATTAAACTGACGGTGTGCCCTTTGTGAAGCTGATTTACCTCTCTAAAGTGAGCAATGTCACTCTCTTCTTGCTGGCAGGAATAAACTCACTAATATGTTTTCTCAGAGCCACTGTCTCCTGGGCCTAAGTGAAGTGACTGGAGTGGGGATAAGGGGAAGTTGACTAAATTGGCCAAGAATCCTGTATTAGACACTGAATGGATGGGATCTGGGAAGCTCCCCCTTGTTGACACTGAAGACATATCCCCCTTATTGAAACATGCCCCACAAAAGGAACAAAAAACAAAATAGGTTGAACCAAGAGCAATTAAGTACAGTGACAGATGTGAGCCTGAGGTGGCAAGCCAATTTACTAAAGAGACTCACTCACTCCAGAGAGCAAAGACCGCTTGCATAGGTTCAAATTTAAACAGCAAGGAAGAGTTGCCAGAAACATCCCAGTGCCTGCCTTGCACAGAAGAAGCAATGAGAATGAGAATCTTTACTCCAAGCCATGAATGGATTGAGTATGGTTTCAGAGAGAAATCATGTGAAGGGAAAATCCTTTCAGATTTTCTTTTTTCCTTCCTTTAATTGTTAACTAACCAAGTCCTCAAAGAGACAATAATATCACCACTTTTACTCTGTTTCCCTATGGTGGATATGAGAACATGAAGTGATTGTTTGTTAAATATTTACGCCCTCGGGCTTCATAAGAGTTATTACAATCACTTCAAGCCCACAGGCCTCCATCAACTTTACTAATGTCATTAATCTTGTCTCTTAACCATCGTGGCCTTCAGTTTTTGCTCTGTCCCCCACCTTGCTTGTCCTTCATGGTAAAGATCAAGGCGTATTCAGTCTCAGAAAGGGAGATGAGTCTCTTCCCTTCTTATGATCAACAAAACCCAGCTATGTATATATTTTGTGGGTCAGTTTTCCTGTGAATTCTCATCACTACTTTTACCAAAGTGTTTGGAACTGAGGCATTTTCCCTTCCTTTTACACAAACATTTTACTTTTTAAAAATTTTAAAGTGATATCTCAGGATTTCCTTGGACACCAGGGTTTCCTTTGACAGTACTAAAAGAAAAGATTTGGCTGTGGATTAGAATAAAGAGCAATAAGTTTGCAGAGTGAAGGTTAGGAATGGGATCTGCAAGGGGCTATTATGTAATTGCTGCCAAGTTTATAGCCTTTAAACCTGAATGGCAAAAAAATATAAATTCAGGGAGTCACAATTGTTGCTTAATCTAGAAGTTGTGTTTTTGCCATTCCTGCATTTATCATCCATTTGTTCATTCATTTAAACATTTATTAAGCTTCCACTATGTGCAGAGTTCTAAGAATGAAACAGTGAATAATGTAGATGCTGTACCTTATAGCACTTTTTGTTTTGGCTGGGAAGGCAGACATGCAAATTATTGCTATAAAACTAGGCGATAGATATAAACAGATATAAACAAAGAGCCAAGGAAAAACTAGAAAAAGGAGCAATTAATTCTCACTAGAAACTCTATAACTTTACTTCAAAAGAAGGGAAAAGGGAGAAGGACATTGAAATGATGAGATATGATGTTCAACTGCCCTGCAGTGGCCAGTGGCTAGCGGCAGCCTCAGAGTCACCACTGGAGCAATAAGAAGCTTTCCCTATAGGGTGATCACACGTGTCGTTTTGCCTGGGGCTGGCTTTGGTTTATACCCTTTGTAATGGTGTATTTGTTCATCCAGCCCCCATTCATGTCCAAAGTGAACACCTGGTTACCTGCAGCTCCCTTGCCTCTTAGTACTAAGATGCTCCCCTGTCTCTTGCTCTCTGGTCCACAGCAAAGAAAGGAGTCCAGGGCATGATCCTCTACCCTGAATCCCCAAGGTGAGAACTGCCAGAGGACTGAAGAGGAGTGGTTGGAAAGTTTAGGTCTGGGGTTGGGGAGATGGCCTTGACCTGAGAAAAGGGCTGAGGGGATGGGCAACGTAGAATCTTCTTTGACTAGGCTTTGCCCACGGTTTCCCAGTATGTGTTGTACAGAACATTTATATACCATATTAATAGATAGTCCATGAATAAACAGGGTTTCCTGGTCATTTATGCTTGGTAAATGCTGTATTAAGCAAGGATACACAGGTTTCTTTACTCAGGATTTAAGGAGCACCTTAAAGGTGCTCAACTACTGCATAATTTCTGCACAGAGCTCTATGCAATGTGCTAGGTACCCAGACTTAGCTATCCCATCTTGGAGCACTCTTTTTATGGAGCATCTTGCAAGGTAGGCATTCATCTCAGGAAGCCCCGCTTTAGGCCCTGAGCTCCACACGTGGCTGCCTTTAGAGAAGATGGCAGTTTCTTTAATAATTCACTGGCCATCCTCTAGTGATGTCACTGGCCTTTCCACTCAGCTGCCACATGTCTTTGGTTGTTGTTACTTTGCCCATTTGTTTTTCCAAATGGTCATTGGGTCTGAAAAATATTTGCATAAGGAATTCTAGACCTCTCATTTTCTACTTAAGGAAATGGAAGCACAGAAATATGAAGTCAATAGCCCCACTGAAAAAAATCTAGATTTATTATTTGTCATCATAAGTTTCTTCATAGGCTACTGGCCCATGGCCAATATAGGGCAGCAGGAAACTCCTCAGGTAGGGAATCCAGTCATCTGAATCCTCATACCTCACGACCCACTAATTAGTCATGTGACTTCATGAAAGCCCGAGGTGGTGGGTTTTTTTTCGCTATAATGAAGGTATTGTAGGATTAATGGTTTTGTTGGATTTAGTTCCACATTTCGTATATCAGTATTGTAAGTTTTATTTTGTTTCCAGTATATATACAATTCTGGAGCATCATGGATTAAGCAGTTTGACTTGGAGTAAATGACATGTGAGGAGCAAAGATGGGATCCTGGAGATTATACTTCCAATCAATGTCTTAGCCCACTAGCCCCTTTTGAGAGTTCTCTGCCTTCATTTTTATGTTTTTTGAAGTTTCTCAAGATACAAAATAACATAAAAATTTAAGCCTGATGCCCCATGCCAGCATCTGTCTTGTACATGGGTCTCAAATTTCACTGAGAATTGTAGACTAACATTTCATAACATCTCAGTGACCCTCGGATCTAAGAAATTCGGGTCAGAGTATAATGAAAGTAGATGTGATGCTCTCAAGAGGGTGGAGAGGAAAGACTGAATATATTAATGAATAGTCCTCTTTACTCCAAAGCCCGTTAAAGATCAAGTCCCAGCCTTTCTCTAATATTAATGAATTACTTTCAAAATTTATACAAATAAATAAATCACTCAGAGAATCAAGAAACACTGAAAACAGAAAAGTGGCAGTCTGACAAACCCAAGTCTTGCAACTGCTTTGATTTATTTTGTCTCTGCCTGAGGGACAACACATGTAATATTCCTGTGTGAGGGTAATTATCCCAGGCTGGTCGTCTTGGGAAAGGACCCCCTGGAGCTGCTGGCTGACCTTGGCACTTTTATGTTTTAGCACATGTCAACATACTGCTGGAGAGAAATACTGTATTACAAAGAACTACTCTCTTCTTCCCCCACGCTTGCTTGGGGTCACTTGATTTGTTTCATTCTCCATAGTATTCTCCTCACATAAGAATTAAAAGCAGGTAGTAAAAAGTAAAGAACCTAAAAATTAGTGCACTCAGTTAAACTTCAAATTTTAACACTGTGTTTTGGTCACAGCCAAGAACTAAGTCTGCCTGGATCTAAGTGATGGCAGTGTTTAAACCTTAAAATTGTCATGTGTCTGGTGATTGAAGTATAAGTGGCTATTAAAAAGTCAACTTGAATTAGCGAGAAGCAACTTTCTAATAGAGCTGAAGTGCAATCAAGCGGATCTGTAGAGGGGATATAAAAATGATCTTCTCTTACAGCCGAAGGGACATTTCAAAGAGAGCCAAGTGCTTTAGAGGAATTTCACAATGTTGCATCTCCCAAACACAATTTAGTGCTTTTTGTAATTGGTTGGGGATATGCTAGAAAGTTCTAGATTGCCTCATTTTCTTCTTCAACTTTTGATTTTGTTCTACTCACTATTTCTTTGTAGCTCTATATTACATTAACAAAAATGGGACCATTAGCATACACACTGTTCAGTGACCTGTTCATTTCACATAATGGTAATAGTGAGTTTTGGCCATTTCACTCCATGTAGAGCTCAGGGCTTAAGCAGAAACTCCCCAGGTTTGAATCCCAATTCTTTCACTAACCATCTGTGTGACTTTGAACAAGTAACTTTACACAGCTGCGCCTTGGTTTCATGACCTAGAAAATAAGAATAATGATAATATATCATTTATAAAGTGGCTATGAGAATTAGAAAGGTCTGACATGTGACGTATGTATACATCTACTGTTTTTTCTAGTCTCTGAGTAATTTTTTATTTTATGCATATACCCTAATGCAGTCAAACATTCTGCAGCTTTTGGTCATTTGAGTTATTTCTTAATAATTTTTCTTTATAGATAATATCCTATGTGCACTAACTGTTAAGATGCTTCTTCACATTTTCTTATTATCTTCCCCTATAAATATTGAAATATATTCCTTCCCTTTTTGGGTGTGTGTGTGTGTGTGTGTGTGTGTGTGTGTGTGTGTGTGTGGTATGCGGGCCTCTCACTGTGTGGCCTCTCCCGTTGCGGAGTACAGGCTCCGGACGCACAGGCTCAGCGGCCATGGCTCACGGGCCCAGCCGCTCCGCGGCATGGGGGATCTTCCCAGACCAGGGCACGAACCCGTGTCCCCTGCATCGGCAGGTGGACTCTCAACCACTGCGCCACCCGGGAAGCCCTATTCCTTCCCTTTTCATTTCCCCCTCCCCATCACACTTTCTATCTCTAATTAAAATAGGGAGTGATTTTCTACCTGACTATAGAGACAGAACTCAGTTCACACATGTGTTCTTTTTTTTTAACATCTTTATTGGAGTATAATTGCTTTACAATGTTGTGTTAGTTTCTGCTGTATAAAAAAGTGAATCAGCTATATGCATACATATATCCCTATATCTCCTCCCTCTTGCACCTAGCTCCCTCCCTCCCTATCCCACCCCTCTAGGTGGTCACAAAGCACCGAGCTGATCTCCCTCTGCTATGTGGGGTCTTCCCACTAGCTATCAGTTTTACATTTTGTAGTGTGTATGCGTCAATGCCACTCTCTCACTTAGTCTCAGCTTACCCTTCCCCCTCCCCATGTCCTCAACTTCATTGTCTACATCTGCATCTTTATTCCTGTCCTGCCTCTAGGTTCTTCAGAACCTTTTTTTTTTTTTTAGATTCCATATATATGTGTTAGCGTACAGTATTTTTTTTCTCTTTCTGACTTACTTCACTCTGTATGAGACTCTAGGTCCATCCATCTCACTACAAATAACTCAATTTCATTTCTTTATATGGCTGAATAATATTCCATTGTATATATGTGCCACATCTTGTTTACCCATTCATCTATTGATGGACACTTAGGTGGTTTCCATGTCCTGGCTATTGTAAATAGTGCTGCAGTGAACACTGTGGTACATGACTCTATCTGAATTATGGTTTTCTCAGGGTATATGTCCAGTAGTGGGATTGCTGGGTCATATGGTAGTTCTATTTTTATTTCTTTAATGAACCTCAATACTGTTCTCTATCAATTTACATTCCCACCAAAAGTGCAAGAGGGTTCCCTTTTCTCCAAACCCTCTCCAGCATTTATTGTTTGTAGATTGTTTGATGATGGCCATTCTGACCGGTGTGAGGTGATACCTCATTGTAGTTTTGATCTGCATTTCTCTAATGATTAGTGATGTTGAGCATCCTTTCATGTGTTTGTTGGCAATCTGTATATCTTCTTTGGAGAAATGTCTATTTAGGTCTTCTGCCCATTTTTGGACTGGGTTTTTTGTTTTCTTCATATTGAGCAGCATGAGCTGCTTATATATTTTGGAGATTAATCCTTTGTCAGTTGCTTTGTTTGCAAATATTTTCTCTCATTCTGAGTGTTGTCTTTTTATCTTGTTTATGGTTTCCTTTGTTGTGGAAAAACTTTTCAGTTTCATTAGGCCTCATTTGTTTATTTTTGTTTTTATTTCCATTTCTCTAGGAGGTGGGTCAAAAAGGATCTTGCTGTGATTTATGTCATAGAGTGTTCTGCTTATGTTTTCCTCTAAGAGTTTGATAGTGTCCAGTCTTACATTTAGGTCTTTAATCCATTTTGAGTTTATTTTTGTTTATGGTGTTAGGGAGTATTCTAATTTAATTCTTTTATAAGTAACTGTCCAGTTTTCCCAAAACCAATTGTAGAAGAGGCTGTCTTTTCTCCATTGTGTATTCTTGCCTCTTTTATCAAAGATGAGGTGACCATATGTGCATGGGTTTATCTCTGGGCTTTCTATCCTGTTCCATTGATCAATATTTCTGTTTTTGTGCCAGTACCATATTGTCTTGATTACTGTAGCTTTGTAGTATAGTCTGAAGTCAGGGAGCCTGATTGTTCCAGCTCTGTTTTTCATTCTCAAGATTGCTTTGGCTATGTGGGTCTTTTGTGTTTCCATACAAATTGTGCAGTTTTTTGCTCTAGTTCTGTGAAAAATACCATGGGTAGTTTGAGAGGTATTGCACTGAATCTGTAGATGGCTTTGGGTAGTATAGTCATTTTCACAATGTTGATTCTTCCAATCCAAGAACATGGTATATCTCTCCATCTGTTTGTATCAGCTTTAATTTGTTTCATCAGTGTCTTATAGTTTTCTGCATACAGGTCTTTTTTTCTCCTTAGGTAGGTTTATTCCTAGGTATTTTATTCTTTTTGTTGCAATGGTAAATGGGAGTGTTTCCTTAATTTTTCTTTCAGATTTTTCATCATTAGTGTATAGGAATGCCAGAGATTTCTGTGCATTAATTTTGTATCCTGCTACTTTACCAAGTTCATTGATTAGCTCTAGTAATTTTCTGGTAGCATCTTTAGGATTCTCAATGTATAGTATCATGTCATCTGCAGACAGTGACAGTTTTACTTCTTCTTTTCTGACTTGGATTCCTTTTATTTCCTTTTCTTCTCTGATTGCTGTGGCTAAAACTTCCAAAACTACGTTGAATAATAGTGGTGAGAGTGGGCAACCTTATCTTGTTCCTGATCTTAATGGAAATGTTTTCAGTTTTTCACCATTGGCTGTGGGTTTCCCATATATGGTCTTTATTATGTTGACGTAATATCCCTCTATGCCTACTTTCTGGAGAGCTTTTATCATAAATGGGTGTCGAATTTTGTCAGAAGCTTCTTCTACATCTATTGAGATGATCATATGGTTTTTCTCCTTCAATTTGTTAATATTGTTTATCACATTGATTGATTTGCATATATCGAAGAATCCTTGCATTCCTGGGTTAAACCCCACTTGCTCATGGTGTATGATCCTTTTAATGTGCTGTTGGATTCTGTTTGCTAGTATTTTTTTTTGCAGATTTTCATGTCTATTTTCATCAGTGATATTGGCCTGTAGTTTTTTTGTGTGACATTTTTGTCTGGTTTTGGTATCAGGGTGATGGTGGCCTTGTAGAATGAGTTTGGGAATGTTCCTCCCTCTACTGTATTTTGGAGAGTTTGAGAAGGATAGGTGTTAGCTCTTCTCTAAAGGTTTGATAGAATTCGCCTGTGAAGTCCTGGGCTGTTGTCTGTGGAAAATTTTTAATCACAATCTCAATTTCAGTGCTTGTGATTGGTCTGTTTATATTTTCTATTTCTTCCTGATTCAATCTCAGAAGGTTGTGCTTTTCAAGGAATTTGTCCATTTCTTCCAGGTTGTCCATTTTATTGGCATATAATTGCTTGTAGTAATCTCTCATTATCCTTTGTATTTCTGCAGTGTCAGTTGTTACTTCTCCTTTTTCATTTCTAATTCTGTTGATTTGAGTCTTCTCTCTTTTTTTCTTGATGAGCCTGGTTAATGGTTTATCAATTTTGTTTATCTTCTCAAAGAACCAGCATTTAGTTTTATTGATCTTTGCTATCTATTGATCTTTGCTATTGATCCTTCTGCTAACTTTGTGGTTTTTTGTTCTTTCTCTAATTGCTTTAGTTATAAAGTTAGGTTGTTTATTTGAGACGTTTCTTGTTTCTTGAGGCAGGATTGTATTGCTATATTTTTCCCTCTTAGAACTTCTTTTGCTGCATCCCATAGGTTTTGGGTGATCGTGTTTTCATGTCATTTGTTTTCATTGTCATTTTTCATTTGTTTCTAGGTATTTTTAGGTATGATTTCCTCTTTGATTTCTTCAGTGATCTCTTGGTTATTTAGTAGCATATTGTTTAGCTGCCATGTAGAAAAATTTTTACAGATATTTTCCTGTAATTGATAGCTAGTCTCATAGCATTAGGGTCAGAAAAGATACTTGATATGATTTCAATTCTCTTAAATTTACCAAGGCTTGATTTGTGACCTAAGATATGATATATCCTGGAGAATGTTCCATGGGCACTTGAGAAGAAAATGTATTCTGTTGTTTTTGGTTGGAATGTCCTATAAATATCAGTTAAGTCCTTCTTGTTTAATATATCATTTAAAGCTTGTGTTTCCTTATTTATATTAATTTTGGATGATCTGTCCATTGGTGAAACTTGGGTGTTAAATTCCCCTACTATGATTGTGTTACTGTCAATTTTACATTTTATGGCTGTTAGCATTTGCCTTATGTATTGAGATGCTCTTATGTTGGGTGCATAAATATTTACAATTGCTATATCTTCTTCTTGGATCAATCCCTTGATCATAATGTAGTGTCCTTCTTTGTCTCTTGTAATAGTCTTTATTTTAAAGTCTATTTTTTCTGACATGAGAATTGCTACTCCAGCTTTCTTTTGATTTCTATTTGCATGAAATATCTTTTTCCATCCCCTCACTTTCAGTCTGTATGTGTTGTAGGTCTGAGGTGGGTCTCTTGTAGACATCATATATATGGGTCTTGTTTTTGTGTTCATTCAGCCAGTCTATGTCTTTTGTTTAGAGCATTTAATCCATTTACATTTAAGGTAATTACTGATATTTATGTTCCTATTGACATTTTCTTAACTTTTTTGGGTTTTTATTGTAGGTCTTTTCCTTTTCTTGTGTTTCCTGCCTAGAGAAGTTCCTTTAGCATTTGTTGTAAAGCTGGTTTGGTGGTGCTGAACTCTCTCAGCTTTTGCTTGTCTGTAAAGGTTTTAATTTCTCTGTCGAATCTGAATGAGATCCTTGCTGAGTAGAGTAATCTTGGTTGTAGGTTTTTCCCTTTCATCACTTTAAATATGCCCTGCTACTCCCTTCTGGCTTGCAGAGTTTCTGCTGAAAGATCAGCTGTTAACCTTATGGGGATTCCCTTGTACTTATTTGTTGCTTTTCCCTTGCTGCTTTTAATATTTTTTCTTTGAACTTAGTTTTTGATAGTTTGATTAATGTGTGTTTTGGTATGTTTCTCTGTGGATTTATCCCGTATGGGACTCTCTGTGCTTCCTGGACTTGATTGACTATTTCCTTTCCCATATTAGAGATGGTTTCAACTATAATCTCTTCAAATATTTTGTCAGTCCCTTTCTTTTACTCTTCTTCCCTGGGACCCCTATAATTCGAATGTGGGCATGCTTAATTTTGTCCCAGAAGTCTCTGAGACTGTTTTCAATTCTTTTCATTCTTTGTTCTTTATTTTGCTCTGGTAGTTATTTCCAGTATTGTATCTTTCAGGTCATTTATCCATTCTTCTGCCTCAGTCATTCTGCTACTGATTCCTTCTAGAGAGTTTTTAATTTCATTTATTGTGTTGTTCATCATTCTTTGTTTGCTCTTTAGTACTTCTAGGTCCTTATTAAACGTTTCTTGTATTTTCTCCATTCTATTTCCAAGATTTTGGATCATGTTTACTATCATTACTCGGAATTCTTTTTCAGGTAGACTGCCTATTTCCTTTTCATTCATTTGTTCTGTTGGGTTTTTACCTTGCTCCTTCATCTGCTGCATATTTCTCTCTGTCTTTTCCTTTTGCTTAACTTACTGTGTTTGGGGTCTCCTTTTTGCAGGCTGCAAGTTCATAGTTCCTGTTGTTTTTGGTGTCTGCCCCCAGTGGGTAAGGTTGGTTTAGTAGGTTGTGTCAATTTCCTGGTGGAGAGGACTGGTGCTTGTGTTCTGGTGGGTGGTGCTGGATCTTGTCTTTCTGGTGGGCAGGGCTTCATCTGGTGGTGTGTTTTGGGTTGTTGGTGAACTTATTATGATTTTAGGCAGCCTCTCTGCTAATGGGTTTGTTTGTGTTCCTGTCTTGCTAGTTGTTTGGCATAGAGCGTCCAGCACTGGAGCTTGCTGGTCGTTGAGTGGAGCTGGCTCTTAGCTTTGAGATGGAGATCTCTGGGAGAGCTCTCGCCAGTTGATATTACGTAGGGCCTGGAGATCTCTGGTGGTACAATGTCCTGAACCTGGCTCTCCTACCTCAGAGGCTCAGGCCTGACACCTGGCCCAAGCACCAAGACCCTGTCAGCCACACAGCTCAGAAGAAAAGGGAGGAAAAAAGAAAGAAAGGAAATAATAAAATAAAGTTATTAAAATAAAAAAAATTATTATTAAAATAAAAAAATTAAAAATTGAGAAAAAAGAAGAAGAGAGCAACCAAACCAGTAAACAAATCCACCAATGACAACAAGCACTAAAAACTAAACTAAGATAAACATATATATCAGAAACTAGTCAGTCACATACAGCAAACCCCAAGTCTACAGTTGCTCCCAAAGTCCACTGCTTCACTTTTGGGTTGATTCGTTGTCTGTTCAGGTATTCCACAGATGCAGGGTACATCAAATTGATTGTGAAGATTTAATCCGCTGCTCCTGAGACTGCACGGAGAAATTTCCCTTTCTCTTCTGTGTTTGCATAGCTCCTGGGATTCAGCTTTGGATTTGGCCCCGCCTCTGCGTGTAGGTCACCCTCCGGCATCTGTTCTTCACCCAGATAGGATGGGGTTAAAGGAGCGTCTGATTAGGGGGCTCTGGCTCACTCAGGCTGGGGCAAGGGAGGGGTACAGAATGCAGGGTGACCCTGTGGTGGCAGAGGCCAGTGTGATGTTGCAACAGCCTGAGGTGTGCATTGTTTTCTCCTGGGGAAGTTGTCCCTGGATCACAGCACCCTGGCAGTGGCAGGCTGCACAGGCTCCCGGAGGGGGACAGGCGGTGTGTGGATAGTGACCTGTGCTTGCATGCAGGATTCTTGGTGGCTGTAGTGGCAGTGTTAGTGTTTTATGCCCATCTCTGGTTTCTGAGCTGATAGTCACAGCTTACACCTGTCTCTGTAGCTCCTTTAGGAGGTGCTCTGCCTTCTGTGGGCAGACAGGGAAGGATTCTTCTCTCTTTGTGCACCCCAAAACAATGGTCTCTTGCTGCTTAGGCAGGTCCAGAGTTTTTCCCGGACTCCCTCCCAGCTAGCTGTAGCACACTAGCCCCCTTCAGGCTATGTTCACACAGCCAACCTGAGTCCTGTTCCTGGGATCTGAACTCTGAAGCCCGAGCCTCAGCTCCCAGCCCCCACCCACTCCAGCGGGTGAGCAGACAAGCGTCTCTGGTTGTTGAGTGCTGGTCAGCACCGATCTTCTCTGTGGGAATCTCTCTGCTTTGCCCTCTGTACCCCTGTTGCTGTGCTCTCCTCCATGGCTCCAAAACTTCCTTGCCACCCATCACCCCGTCCTCACCAATGAAGGTGCCCCTTAGTGTGTGGAAACTTTTCCTCCTTCACAGCTTCCTCCCAGAGGTGAAGGTCCCATCCCTATTCTTTTGTCTCTGTTTTTTTCTTTTGCCCTACCCAGGTACGTGGGGACTTTCTTGCCTTTTGGGAGGTCTGAGGTCTTCTGCCAATGTTCAGTAGGTTTACTGTAGGAGTTGTTCCACATGTAGGTGTATTTTTGATGTATTTTGGGGGAGGAAGGTGATCTCCACGTCTTACTCTTCCACCATCTTAAAGGTCCTCCACATATGTGTTCTTTTGAAAGATCCATTGTCTAGCGTCTTTGGGTGTTGTCATCCATACATTTAACTATTGCCCGGTAAACTCACTATGTTCTTTCATTCTGGGCTCGAATACATAGGTCATAATGAGAGAACAAGTGGACATCTTCTAACAGTTTATTTTTGACCATCAAATAATCTCATTCTTCATCTATCATGCTTCCAGCTGACATTTCACGTTAAGGGTCTCTCTGCTTCTGACTTCTGCAACTTTCCTCCTACAGCTCTTTCTTGGCCACTTCTTTCTCCCTTGTGTACTGGGAATAGGTTAAAGGGGATAAATGAGAGACGATCCTTGCCCTCAAAGGAGTTAACTTGGGAGGAAAGACAGCAAACAGGGCTTGACTCCACACAAGTCTGACAGAAAAACTTTGAAAGTGAGCAAAAGAAGTAAGCTGGTGATTACAACACAGTGTGAGAGTCTCTATGACGAAAGAGTTGTAGAAAGGGAAGCTGGAAGTCAGCACTATTTAATTACACATTGCCTCTGGGTCTATGAGGCAAAGGACCTTAGGCTGAAAGTATACCTTGGAAATATCACTTTCTATTGAAGAGGAAATTTGAGCCTGACATTCTTTTTTTAATTTAATTTTTTTTAAATAAGAATATTGGGTGTGAGACTCAGACACCAATTTATCTATCTATTTATTTATTTATTTATTTATTTATTTTTTGCGGTATGCGAGCCTCTCACTGTTGTGGCCTCTCCTGTTGTGGAGCACAGGCTCCGGACACACAGGCTCAGCGACCATGGCTCATGGGCCCAGCTGCTCCACGGCATGTGGGATCTTCCCAGACTGGGGCACGAACCCGTGTCCCCTGCATCGGCAGGCAGACTCTCAACCACTGCGCCACCAAGGAAGCCCATATATATCAATTTTTATTGATATTTTATTATTATCTCCACCAAACTTCAATATTTACAACCCAATAAGTATAAATTCACCTATAAACCAAAATTGCATATTTTTTTAGCAGAAACTGTCAGTTGCTCCTTCTTCCTAGATAGCAAGATCTCATCTTTGTACCCAGACTCCTCCTAAGAAAGGGGGTCATGCTTAACCAAAGGAAATTATGGCAGTTCCTTTTCCCACTTTCCAGCCTGCTTTGCCCCTGAAGTTATCTGGTGAATCAATTCCAACCTCTGATACTTAAAGAGAAATCTGTTTTGTGGGGGTTGGGAGTGAAGGACTATCAGGAAAGTAGGTGAAAATGCACCACTTTTATGCCTTGAATACTGCAGCTGTCTTGCGACCATGAGGTGACAATCAGGATGGAAAGGCTTGAGAGAATTTCAGAGCCATGTGTCCTGAAGTTTTGAGCCACCAAACCAACATCACTTGCCTCCAGATTTCTTTTATCCAAGAAAAATTATTTCCTATTCATTTAGGCCTCTGAAAAGTTGAGTTTTATGTAACTGTCTTTGAAATCAATTCTATTAGCTATAGTTAAACAGTTTGGTATTGAACTATTTAATTTATATATCACAAATAATTGTTAACTAGTAAAATTTATGCCCTCAGTAGGCTTTGATTCAACACCTAATTATCTATCTGTCCTTCTGGACACTCATTTATCTATCATCTATTTCAGAAACTGAGAAATTTCTATTGACTTAACTGGGCTTGTTTATGGACTGTAACTATTCAATCATTTTTTTCTAAGAAGTCTCATTGGATATCTCTAAAACAATAAGACCCTGTTTGGTATTTGTGACATTTGCTTTTCCACATGGAATTATATGATTTTTTAAACTAAATTTTAAGCTGGAGGAGAGCAGAGAACATTTCTGTTTTGCTCACTTTTGCTTATTCAGTCCTCACTCAGGGCTTAAATAACAAAATAGACATGTAACACACATTTACTGAATCCCTAATGTGAGCCCAGCATCAGTACATCAGAGAAAAATCAAGGACTTTCTCCTTAGTACCCTTTCCCTCACTTTTGTCATACATTCTCTCCCTGCCTTGTGATGATGCCTCATAATATAATAAAGGCCTACATGCTTTCCCCCACTCTTCTTCTCTAAGTTACTCTAAGGGGTTGGTCTATCAACATTCTTTTTCTCCCAGTGTCTAGTGCTCAACCAACTGTTTCAGAGAAAAGCATTTTGTTCTTTTTTTAGTGTTAATTCATTTATGATTATTCTGGATGACCTGTGTTTGTAAATAGAAACAGCAACAATAATAATAATTAACACCACTTACTAGGTTCCAGATATCATTGTATGCATTTAAAATACATAACTCATTTAATAACCTAAATAACTCTATGAAATTGGTTGCCATAATTACCCTCAGGTTACAGAAAAGAAAACTGAGGCTCAAGGTTAAACAGCTAGTTGTGCTGGAGCTGGGTTTAAGCTACATTCCTTACCATTACACTAGTGATTCCCAAAGTGAGGTCCCCAGACTAACAGCATCCACATCACCTGAGAACTTGTTAGTGATGCAAATTATTGGATCTCATCCCAGACCAACTGATTCAAAAACTCTGGGAGTGGGAGCCTAGCAATCTGCGTTTTAACAAGGCTCTCCAAGTTGTTTTGTTTTGCACAGTAAAATTTGAGAATCAATGCATTACACTATGCTGTCTTACAAAAGGTGATTTAAACTAGCAAAACGTTATGGAAGTTAATTCAAAAAACTAATTAACTCCAAAGAAATGAAAGCTGGGCTTACTTTTAGGTAGAGACTGACTGGCTGCCTTCCAGCTTCCTTTACTCATAGGAGATGAATGAATGAATGAATGCTTACATCTGTGAGGATAATTGTTCTTGGGTGTGTTGGACATTGTGGGCATTAAAGCGACAGTATAGAGGATGTCCAGCTAGGTAAAAAAGACATATTTGAATATAAAGAAGGAATAGAGACATGATCAAATTTTTAAAGTGTAGGCTGGTTTTTCCCAATGCCAGTTATA
This sequence comes from Neophocaena asiaeorientalis asiaeorientalis, assembly GCF_003031525.2. Taxonomy (NCBI): domain Eukaryota; kingdom Metazoa; phylum Chordata; class Mammalia; order Artiodactyla; family Phocoenidae; genus Neophocaena; species Neophocaena asiaeorientalis. The sequence goes on along the minus strand of NW_020174419.1, from coordinate 1,826,668 downwards.
AATCAGGGCCTGCTCTTCCTAACATTACCTGGATAGAATACGGAAATGTAAGGTAATTGCATTATTAAATTAAGAAAAGCATAATAATGTATCTGAGCTATGCAAAAAATATATAATGCATTCATTAGCTCAATGTACCTGGGATTTGAATTTTTTGCTCACTTGTATTATTTGTGCCATGCCTAACCACTTCTTTTAGCTCAGATAATCAAGTCTTGAATGTATGTGTGTGTGCAGTTGGGACTAATTGGTGTAATTAATGTATGTGTAATGGCTTTAGCTGGCTAATGTCTGAAGGGAGCAGAAAAAATAAGCAAATTCATGAAGTAGGTTTTAGATTAGCATCTATACCCAAGATAATGTTTTTTTCAGCAAGAAATTCAGCCTTCATTATGGCCTTTAGTTAATAAAGATGTGGTTGGATTTCATAAGTGAACTTGCTTCACCCTAAGGAGTCCAGTTTAGCAAAGACATTTTACATAAACTATTAGCAGCCCAAAGCAGAAGCTTTTGGCTAAATGATATTCTGATAATATAAAGTAAACTAAGACTATAATTACAATGTGAATTTACCAATTCCTTTTTCTTCCTCTTTGAAAATGTTGAATTAACTTTCTTTGTTTCATTCTGTTTTCATATTCTGCCTGATTTCAGAAAAGATTTGAGGCTATTTATAAAAATAAGTGCTCAATAAAAAGAAAAAATTATAAAGAAATCAGGGAGGAATGAAAATGAGGGTTGGTTTAAAAAATGATACCTTTACACTTGTACTAGGTAAACAAATATATTACAGTGAAGTTCAAGTCCAAGAAACATATGGAGCCTCTAAACAATGCAATGTATAGCTCCAATCCTGTTTTGCAGAACCTTATAGTTCAGCATGGGAGTGAGGTGATAGTGAAATAGACACTTTAAAAATCCTTATTTTCTCCTCAATTGTTTTAGCATAGCTATGAATATGATCAATAAATTATCTTTCCAATTGGGTTAACTGGTAAACCCAAAGACATCTGTTTGGATGTTGCAAAGAAAAGGTGTTAGAAACTAGACCTAAGAAGCCAAGTTTTTTTTTTTTTCCTTTCTAATTATCAGCTTTGAACTTTATTTACTAGACTGTTTCTTTTCAAATCTGCAAAAGCATGTGTTAATATTGTATTTCCTATGTAGACCAATCTAAGATCTTGTGACCTAATGTTCTTACTGGCACATGTTAATCTTTCTTTCTCTATTTGAAACCATCAAATTTATCTGAACATCAATCACCCTCAGTAGGATCCTGGGGAAAACAATCGCAGAGTAGAGGCTATGAGAACATCAATTAATATGCAGTATTAAATCTATCAGAAGGGTAGGGAGAAGAACACTCAGTCATTCCACTGGTTTTCATTTGCTGAGAGAAACAGCCTTCACACCTGAGTCACAGTCACAGCTTGGTTTTCTCTCAATTAAGCCTATCCTTGTCTGAAGCAATGAAGGCTGGGGGGTGAGAGCAGGGCACACACTAATGAAACTCCCTGCAGAACAAGGGCATTCGGCAGAAAGTGTTGCAAGGAGGAATCACATAATCTGTATTTAAAATTCCTTATTAAGCAAGCATTTAAAACTTCATTGTACATCAGCTATGCCACAGAAAACCAGCATAAAAATCAGAAACTATTATAGGTTGCAGTCTGAATGCAAGCCATAGTAAGATTATTGTGAAATATATATTTTTAAATCAAAACAGGAAAATTCTATGAGGTTTAAAGTTTGCTGTGAATGTGCCTTGATCTAGCAATTCTCAGCTTAGTGTTTTGCATGCTTATATTTATAAATGATATTACTTAAAGGACCATCCAAATGTTAGTCTGTGGTACAGCTTCATAAGGTCAGTACATTTAAGACCAATTTACCTCTATAGCCATTAAGAAAAAAAAAAGTACTTGCCACTTACTGATGTTATGTAATGCTCCCCAAGAACCAAAATTGTACCTGCTAGGTCCTGGATTAACTTCTGATACATGACAGCTTTTACAGAAATAGAATTTCAGTCCCTGCCAACTTAGTTTAAAATAATAGTCTTTTATTACTTGCTTTTTAATTTGAGCATCATGGCTTTGTGTGAAATATTTATTACTGTTAATGGCACAAATTTCTTGTGGATAAATGCATTATTCAGTAAATGTGTACTGAGTATGTACTATATGGAAGGTGTTGGTTTATGCACTAGGGAGATGAAAATACTATAACAGTCTCTGCTTTAAGGCTCTTGTAGTCTAGTAGAGGAGATACATGAATAAACCCAGTGTGGCAAATGCTGAGATAGAAGCATGCTGAGGATGCCACGGGAGCACACACAGTGTTAAGAGGGAGAAGGGGCTCTTTCAACACTTCCTGGTGAGTGTGTAAACACATAGCAGCTGTGTCTTAAAGGAGGAAGAAGGAGTCAGCAGAGTGTAGTAAGGAAGAGAGAGAGCAGGCATGGTAGAGAGAGACTTTCAGGCAATGAGAATATTTTGTGCAAGGAAGACCTTGTAAGCCATCGTAGTATATCTCAAGAACTCTTGGTTTTCTATTATGAAATATAAAGTGTTTGTGTATGTGTGGTGTGTGCATCAAGGCTGTGGGGGTATTTGGTAGAAATAGAGCTGAAAGGCGAAAGTTTGTGGTTGGATGACAAAAACACAAACAAACCCATAGACTATGTGAAAGAACCTGAGCTTGGTCTGTGGGTAACAGGAGCCTGCTGAAAATGTATAAGCAGAGGAATAATGTGTGATCACATTGACGTTTTAGAAACCAGAGTGTAAGTGGATGAAAGGAACAGGTGAGTTTGAGAGTCCTTTCAACCTTGCTTTTGATATAATGAGAGCATTGCTTTCCCATTAATGGAAAGGAGAACTGTGAATAATAGTTTTTAAATCTTCACACTATACTGAGGTTTTTAGAGTTAATTGTCTCTAAGAAAAGTTAAAACTATAATTTTTTTAAAAGGCAAAATATCAATATCATTAAGTCAACATGTTAGAAATATTTTGTCCTTTATGCTCTCATTTATTTATACATTCGCTTGTTTATTTTTAATTAAACCTTCATCTGATTTCCCTACTAGACTGTAAGAAACATGAAGGAAGGTTTGTGTCTATCTTATTCTCAGTCTCATCCTCAGAAGTCAGCACAGTGACTGACATTTACAGAAATATAACTAATACTTCTTGAGGTGATTGGAACTGACTTGAAGTTTGGGTCCCTAAATTTTCATGAAAGATATTGTCGAGTGAACTTCAAGAAAAGCAGAATTAAGCTATATATATATTTATCCTATGTGGTTTATACAAGTTATACTGAGAATGGTTGGGAGGCCCTTTACCTGGCTATCTTTAAAAAGAAAATCTAGCAACAAATTAGTATATGTAAAAAATCATTCACCTCCTTGGAAGTGAGACTCATTGATTTCTCTAGTTCACTTTGAAGTTCTTCAAAGAGCAAATGGTTCACAGTCCCCATGCTGGGAGACAAAAGTGTCACTGATTTATGTGCTAAGCAGTATTCCATCAGGCTGTGGGATATTTTAGGGCCACAAGCCAGGAATGAGACAGCCAAGGAAAACTTGGAGACACAGATTAGGGGCAGAGAATAAATATACTGATTATGGGATGTTCCCAGAAGCCAGTGGTCAACCAGGGGATATTTCATTAGAAGTGAAAATTAAGCAATTACTCATTTTTTTCTCTCTGCCTACAAACCCATTCTCACTATGCACACTTCACTGAAAAGCTATAATTTTTCTTACTGTGTTTGCTTAAGTCCTTCTTCACCTCCAATTAACACCAACAGAACTGTTTGAGATGAGCCTCCTCCAGGCAAATTCTCTCACTTCTGATCCAGAGGCTGTGAAGTGTGAACTAGAAGCATCTACAGTGTGCCAAGGGTTGCCCCATTCAGAAAGAGATATAGCATCATTAATTCCAAGAGCTCCTATTTTTACTGGGAAAATAGACAAGTATATCAGCCAAACAGGGTATCAAATTAAGTGTATGATCAAAGTTGGTACATGTTTTTAGAAGAAGATGGTGAAAGGGCAAAAATTGCACTTCAGGTGGGGGTAGTACAGAGGCAAAAGTGTGTATGAGCAGGAGTTAGCCAGGATGAAGATGGAAGGGAAATTAGCCAGAGCATTTAGTGGATTTGAAATACAAAGAGAAAGAGGGAGCATGGCAGTTCATAGAACCACAAGTTGAGAAGTCATGTACAACAGGTATTAAGCTCTTACCCTATTCCTTCTCCCCTCAGTATCTCACCAAGCTTTATTTCTCCTTTTCTGGGTTACTGATTTTCCATCAATTTGTTCCTAGCCATTTTGTTTTTGACAGAGTCACCAACATCTGGTATTCTCCTGCCTCTCTGATCTTTGGCTATGCCTCACTTCCCCTGGCATCCGCCTACATGTAGGATTTAACTGAGGAATCTGTCTTTTGTCTTTTCATGTTGTTGCTCTGCCCTGTCTCTGTGGGTTATCTCTTCACTTCTATGATTCCAGGGAGCATGGAATGTCAATTCACAAATCTCTATCACTAGATCTGAGCATTTCCAAGCTCAGCATGTAAGCTGCCTCCTGGGTACAACCATCAAGGTGTTCTATATGCACTTGAATTCTAATAGAAATTTATTTTAACCTCCCTGTCCAAAATAACATCTGCTCTGCTTCCTGTAAGCTTAGATTGTATTGACATCATTATTTAAACAGCCTCTAATCTAGAAACGTCTCTGCCATTCTCAAATCCTCTCTGTCTCACTGCCACCACATCACTCTCTAATATGTTTTCTAGATAATCCAGCCTAGTTTTTCAATTACTAATAACTTAAATTAGACTTTGGTCTCATTCTTACTTGCATTTCTGTAATAGCTTTCTAAAATGAACTTCTTGCCACCAGAAATTATTCTTACTGCTTCTGGAATGATATCCTATCTCTCCCTCAAAACAATACCAAGATCAAACACAACAAACTTGATCTTGTTTCTCCAGCAGCATTAAGTAAAACTGTCTCACCAAGTATTCCTTTACAGTGTTCTTTCAGACCCTGATTACAGCAAAGGAAACCAGCATATTTGATGGTCGTATGAGTTTATCCTTCTGTGACACTGTATAATCACCCTTTTTTTAAGAGAAAGGATGAACAGATCTTAGGGGTAAACCACCTTCACAGGTAAAAATATGTATCCAGAATTTAGAAATATTATTTTGTTTTTATAATTATTTTAGGACTCTCCAAAACCAGACTTGTCTTCCATCTCGGGGCTAAGTTCTCCTTTTATTCTTTTAGTTTCAATGAGGTGGACATAGAAAAGAGACATACACCAGTCGAAGATTTTTGTTTGTTTTTACTTCTCACCCCTTTTGTTCCTCTGTCCAAGAAATGCTAAATCACATGACTATGCTTCTTACACTGCTTTAGTGCTCTGGTCAAAGGTGGGATGACTTTAACCAACAGCAGGACCTCTGAACTAGAGAGGTGTGGATGTTTGGTCCCCAGCCCTGCTGCAGGGGCATGATCAGACAATCCTTGCAAAGGAGGCTGTATTAACCCTACAGAGGCAGAATCCACATACCTGGGTGACTGCCCATGACCACTCTGGTTTCACTTTAGCAGAGTCGTGGTGTCCTCTAGTGTTTTCTTTGGGAGCAAGTTACTCTCCATTCACTAATATAGATATTAAAAAACAAAAAAGTATATAATTTCCATCAGGAAAGCTTCTTATAGGATTTTTTCCCCAAATATATTTCTTTCCTTGCTGCAATATATGTACAATTTGTCTTTGGGGAAAGAAGGCATAAATCTTGGTGTAACTTGCTTAATAGTCACAGTTTGTTAATTCCATTTTTCCCTCACTTAAGAAAGAAAACAGTTTCTGTTTGCATGGAATGTCAGGAATCTTCAGGCCATTAGACTCAGGGTTGACATCGGTATATTCTATTTTATTGAGTGATGCATACTTTCCATTTTTGACCAGGATATAAATCTTCTTTGTAACATAAAATTATGAATTTAACATAATGAACATATTTAAAGAAAAATATTAAGTAGATAATACTATGGTAGGTACATGGATTTAACAAAAATTTTCAAGATGGTAGATGAAAAGTTTACAGTTCAGAAAACACTGACTTAGAGGGGAAAGTATAGCTTTTGTTAGCTGTGGCATCTTTAGCTTTGAATCCCAGTTCCAGCCCCAACATGAGCAATCACCAAATCTTATTTATTAGTTATTATTCTACAGTTTCTCTCCCAGATATTTTTTTCTGTGCTCTTTGTTTCCCTCCTTCTAGTTCCTACAGGATAAAAGTACACACTTGGCTTCAACTTATTTTTCAATTCTTATCTTCTACCAAAGAATCCAATTTAGGCAGAGATTTGCTATTTTTTTGAGTATATCCTGTGCCTCTCCACACTGACACTTATTTAGTAGCACTTGCCCAGTGTGATGATTGCCCATTGTCAACACAACATCACTGCATCACTTCCTCTGTAATGCAGAGGCGAAGCTAGGAAATACCTTTCCCTGACATGTCACCTCAACATCTGCGTTACAAAAACAATAGCTGTTTTATTATATACATGAATTTTATGAGTCAGGAATTTGGACAAGGCACAGAAGGTATTACTTGTCTCTTAACACAATTACTAGAGCCTCATATGGGAAGGTTCAAATGTCTGAACAATCTAGAAATTGTCTTACTCAAATGTCTGGTCTCAGCTGGGACACTCTCCATCTATCTGAAATTTTCTTATGGCATGGCAGTTGGGTTCTGAGAGAGAACATCCCAAAAATTAGGGTTGAGACTGAGAATTCCAAGAGAACTAGGAGGAAGCTCATGGCTTTTTATGACTTAGCTGCAGAAGTCACATAGTGTCACTTCTGCTGTGCTCTATTGGTTAAGCAGACCTACAAGTCTGTCTAGATCCAAGATGCGGGGACAATGACCCCATATCTTGATGAGGAAGGATTAATGATTTATGGGGCCATATTTTAAAACTGCCACACATATGTGTCAAGAGCCGGTGAGAGTCTATTTTTTTTAAAAAAAAGATGAATAATAGATTGTCTATTTCCTTAAGACGCTTTTTTGGTTGTTTGTTACCACAAAACAAAACATTGTGTAACATTTTGAAAGGGTTCAGACCTTACTGAAACTGGTACACTTTGGACTTAAATGAATGGCAATGATGCAGAGTAATGCCATCTTGAAAATACTGCAACGTTGAAGAATTAACAGCCACCTCTTCAGTTGTAGGACCAGGTGCAGGGTCGACTGTGGATGTTGTAGTCAGAAAGAGGGAGGCCATCTTCCCGCTGCTTACCTGGAGAGATGAGCCTCTGCTAGTAAGGGGGTAATTCCTTATGCCGGATCTTGCTATTTATCCTGTTGATGGTGATATTGGGCTCTGCCTCCAGCCTGATGGTCTTTATGGTCTGGACTATTAAGTGGCTCAGTGCACTAACATGTTATAATAATCTTTTCCCTTTTCTGTAGTTCTGCATCCCTTTGAACTTTTCTTTAACATGGATCTCATTGTATATTGCATTGTTATTTTTTACATCTAGCATATCTTTCTTATTAACACTTTCAGAGAATTTAAGAGAATTTTGTACTTTTGATGGTAGCTGGCACAGTGTCATGTGTCTGATTTTCATGACATTAATTGAATTGCATCTTCTCTGGGTATAAGAATTTTAAATGTTCAATGTTTCATGGGAATGGCTTCACACCAAATGGTTTATAGAATATTGATCAGTATTAAGCTCTTCAGTTACAATTAATCTCAGAGAAATTGTACCATTTCTTGCAAATTCATTTTTTCAACAAGACATATTGAGCCCTCGTACTACACTGTGCTGTCCACAGAGATGAATGACAACCTTGGCAGACATGGATCCTGTCCTCCCAGAGCATATGATGTGGAGGGAGATACAGGAAAGGAACCTGTCATACCTTATAATGCTGAATTGGTAAAGTTCACTGTACAATGGGAACAAAGGCAAGGTGGCAACCAGTCTGAACACAGTAGAAGAAAGGTGCCCGGGGTAAATGACATCAGCATTGGGACATATAGGATAGATAGGGGCCATCGATGTGAAGTGTGGATTCAGCTAGAACAAAGTGTTCCAGACAGAATGAATAACTTTTATCATGAATGACATGGAGCTGGGAGAGCCCAGGAAACTACTGAGTTCAGTAAGGAAAAGGGAAATGGGATGGGACAGCAAAGGATAAGGTTTAAGAGGGAAACAATGTAAATTTATAATGTATGTTAGTAAGCTTGACTTTTATTTTGAAGGAAATGAAGAATCTTTGGTGGACTTTAAACAGTGTACTGTCAGAATCAGAATATGTTTAGGAACATGCAACAAATAATGAGAGACAACTTGTATAGGGAGATTTGTTAAAAGGCCAAGAGGTAATGGTGGCTGACATGTAGATTTTAGGACTTCTGACCTTTAGTACCGTTCAAGTTACCGTAATTGTAATAATTTGTTACAAGAGCAGTAGAAAAATAATACAGATATGATGAGTTTTAAAGAACTGTTTGCAACAAGGTTTAAACTGATAAGTACCCCCTCAAAGTAGAAGAAAGTTAAGGAGAGTGAAGGGTCAGAAAAAACTGAGGAAAGATAATATTTTAATTACATGGATTTGGTTAATAGTGTCAGATGCTACTAAGAGTAACTAAAACAAGTTTAAGTAATGTAAGTACTGAAAAGTGAGTGTTGTATGGGAAGGAACCACTAGAGGAGAGGTTAAAAAAGGAACAAATAGAAAATGCACTGAATTCCAAGTCGCTTAGAAGGGAGAAAATCACTGTACCCAAGTGGAGTTGGAGGGAAAGCAGCCACACTGAGGCAGGGGGAGACTCTGCCTTTCTCTGAGATGGGGGAAGATGTGGGTACAATAGCAAAGTGGAATACAGAACAGTGCCTTAGAAATGGAAGAAGAAGAAGTCCTTGCTCTGTTCTAATTTTTTAAATACGTGTTATGATGGTTACTGATTGTGTGAAATTTGGTGCATGTAATAATGAGTAAGTGATTTATGGTGGTTTCCAACTTAAATATTCAGTGAAAAACATGTTAATTGATTAGAAAAAAAATGACAGAATAAGTGAGAACAGTAGAATAAGTCTCAGAACAGTAGAACAATTTAAATTATTTAATTGGTCTCTAGATGAGGTTAACAATGCCATAAAGAAGTTAATACAAAAAAACAAAATGAAACTAGCCTTACACTAATCATAAAAGAAAAAAAAAACTGTAAACAAGAATATAGTCCTGTGTGAACTAGTAAATGATGAGAGGATTTAGTTCAAAACTGACGAAAAAAAGGTAAGGTGATATTTTTAAAAATTGAGAGTATTCAATTTCTTATCAAATATGTCTAATTCATCTCCTATCTGCCAGTAACTGCCCAATAAGACAGGGTAAAATATTAGGAAATAGAGTATATGAGTGCCACAGTATTTATTATTTAGCTCCCAATGAAACCATGATTGACTATGTAACAGCATCCTTGCCACATCCTTATCTTGGATATGTAAATTGTTAGAGTTGGTTTAAATGATAGGGTGTTTTACTTATTGAGCCATAAACCAAAAGAAATTAAGCTACAAGAACAGAAAGACAGACACACACAAAAAATAACCTAGATTACCATAAAGACAGGCAAGTAAACACATGGCTGCAGTACAGGCAATTTGACTTACATACAGTAAGGTAAGAGAGCATCTATCTAATTATCTTTCTATCAATCTATGTATCTGGATAATGTAGAGGTAGATATGAGAGAGTGTGCACGACCTTTGCGGTGTAAATTGGTATAATCAAAGTTTCTCTTGTAAGACCAGCCTTTTGTAAATATTTTATTTGATCTATCCACATATATAAGCATTGTATAAAAGAGAGACCAATCTGAAATATACTGTAAAGCATCAGAGATTAAATTGATTTGTTCTGTAATTCTAGTAAAGTGCACACAAGAGAAGTGATATGGAAGAGTTTAGGGAGGTGAGTGATAATGGGAAGGTCTTGGCAGTTTGCTCTGCAAAACAGTGAAGCAAAGCTAAAGGGAAGATGGAGATGCTGTGTAGCATAAAAAAATAAAAGAAAGTATTCAAAGGTTGAAATTGTTTCACCTGGAAAAGTAGGCAGTTTCACTGAATCCTTCCTGAAATAATTATAAATCGTAAATAGATAAACTTGAATCATGATATTCGACTGAAGGGAATTATACGTATCATCTTGATGACCAACAAAGAGAAGATACAAGGCAGGAATTTAGCTAGTTAAGGAAATTGGATCAAAGCTCATGATCCAAATGAAAAAAAAAAAACAAATATAAATCACCTTAAAATTAGAACTTGATATATGTATCAGCATAAATATGCATTTTATACATATACAAACACATTTCTATAAATGTTTATCATGTCTTTTAATTCTTTGGAGATATTGTAAATATACTAGAGCCCTTATTGTATAATCACAACACTTAAAGTAGAATTTTTATCCTTGATTTACAAATTCTCCCCACAAAAATCATTCAAATGAAATAAACCTAATAATGCAGGCAACTTAGAATTTTATTTCGCAAATGACACAGATCAAAAATTTATTTTGGCAATTTTTATGGTGTAACTTTCCTGACCATTTCTCCTAGACTTAAAAATTCTCAAGAACAAAAGTTCCCTTCAGCATTAGCCTGACTGTGCCACCAGTGGCCTTTTGCACAGGAAGAGAGGATAAGAGAAAGATTGTTAGGAGAGCTAGCCTTATAATCAAATGTGAACTTGAAAACAGGACTCAAAAAGTAACCCTTATCCTTGAGAAATAATGACCACTCTACCTGATTGGGCTAACGCCTGGGAAGAAGGCTTCAGATAACGAGCTCGACTAGAGGGATATCTGCTCAGCTCACAGCAAGGCGGTAAGTGATGAGATAGGGAGCTTTAGCCTAGTTGAATGCAAGTTCTGTACTTTAAACTAGGGCAGGTATATTGTTTCAATTTAAAATTAGTAGGAACACTCCAGAAACAGAAATTTTCTGGGAGAAGGCTTAGAAATGTACAGCAAGTAGACATATTCCTGATGAATTTTGCAGTACCTTTGGAGGCAGCCTGCCTTGACCTCCATTAGCAATAGACACAAAATGATACACAGACATAGATGTTTTAGAATTCACTCTTTCCTACCAATCCTAATATTGCTTGCTGTTTTGAGAATGTAAAATGGTTATGGTCGGGGAGACTTCAGTACTGTTACATGTACCTGTGTTCTGTTTTAGCAAGTGTTAAACAATGAATAATATAATGGGAGATACATATTGAAAAATGCTACATGCCCCTATTTCACCTTTTCACTCTACAGTGTGCAATGGTTTATTTCTAATTATTTGAATGCAATCCTTGGTTAATTAGAATTCTTTCTTCTAAATTTCTTTTTACTAAATTTACTACGTAATTTCCCTTTAAGTAATTTTTCATCTATCCTAGCCTAAAAATATGAATATTTTTCTTATGTGTGGAAGTTTTTACCCTGTAGCCTAATTAGGTTGGCCATCTTTAGCTTTCCTAAATGAATTTAGAAAAAGAGAGAACCTATAATGACAAATGCAAATTTGGAAAGAGTTCAACTTAAAGTGAAAGGTCTTATGGAAATGATGTCATTAAAAGGAAGCATTGCTGAGAAATAGATTCTCACATAAGCCTGTCTTTGTGGTAATGGTACTTCTATGCATTCTATAATAACATCTCTTTTTCTTTTCCTATAACATTCATTAAGATTTGTTTAAAAAAATTATTCCCTTGTCTCTAAACTCATTTGTTAAGAATAACACATTAATTTGCTGGTGCTTGCATTAACTCTTACGATTCCATTGCTCTATGGCCAAAAGCCTTGTTAGATTTGAGAAGTTTTAGCTATCTGTGGTTCTTTCTCAATGGCTTTATGGCAACATATGTAGCATTCTATGTAACATGAATATGCTGTAGATTGAAAATTTACTTTAAAAATTGGGGTGAAGGTACAAAATTGAGAAAACTGGCAGAAAAACTTTTTAATAAAAAATGTGAGCAACTATGGGATTAATGAAATAGTAATGATAACAGTAATAATAATAATATCTACATCAGACATTTATGTCAACAGAATTAGTTAAGAATTTTTGAAATAAATATATGAGAATGTAAGTCAGGATGGTTTTTTTGATCTGAATTTGAGCAAAGGTGTTCTAACAACTCGCCTCAGTGTTGAAAACAGCAGGGCTAACTACATGCTGGATAAAACTATTTTACTATTTTCCCACAGACAGCCTTCCCCAGGGCATTATCAAAACCAACTCAACACTGTGTGGTCAAGCTTTAAACACATCATTGCAACATGGCAAAAGTTCTTTCATAAATGCCAAGTGTATCATAGTTTAACCACTTACCAAGTGGCCTTCTGTAGCATAATGCAACATTAATCATATCAAACAGAGAGAAGAATTCATAGCTAGACGTGTCCTTTTATTTGTCAATTGAAATACTTGGCTTGATATAATTAGTCTCAGTTGATTTTGATGGAAGGCTAGGGAGATCTACAGAAGTTGCCTGGTGCATTATTAATTCTCTACATCTTTACTGTAGTGCCAACACTATTTATCCCACTTTGAATTCTCCACGTCTCTTTCTTTGGCAGTGACAGCTGTATGGCTGCTATGGCCACTTTTTTTTCTATTTCTTTTCTGACTAAAAAGGCAACCTGCAGCTCCTGTTTTTTCCAAGGCTGAGTAAAGGATCCGTTTGCAGAGGCACTCTAGTGGCTGAGAAAGTGCCCCTCTCTCCTTTGTCATCAAGTGTCTCTCTTTCAGGAAGTGATCATATTCTGCTCGCTCAAGGAGCTGGGCCTTTGAGATTGTTCTTTGATTTGACGACCTAAAATCCCTTTCTGCCTTCCTGGGTAACAGGAATGACCCATTTCTAAAGCCAAAACGTTGACTGTTACCTAACTCATTCAATCACATGTTGTCACATTTGTGCAACAGTATTTTCCTCCCAGAATTCTGGGGATGCCAATGCCAACTTATGCTCTGCTTTATTGCATTCCTGCATATATTCATGATGTGTATGTCTGTACAGATTTAAAGAGTGTAAAAGATTACTTTCAGGTAACCATGATGGATCAAGATACTACATGACACTTTCATACCTAGAATAATAATTTTTCTTCTGATTCCAATAAAAATCAGTGATTTTCTTATATAAGTGGAGTTTTCATGCTTCTCATATTTTTCTTCTATTGACTTCCAGCTCCAGATTTCTCTTTTATTGAGGCACCCTCCCCATCAATTGCAAACTGTCAACTAAGTTTACAAAATATTGCATCCCTTCCATCATTGAGTCCCATTCAATTAAATACATTATACAGAAACATCAGAACTGGGAAGAATAACCATGGAAAAATAATATAGACCTGGAGGGTTTTTTTTTTTTGGCCTGCCTTGAGAAATAATCCAAATGCACTAGATTAAAATGACTGCTGCTGAGACATGTCTTCAAAAATAATCTCTGCTACTGGATGAATATAATTCATATTTTGGGGAGAGTTCAACTTAAATACTTACTTTGTCAAAATGCATGATTCAAAGTTTTGTAGTGCTTTCTTGAAATATATTCTGTCATTATTTCCAAACATATCAAAGCAGCGCTCATTTAGTTTATTTACCTAATTCCTTACACCATAAACTACTATGCAAGCAAGTCTTTTGAATCCTCACATGAAAGCTGAGTGAACCAAGACTCATAAGGGTTAAATAACTTGCTCATGGAAACATACAACCTGTGAGGGGCAGAAATAGAATTTTCATCCAGATATTTGGCTAAGAATAATATATTTTTTACCACCATACTCCAGCTTTGTTCTGATTTTAGGGCCATATTTCTTATGATGTTTTTTTATATGGTTATGAAGAAAAATGAGTACCAAGAGTGGGTTCTGTTGTGGTCCCAGGCTTATAATTGTTTTACATAGTTTTTGTCCCCAACAATGTAAAGTTTGATCCCTCAACTTGAATTTACACACGAAATATTTTGGAAAAATTGATAAGTAAGCACAATAATAAGGATTTTGACTTCTATGCCACTTAAGGAAAAATTATGAGGTTGGGGATTTCAGTTGGTAGAACAGAAGACAAAGAAGATACATGGTATTTATTATAAAATATTCAAGGAGATATAGTGTATAAGAAAGAGTTGTATTTTGTTTCTGTTAAAGGAAAAAAACAGAATTACTGTGTAAAAGCCACAGAAAATGAACCTGAGTTCAAATATCTATATAAATGTGAAAGATAGATAGATGATAGATAGATAGATAATTACAGGAAGTACTCAAGCAGGGACACTCAGAGGAATTTTATCGCTTACTTTTGTGGGGTTTTTTGGCAAGTCACCTAGCTACATCTGAATTCAATAGAGTGAGGAATTAAAATACTTTTTCGGGGAGGGGTGAACAACCATATGTCTATGAGAGATTCCAAGCATATGCTTTGTAGAATCTTCTTTTTAAGTTTTTATTATATTTTATTTTATTACCTAATGTTATTGGATATTTAATGTTAGTTTTCTTCCCATGTTTTGAAATTTTGGATTTCAGACTCATCTTAATTTTTTGGCTTGTTTCTCTCTTTCTGAGAACTGGCTCACTTCACTGCTGCCCCACAGTGACATTAGGGTATCTCAGATTCCATTGCTGAGCCAATGTCCAGTCTGGCTTAAATCTTGGTTAGGTAGATGAGTTTTTGCCACATCTCAAGTATCGGAAAGTACTTAGTAATAGGTAATTTTTTTGCCGGAAATACTCCTACTTTTTCCTTCACCAGTAATGTATGAGACTATGTAACACAAACTCTACAAAGTCAATTTTTTCTACTTTTTTTAAATTGAAAGGTTAGAAAACATACAGAAAATTAAATAAATACTTCTGTTTGTGGCTTGCTCACATCATTAGTCCATGCAAGGAATCTCTCTTATTTTATTTTCTCCTCAGTTCACCAAATCCATTCCCTCTACCCTCTCTTCCTATAGGCATTCTTTCCAATGGACTTACAATATATCATTTTGAGACCTTAGATATGTACTTATCCTTTATAATGTTGTTTTGTGTGTATAAATTTTTAAGTAACATTATGATATTTTGTTATATCTATAATCATTTTACTTTGTTAAAACTTCAATGTTATGTTTTATAAATGCTCAAGTTATAGTATAAACCTTTAGTTCATTACTGCTGTAAGGTATTCCAGAGTATACAATCATTACCAGGAAACACAGAAAAAAAAAATATATATATATATTTATATTAAATATATATATATAATAGAAATATATATATTATCTGGGGTATATATTCCTGGGAGTAGAATTAATGAGTTATGTTATACGCTGTATGTAACTTAGTTTTCATCAGGTATTATAGATTTATTTCCAGGAGGGGTAGGCCAGAATATTTCCACTAGCAGTATGTAAAGCTTTCTACCTGCCCTCTAACACTTGCACTTACTTATCTTTATTTTTTTTTGTCAATTTTAGCAGATACAAACTTATATCTCATAATTATTTTAATTTGCCTTTTTCTGATAAACATTGAAATTGGCCTATTCCTTTTCATTCTCTGTGTTTATATTGGATTTTGATACATATCTTGCTGTTTTCTCTGGAGTTCCACTTACATCCCAGATATTAATATATTTTTAGTTTTAGGTTTTTGCAATTATCTTCTCCTAGGATATGACTCATTTGTTTACATTATCTGTATTGTCTTTCATTCAACACAAAGTTTTATTTGATGTAGTCAAAAACATCTTTGTTATTGCTGTATACTTTATGGAGTTTTTTTTTTAGGGTTTAATTTAAAAATTATTTTCCATCAAAAGGTAACAGAAATATTCTGAAATTTCTTCTATCACCTTTATTTTTTCTACATTTAGATCTTTAATCCACCTGTAATTTATTTCTGTAAAGATGCACTTTGATTTTTTTCTCCATGAAAACAAAGCAAAACAAAATGATGTGAACTAAGCAATTATCAATTTCCAATTCTCATGATAGTTTTGTTATTTTTTTCTTGATATCTTTTGAGGCTATGTTGTTAAGTTCATATGTATGTTTGAGTCCTACATTGTTTTGATCCATTTTTCTTTTACCATTACCTTGCATTCTTTATTGTGTATGTGTACATATGTGTGCATGCATACATGTACATGTATATATAGTCCGTTTATCTTCCGATATTAAAATGGTTACCTAATCTTTGTTTTGGTTCATAACTGGTGGCATTTGTTTTCCTTTCCCCTTAATTTTAACTTTATATACCATTTTAGTTCTAATCTATTACTTATATGTAAAGTATAGTAGGATACTAGTATTGTTCAATATGATAATTTACTGCTTTTAATTGGTGAATTTAAATTTTTAAATTTATTTTAATTATTGTTTTATCCAGGTCTTTTGCCATATATGTTTCCTTTCCCTTTTCCTCTTTTCCTGCATATTTTCTATAGTTCTGCTGCTGCTATGGAAGTTACATATTCTAATTATATTCTTACATAGAATAAATCTCATATATATGTTATTATTTTTCATTTTAAATTTAACGATGCTTAAGACTTATCTATACACTCATTTCCTTCTCATTTTCCCCAGGCTACCCACCTTTCACTACTCCACCATGTTGCTATCACCTATAATTTTAGTAATAGATTGTTTGGATTTATTTCAATGATGTTGTTTTCATTGATTTATAAAATAATGGTAAATTTTATCAATTATCACACACAGCTAGAAAGCTCCTGGATTTGTTTATATTTTTCCAAAAATGTTTTCAAATGTAGTCTCTGTTCAAAATATTCTTAAGGTTTGTATTCTATAGACTGATATATTTAAAATGGGAATTTAGGGCTTCCCTGGTGGCGCAGTGGTTAAGAGTCCGCCTGCCGATGCAGGGGACGCAAGTTCGTGCCCCGGTCCGGGAGGATCCCACATGCCGTGGAGCGGCTGGGCCCGTGAGCCATGGCCGCTGAGCCTGCGCGTCCGGAGCCTGTGCTCCACGACGGGAGAGGCCACAACAGTGAGAGGCTTACGTACCACACACACACAAAAAAAGGGAATTTAGCTAGATATAATGTTCAGAGCCAAAGTTCCTTTCCTCTAAATATTTAAAAATATCATTCCATTATCTCTTTTGCACCTAGTCTTGCTCTTGAGATACTTGTTGCCAATCTAATTTGTCTTTCTTTTTGGCAGTTACTCTTTTTGAAAAATTAAAAAATTTTCTCTTTGTCTTCAATGTTCTTACATTTTTTAAACTGTAATATGTCTAGGTTCCATCTAGATTACTGAATTGCCTTTGTATTGTAGTTTTTCCCTTTCTCAATTATTTAGTTATTTCTTGTCCTACAGGAATATTACCTATGTTGGCTGGTAATGTGTAATCAGGTTGAAAAGCTAAAATCAAGACCTAGTTTACACACTTCCTGGTGGATTTAGAATGTGGAGGTCAGAAGTGGATGCAACATAAGGCAGAGAGTTCTTGTTTGACCACTTTATAATTTTCACTTGTTTATCCTCAGGAATTATATTCTCCAACAATTTTCTCTTAAGGGTGTAATTACTTCTCCCTCATTTGTGGAGGGAGTGGAGGATGGCAGAGGGACTACTCAGGGACTTACTACTTTGCTTTGATTAGTTATCAGCTGCTCTCCATTCCAATTGTGCTTTTTATGTCATATCTCTGGTACTGCTTGGCTAGTGTCTTAATTTTTAAACTTCTGCTGGTCGTGGATGTGAAAGAAGAGAAAACAGAGATCTATCCAGGATAGTATGCAGTGAGGCAAAATAAGACAACCAAAAGCTGTCCCACAATCTATTCTTCTTCTGAGGTATAATACCTTCTTCTGTTTCAGGAGATTTCAGTGCAATCCATCTAACACACACACACACACATAAATATCTTTTCTTTCTTAATACTGCTCACAGTTTAAATTTTGTTTTATCAATTTAATCAATTTCCCTCAATCTCTTCTGTGGTATCTTCAAAGATGGGCCAGGGTAAGAATGAAGGAACTCAAGATTTTATCATTTTACCAGGGACTAAAATTGTGCCACCTCAATATAGCACATTATTACGTGTTGAGGAAGTCCTCTGGGAGTCAAAAGGTATTAGAGGTTTTATAATGATGGTTGTTTCATGAATCTCATATTTTTCAATATAGTTACAGTTTGCTTAAGTAACCCAAATGTATGAAAATTGTAATTTATGTACCAGTTAAATGAGTGAGTGATTATTTGTCTTGCAAAACAATTTGCCATAAAAGTTCTCTAAATAGCAAATTTCCCCAGTGCATTTAAATGTGATATGATTCATAAATTTCAGCTTATATCTACTTTTTGGGAATACAGGTATTCAAATCCTCTATAGGAGCTTAGATTCTTAATCAGACAGCCACTGACTGAATGATTCATTCTTTCATTCTTCTTCTCTCTCTTTTTTTTTTTTTTTTTACCTTCTTTCATTCAGTCTACCACTTGTATATCGGAGCCAGATGTGACCTACTGTTTCAGCTCCAAACCCACCTTCCTAAACTTTGCTTTGTGACACTGGCACTGGAAATCTACTCACCATATTTCTGCTCTGCCAGCTTGTGTCTGGTTCTAATATGAGATTCAAGAGGGAGACTGGAATGCTGGAAGAAGAAAAGACTTCCTTCACCTCCTCAGAGGTCTGGACCCAGTAGCCTTTCCTCTTTTCCACTAAGCTTGGGGATTCATCAGCCAAGCATCTCTATCATTAGAGGTCTGATTGTCAGCTGTATGAGCTCTTCTTTAGGATCTAAGTCTAAATCATTCCAACCTCTTCCTTTCGGAAGTTGCTACCTTTGTAGTTGCTACCTCCATGATGCCATAACGTTTACTTTCTACACGTTCAATTCTTTAGTACAGCACACCTAAACTAACTGGTGTGGGTTATATCTCCAGACTACAGAGGGACAAATACAATATTCAGCATATTTTTCTTTTTTAATATTTGCAATATGTCAGACACTGTGCTGGTCACTATTAATCATGGTCAAGTCCTTCATGTTTTTCGCCTTAAGGTTTTTAGGAAATATTGATTACAGGTTCCTGAAATATTTTTTAGTTTTGTATTTTTATGTATGTGTGGGAAGGTTATATGAGACAATGAATGTGATCACACAATGGAAATAGAATCACTTGACATGTATATCGTGATTACAGATTTTAATGTACCTGCATGCATATTATATTGTGTGAAAGTTTAGGGCAACAATTAACCACATTTTGCAGATGAGAACATTTAAGATTCAGAGAAGTTTTATTCAAATTTTCCCTTTTGAATTGTAAATGCTTGTTCACTGTAAAAAATTATTTAACTTTTAAAATGTAAAAGCAACATGAAACTAAAATCAAACATTGTCAAACTCAGAATTTGTAGTTCTTCTACAATATGGGAAAATGGAAGTCTTGTATTTTATATATATATAAATATATATATATATATATATATGAGATTTCATATATAAGTATATAAATACATTTGTGACAGGAGATTGAGATAATTTTGGTAAGCCAATGATTTGTGTGTGTGTGTGTGTAGTGAAAAAGGAGACTCAGGAAAAAAGAACGACAAATTTCAGTTCTGAAAAAACACCAACCTTGAATACTAGGACAAGCCCATAATCTATTCTCTTTTCCATTGAGGACTCATTCTCTTTAATTCAACTGCAGTGCTAATATCTTAGGATTTCTTAGAACACAAAAGTATAAACTTCACAGTCACTTACTGCCCAGAAAAATTTCTACTTTCTAGGCTCATGACCAAAAAGTAATTTTGATTATGTGTACGTGTGACAAAATCTCAAGTGTAAAAAAAATTTCTCCAAAATTATTTGGTGAAATTGATTCTCCAGAGTGATACAACAGATTTATATCTCTGGTTATCACTTTCCTCTGATATATGGCTGCACACTTCTTGGTGGGGCCCCAGATTAAAAATTATAGTCTAAAAGCATTTTTCAAAATCAGGGCTCAGAAACTTTGCAATAAACCATATTGTTCATTTATTCTCAAAATTGTATTTCAAAGAGATACTTTAGAGTTTTAGTTGGGATAAATGCAGTAGGAGAAAGGCTTCAGCCTACTCTTTGCACTAGCTTTCTTTTTTAAGCCATTTTTTGATTGTGGAGATTCTTCCTTTAAGAATTTGATATCTTATATATGCTGAAGTGTTTTCTTTAGTGACTCAGAGTGTCAGGGCCAGACAAGAGCATCAGAGAGCACTCAGAGGACATTTGAAACACTTTACCTTACTTGCTCTTATGAAGGTTGTTTTTGAAATGACACTGACTAACTATAAAGGATTAAAGAGGGAGAAAGAGGAGGAGCTATCATTAACCTTCCTTTGTCTCAGATTATATTCCTCAAATGATCTCTCTTTTAAATTGGTCAAAAGGTTTCAATATTCTACATGAAGCTGGCTTTTTATCTTTCCATCCCCCTTTGCTGTTTCTAATATTTGTCCTACTTCATTGTTTAAAACAGAATCTGATTTCAAAGTAGGACATTACTTTGACATAAATTACAGCATGTTAGAGTGCTTAATCTTCTCGGTATGATTTTTATTGCTGTCCTGTATAAATAACACATAATAATTCTGTTTTATTAATATAGTGATCCATCTTTATTGCCCTGTGCTTATTAATGAAGATTGAAAATGAAGGTCCCTAACTATAAATTAGAAGTGTTTAAACAACTTTCGAAAAGTATTCAAGTATTAGATTAAGCTTTCATTTATTGGATATATTTACACATAAAGTTCTGAATCCTCTTTAATGTTTTTGTTATTCAGAGAGGATTATGTTCAGTTATATGCCTGGGTATACTCAGAAATCAAATATGCACTTATTAGACTAATTAATCAATCAACACATATTAATTTCAAGGAAAGGATCTAAGGTGAGCTCCGCTAAGCCACTAGGATTTGATTCATCCAATTTCATGGGTCAAAAAAACTTCAAACTAAACCATTAAGCATGGTGAGTAATCAAGAATTTGAGTATATCTCTTAAGGTCAGCAGTTGAAAGAGAGAAATCAAGAAAATACATGCGAAAGCTTTCCTCCTTCTTCCATCTGTTACCATTTATCTTCTTTTACTGTACAGTGACAAGGAGCTACTTAAAGTTCCTAGAATGTACCACAGTTTCTTTACCTTATATTTTTTGCACATGCCCTGCCTTTGACTGTAACATTCTCTAATGATCACTCTCTTCTAAAGGCCACCAATGCCATGAGCCCATCACCTGTACTTGCTTACAGGAGCTCTCTCAGATCTCAGCTTAAATCACATTTGCTCTGGGAAGTCTTTCTAGTTCCCAAGACTAAGTAAGATAGGTTCCCTTCCTCTGTACTCCTATTATGTCCTGGTCTTGTTCCTATTGTAATGCTTATCAATACATTTGGTTACATGTTAGTTTACTTGCTTGGATTTTCCATTATAATACAGACTTCTTAAAGGCAGAAATGGTTAGAATTTTGTTCTGGGTTCTATCCCTAGTACTTATCATGGCATCTCACACAAAGTAGATGTTGAATACTTATTCTTTGATTTTATTGAGAGTAGCAGCTGGGAAAGGCATGCAGTATATCCAAAATGCAGAGTCCATGAGGCAGTACACTGTGATGGCTTTATAGTTGTTAAGTGTACAGGCTCTGCAGCCAGATTGCCTGACTTTGATTCTCAACTCTGCTACTTACTTGGTCTATGGCCTTAGGCAATTCCTTAACCCTCTGTGCCTTAGTTTCTTCACCAATAAAATAGGGAGAGTAAAGGGATTCTAGCTCATACATTTTTATTTGATTAAAAAGCATTAATATGTGTGTAGAAGTCTTACTAGAACAAGTAAGTTTAAGGTCGGATTGTTAAGTGAGGAATTGAAGATCTTGTAATTAGAAAGAGCTGGAGAGTCTGAGAGTCGGAAGTTCCAGACCATAACTTACAGGGAGTAAGGGAGTATCCGAGAGGTTGGCTAAAGTCTGGTTTCTCTTCTTCCTGCCCAGTCTTGCATCCCAGGATATCTAGTTTCATTACTCATTCCTAGAGCAATAGTTCTCACAAGATTGTCCTTCAGCTTTCAGAAGCAGAGCCACTTGATTGGCTTGGTGAAAATATAGATGTCAAGGCCTCGCCACAGAATCTTTGCAGGACAGGCTTGGGGACCTGTCTGTATTTAAACAGCATGCTCGGTGATCATGATGCTTGAAGTTTGAGAACTGCACTTTGAGTTTCGTTTCTCTGGATATGTTTCCAGAAACAGAGATGGGCCACTGAGGTTTGAAAAAAACTCCCTGCTGATTCAGAAATGCTTTTCATCTCCCTGTTGCTCTCATTCATAATATTTATAGCTTTATATCATTGCTCATTTTATTCCCTGTGTTTTGATGTTTGCAAAATATAATCATTGTCCTCAAGCAGCTTGTGGTATAGTTGAGAGATGAGTGTCAAACACATTAAACAATTGCATAAAAATCTCAAACTTAAGTTTTGATATTGACTTTAAGTATAGTGTAAAACAAAAAGTTTAGGTAGGCTGGAAGAGTCTAGAAAGATTTCAGAAAGTGAGTTGGCCATGTAACACGAGTAGGAATAAGGTGGACAGAGAGAGGTAGGGAGGAGCATTGAGGCAGGATTAAGAAAATGAGTAAAGGAACAGAGATGGGCTTGAGAATGGAATGTTTAGAGAAGCTTAAAGAGCCAGGATTCAGAACTTTCACGTTAAAAAATACAAAGTAATGGGAGTCAAGATACACAGCACCAACTCTAGTGATTCCCCATAATCTTACAAAACACAAAGAAAAGTCAAGATTTGATTGACTAGATTATAGAGAATCAATGGAAAATCTTTCTTTAGGAACCAAAAGAAATAAAAATTGGAATCTAGGCAGATTATGTCAGTTTAGTAAAACACCACTACCTCTAATATAAATATATTGTGATTCCCTGGGATATGTCAAAACAAGAGGTATTAATAATTGTATACAAATAAATAACCTAAATCAGTGTAAATTACAAGAACAATTACTAGTGGATTGTGGCTATGGTGACCCCTGATGAGAGGATGTGAGCTGGTGTGTTTGAGAGATGTGTGTTTGTCCATGCACCCTCAGTGGTGGCTTCCTTACCCTCTGTACCCTCACTGGAAGCTCCATCACCTGAGTCATTCTTCCTTTTTCTGGAATGGTAGCAGATGTTTGCAGGTGGGTAACTCTATCAATGTGTTTCTTGCCTGTAGAATTTGGGGAGTCCAACAACCTTCTTTAAGTCCAATTTCTGACCCTTTCTGACCAAGATGACCATGTTCCTGCTGGTATAACATTTTCAAAAACCTCGTGGGCCTCCCCTGTATGTCAATGTGACAGGATGATTAGACAGGATGATTCTCCACAGGTCCTTCCTGGGAAACTCCATCATTATGTCTGGCTTCTGCAGAGATGATTGATTAGATCCATGAATCACACACCTAATCTCCTTAACAAAAGTTTGCTCAGCCATACCCTCAGCCTTCTGTCCAGAGCATACTTTCTCAATAATGATCTTCTTAATTTTAGCAACCTTTGAATCTGGGTAGGTTAATAACCTCCCAAATCACCAAATGCTAGTTCCTTTTTGCTTGATAGTTCCTTCCTCAATTTACTTCTTTCTCAATTTACTAATTTCATTTTACTGAAATTAGCAAGGAGAAATGAGGTTGTACCTTCCACACTCTACATGGAAATATTCTCAGGTAAATATCTAAATTTGTCACCTACAAATCTGCTTTACACAAACTGTAGAATAAAATTCAGTCAAGTATCTGTCATTTTATAGCAAGTATCTCCTTTCCTATAGTGTTCAATAAAATGTTTCTCATTTCCTTTTGAGAGATTACCTTTAACCTCTATATTTTTATTAACAATCTTGTCAAAACAACCTCTACCATACCCATTCCCCACTTCTAAAGCCACTGCCATATTGTAAAATATTGATGACAGAAACATCCCACTTCCTGATGTATATATATATATCCTTGTGAGGACATAGAAAAATTGTAGTGTGTGTGTGTGTGTGTGTGTGTGTGTGTGTGTGTGTGTGTGGTGTGTCTGTTTGTGTGTGTGTGTGTGTGAATGTATATGAGATTTATCTCAAGGAATTGGCTTATATAATTGTGGGGTTAGCAGGTCTGAACTTTGGATTCAAACAGGCTGGAAACTTTCAGGCAGGAGCCAAAGCTCCAGTCCACAGATGGCATTTCTTCTTCCTCAAGGAAACCTCAGTTTTGCTCTTGAGGCCTTTCAAATGATATGAAGCTCACCCAGATTGTGAAGGGAAATCTCCTTTCCTTAAATCAACTAATAGTAGATGTTAACCACATCTACAAAATACCTTCATAGTAATACCAGATTAGTATTTAATTGAATAACTGAGTACTACAATCTAGCCAGGTTGCCATATAAAATTAACCACCACCATTGATATGTTTTTCTAGCTGCCTGAAACTGCTCCCCCAGCTAACCCATAATCACAATTCAGGCTGCAGTATGAATATCTCGTCACATTGGGTGCATAGATTTCTCTGTGCCCCAAACCAAGTTCACTCCCTGTTAAATTTCCCTGACTGCATCCTGCACTTCTGTATATCACACTCCTTATGATTTAGTCAATATCTGAGCCATATGCTGGATTACAAGCTCCTTGAAGTTCCATGACTCTAGCTTGTTCCTTGCATAGTTGGCACTCAATAAAGTCTGCTGAGTGAGGGAAAGAAGAGATCGCAGGTTGGCCTGATCCAGGTGGCAGGTTCTCTCTATCTACAACTCAAGGATCCAGGACCAGCTCTTGCTATTTTAAAGGGAGCCAAAGAATTAAGAAAATCACTTTCTTTCTCAGTAATATTTGTCTTTTAAGAACATTGTGTCTAGGAACTAAATAAAATAAAATAAATAGATTAGATTAAATTATATTAAAAACAAGAGCAAACTTAACGTTAAAGTTGAGCGATAGTTTTCTTTTCTATTTGGTATCTGCCCTTCCTGAGGAGTATAGGAAACCACTAATGCAATGGATGGGAATCTCCAGGATAACCAAAGTTTTAGGGTTTGACATAAAATCTGAAAATATATTTTTAAAGTGCTTGGAAGAATAAGCTTTGTAGTGATATAGACAGGATTCATGTCTTGATTAGAATACTTACCACCAAATGACCTAATTACTTTCTTAAGCCTCAGTATCTTTACAATGTTGGTTAAGACATTTTGTCAGAATCAGTCTATTGGAAATGAGCTAGGAGTTCATATATTTGAGGGGTTATTTTCACTTGAAATAAAGGAAGCAAACCTGGGTATCAAATGGAAAACAACTCTGCTTTTCTAGGACCTAGACTATTCAAGGCAATAGGGTATTCAACATATGCCTGTAGATGGAAAGAAATAATCCTTCAGGAAAGTGGAGATTCTGCTATTGATGACGGAAAATAAGAGACTCTAATTGAATACTATTTACTGAATATTTTATTTGGGCCAGTCAAAATTTACGCACTACTATTTAATGTACAAAACATTGTTTTTTCCATTCCACTTAGAGAAAGTAGAGCAAATTAACTGAGATAGTTATACCTATGCTATGTAAATCCCATTTATAATCTTCATTTGTAAAACAAATATAATAATAGTTGCTCTACTGATAGTTCTGAGGTTGTTGGGAAAATCAGAATAAAAATGAGATAATATGTTTGAAATTGGTCTATACCCTGTGAAGAAAATAAAAGGTTATGATTATTTAAAGGCTTGTATCTACATGCTTCAACAAATGAACACATTGTACTTAAAAAAACAAATCAATCAAACTGACTGTTACTTGACATCATATAGACAAAACAATTGTTGATTTGACAATCTTTCAAATTTCAGCTTGTTGTCATGGTGTCACTTTGACTGACAAAGAAAGTGGTTCTCTCTGCTCTACAGTTTCCAGATTCTATAAAACATTAAATAAAGAGAACTGAAAATAGAGACCAGTTTCAAAGTCTTTACTCAGGGTTCAGTCAAAGGATAAACTTTAGATCGTGCCTTTGGTGTGTCCTGAATAAACTGATATTGAATATGCCCCATGCTGTTTGTCTTTAAGAGATGTGCTACTTCAGTCTCTGCTTCTGACCTTCTAGACAGATGTAGAATAGAAATAGCCATTGGGACTGGCCAAAAAGATGAACAATGGTATTTTCTTTAGTTCTCAAGAATGATACAATGTTATAATTTTAAATGCCTTTAAAATATTATTTACACCAGCCTTTCCCAAATTCACCAATTTATTGAAAGAGTTAGGACTATAATCTGGCCAAGTTAGATACCCGCCACACCCCCACTCCTTACCCTCAACTGTGCTGCCCTGTAAAATAAGTGGAAGTCATGTTAGATTTAATCTACCTTCCTTTTTATTTGAATCCTATTTGAAAACAGAACATAAGGTCTCCATAATTCTCAATAACCTCACATGCATTTTGTCTAGATAAACTTGCCTGATGCTGGCACATAACTCCACACTTCTCAGCATACTGGAGGACTCATGGCTTAAGTCTGCCTACTGTGACATAGTTGGAGCTGTGCTTCATCCACCATTATGACCTGTGACAAGTTCTCAAGAAAATTCCTTATCACATTAGACAAAGAGAAGGAAGGTAAAGTCTCATTAGGTCCACCTAATGATGGGAAGGCTGATTACTCCCTATTTCAAAACCTGTTTCTGGGGCAGTTATTCCGACTGGATGGATTACTTCACAGCCAAAAAGACTTATTGTCCTTTAACCCAACATTTCCTGAGGTAATCAGGATAGGTCTTTCTTTATCTTTGTTAACAGAGGGAAGCATGCGCCTAATTTAAACATTGTAGTAGTGGCCAGTAGACCTACATAGCTAAACAAACAAAACTAACAAAACTTGATGTAGTCAATGGCTCTCTGAATGCTTTTATGTGGAGAGAGCAGCAAAACCATTTAAATTATAGAAGTTTCAACTAAGACCAGAGATATAACACTAGTTATCAGCCATATTATGAGTGTGAAGAAATGATCACTAGTTAACTTTCAAACTTGAAATTCGTAAATGGCTACATATTATTCACTATATACACAATTGGCCATTTCTTTTTATTTCCACTGATTTAAAGTCCGTTTAAAATCATCAGTGTAGTAAAGTCTATTTTTACACAATTTTATTTGCAGAACATTTTATAGCATACTCCCTCCATTTATCGCATGCATGGATTTTTTTTTTTTTTTTTCCTTTTGCGGTACGCGGGCCTCTCACTGTTGTGGCCTCTCCCGTTGCGGAGCACAGGCTCCGCATGCGCAGGCTCAGCGGCCATGGCTCACGGGCCTAGCCGCTCGCGGCATGTGGGATCTTCCCAGACCGGGGCACGAACCCGTGTCCCCTGAATCAGAAGGTGGACTCTCAACCACTGCGCCACCAGGGAAGCCCTGCATGCATGGATTTTAAAGGGGCTGTGCATGTTATCTCAAAAGTCTTTTTTTATAACAATATTGGAGGAAGTCTCAGGAATTTAAATGGATTGTCTAAACCTGCACAGCTAGTATATAGGGAAAACATACCTTCTCGCTCAAGAGCTCTTTCCAACATTTTATATTGTTTCTGGCAGAGCTCCTCCTGGACAAATCATGTTTTTTCTTTCCCTCAGCAGAAACTGCCTCCTTGCTTCTTCCATCTAATTTTGCATAACTCTTGACTTCATTTCCTTATCATCTTCTATCGATCAAGTATTCTTTAATGATGCCCATTTGTCTATACAGCCTACCACTTCACATTGATTCAATTGTTTGACACTTTTTAAAGGACTCTTTTCAGAGTGCTCATTGAAAAAGTCATACGTGTATATGTTGAATGTTGGCTAGTCCATGCCTGGGTTTAGAAATACTTTTTAGAGAATTCATGCTCACAGCATAAGCCTATTTTTCAATATTGTGCATAGGATGAAATAGAAGCTTTTGGTACTGTCCTGGGCAACCTAGAAACTCTAGAGCTGACATTGACCAGAATCTAGAATGAAAAGAAAAATTACCTTATTTTCCTTCTCAGTGTGTATGCTTCGGAGAAGTGATGTTGTTTCCCTTTGTGGAGATTACAGTCTTGTGGGGAAGACAAACATTGAATATGTGATTATCATGTGAGCTTCACAAAAGGGCAACTGAAGGGAGCATTTTGCATTGTGTTTGGCTCACATATTCTGAAAGGGTTTATATTTCCTCTTTGTACATGCAACGATATAAGTCTTTCATACAGATATTCACTCCTGTTCTACTGTGCTGGAAGGGCTCAATGGATCATAGCTACTGTGGATATTGCCTGTTCTCATTGATGCTAATCTATGTCTTATTGTTTTAAACCACAATTTCTCTAACTTTCACTGGAGAACAAGATGATTTGGGGGAATTATATGGACTCACTACACCTGGTTAAATTCCCAACTTTGCCATTTACCAGCTGTGTGATCTTGGACAAGTTACTTAACCTGTCAGGCTCCGTTTCTTCATATGTAAATTTATGTTTGAGATTAAGAAACACTTCATTTTGCTATGAGGATTATGTGAAACACTGCACGTGAAAATTCTTTTACATACAAACTACAGATATTCATTGCTTTATAGCCAGTTTCAGAATGTTTCAAAGGTGGTGATAGAGTGTGTGTACAGTTGATGTTTTCTCTGATCTCTCCTTGTTCTTTGTCCGCATAAACTTACATTTCATGCCTGTCATGGCAGAAAGGACATGGGAAGCGTATTTAAACTACAGTGTTAGGCAGAGATTATATAGCAAAAAGAATGGCATCAGAGGAAGTGAGACCACAAACCCTGAAAACTCTTATGTTTAGCATTTGACAGAATATGGGAAAATTCATACTATGTGCATATTAATTAGTGAGAAAAGAAAAAGATAGTAAATAACCCAAAGTATCCCTTTGAAGTCCTGGATGGATCTAATACAGAAGCAGGATTCTGAGAAACTGGAAGGAAAAAAAGTTGGACCAACTTCAGAAATAGGCTGCAGCTCTTGAGCTAGGTGCTTCTCCTCCCTAAGCACTTCCTGATTTGAATGGTATTTGACCAAATGAACTGACAAATCAAATGTTTGGTGTGGTGTGGCTGTGATGGAGTCAAATGTCCATTGAAACATGTGGGACCTCAAATGAAAGTAAGGGGCTACAGAATTAATTCAATATATCACCGCTCTCCCATATGTCAGATTTAAAGATTTGTTTTTTTTTTTTTTTTTTCCTTTTGCGGTACGCGGGCCTCTCACTGTTGTGGCCTCTCCCGTTGCGGAGCACAGGCTCCGCATGCGCAGGCTCAGCGGCCATGGCTCACGGGCCTAGCCGCTCGCGGCATGTGGGATCTTCCCAGACCGGGGCACGAACCCGTGTCCCCTGAATCAGAAGGTGGACTCTCAACCACTGCGCCACCAGGGAAGCCCTGCATGCATGGATTTTAAAGGGGCTGTGCATGTTATCTCAAAAGTCTTTTTTTATAACAATATTGGAGGAAGTCTCAGGAATTTAAATGGATTGTCTAAACCTGCACAGCTAGTATATAGGGAAAACATACCTTCTCGCTCAAGAGCTCTTTCCAACATTTTATATTGTTTCTGGCAGAGCTCCTCCTGGACAAATCATGTTTTTTCTTTCCCTCAGCAGAAACTGCCTCCTTGCTTCTTCCATCTAATTTTGCATAACTCTTGACTTCATTTCCTTATCATCTTCTATCGATCAAGTATTCTTTAATGATGCCCATTTGTCTATACAGCCTACCACTTCACATTGATTCAATTGTTTGACACTTTTTAAAGGACTCTTTTCAGAGTGCTCATTGAAAAAGTCATACGTGTATATGTTGAATGTTGGCTAGTCCATGCCTGGGTTTAGAAATACTTTTTAGAGAATTCATGCTCACAGCATAAGCCTATTTTTCAATATTGTGCATAGGATGAAATAGAAGCTTTTGGTACTGTCCTGGGCAACCTAGAAACTCTAGAGCTGACATTGACCAGAATCTAGAATGAAAAGAAAAATTACCTTATTTTCCTTCTCAGTGTGTATGCTTCGGAGAAGTGATGTTGTTTCCCTTTGTGGAGATTACAGTCTTGTGGGGAAGACAAACATTGAATATGTGATTATCATGTGAGCTTCACAAAAGGGCAACTGAAGGGAGCATTTTGCATTGTGTTTGGCTCACATATTCTGAAAGGGTTTATATTTCCTCTTTGTACATGCAACGATATAAGTCTTTCATACAGATATTCACTCCTGTTCTACTGTGCTGGAAGGGCTCAATGGATCATAGCTACTGTGGATATTGCCTGTTCTCATTGATGCTAATCTATGTCTTATTGTTTTAAACCACAATTTCTCTAACTTTCACTGGAGAACAAGATGATTTGGGGGAATTATATGGACTCACTACACCTGGTTAAATTCCCAACTTTGCCATTTACCAGCTGTGTGATCTTGGACAAGTTACTTAACCTGTCAGGCTCCGTTTCTTCATATGTAAATTTATGTTTGAGATTAAGAAACACTTCATTTTGCTATGAGGATTATGTGAAACACTGCACGTGAAAATTCTTTTACATACAAACTACAGATATTCATTGCTTTATAGCCAGTTTCAGAATGTTTCAAAGGTGGTGATAGAGTGTGTGTACAGTTGATGTTTTCTCTGATCTCTCCTTGTTCTTTGTCCGCATAAACTTACATTTCATGCCTGTCATGGCAGAAAGGACATGGGAAGCGTATTTAAACTACAGTGTTAGGCAGAGATTATATAGCAAAAAGAATGGCATCAGAGGAAGTGAGACCACAAACCCTGAAAACTCTTATGTTTAGCATTTGACAGAATATGGGAAAATTCATACTATGTGCATATTAATTAGTGAGAAAAGAAAAAGATAGTAAATAACCCAAAGTATCCCTTTGAAGTCCTGGATGGATCTAATACAGAAGCAGGATTCTGAGAAACTGGAAGGAAAAAAAGTTGGACCAACTTCAGAAATAGGCTGCAGCTCTTGAGCTAGGTGCTTCTCCTCCCTAAGCACTTCCTGATTTGAATGGTATTTGACCAAATGAACTGACAAATCAAATGTTTGGTGTGGTGTGGCTGTGATGGAGTCAAATGTCCATTGAAACATGTGGGACCTCAAATGAAAGTAAGGGGCTACAGAATTAATTCAATATATCACCGCTCTCCCATATGTCAGATTTAAAGATTTGATCTCTTAGAAACTTAAAGACATGAGAGGCTGGTGAATTAATCCAATGCCTCATCATAGGACCCCTTGGTATCCACCTGTGAATTCTGGCTTCCAATGATATAGGGAACAAGTTTAGTCATGTTAGAGTATATATGAATTATACAAGTTTCCTTTTAGCTCATTCTTTGTAAGTTTTCCATAAAAGATAAAGATACAGACTAAATCAACAACAGCATTGAACTGGAATCATATTTCTTCTTAAAATAAAAGTAGGTAAAGCTCTATTCCCATATTATAAAAATAAATTCCAACCCAATTATATTTTACTATTTAATTCAGTTACATATCCATATTGTATTCAGGGACTGATAATGAGAGTTTTACTTTTTTTTTTCTTTCTTTCTTTTTTTTTGGCTCTGCCTGTCACAGGAGAGCTCCATGGGAGTAGAAAGTATAATGTCATGCTTGTATCTACACACTTCTATTTACTTCTGATGCTGCTGCTATGTACGAATTGCTTTCAATTTTGAACATAATTTCTCATTAAATAGTTTCTGTTTTTAATCTGCCAGCCAGCAGGCCATAATAACTAATATTACAAAAGGGTTAAGCCTTCTTCTGATTCACATTTATTTGAATTTCACAATTCAAATAAGAGAAAAACACATCCAACTTTTCTCAGGCTGGAGGCCCTGATGGGATATGAGATGTTACATGGTCATGAGACAGTTGGTCTGAATAATAAATGAAAACCAAAAGGCCTACAACATTTTGGCTTGAATAATAGATCATTAGGTACTTAGAAAAGAAAAGATCTTGATTATGTAGTTGGGCAGGACTCCTAAAAATATTTTTATGATACATAATTCCCCTGAAAGTACGAAAGAAAAGCTACTTTTCTTCATACATATAATCTTAAGAACCATAGTTTGCTTTAATTTAGACTTAAAATTACAAAAGTAAGTTATGCCTAATGTTGGAAAAGGCAACTAGTTCCACTAATGCAGAAAAATCACTTGGCTTGACAGTCTTGCAAACATGCATTTGGAAGCAGAGGTTATTAGTATACTTGGTACTAGAATAACAGCATAAATCCTTAGACTAATGTACACTGCAGTGCACTCATTGAGTTGCCTGGTTATTGGGTGACAATGCTATGCTTTTCAGTGTCAAGGGGCAGTGGTGCCTGTCACAGAGAACAGCAGGTGGCCGTGCAGTTGCTATATCGCCACTTTAACTTTTAACAGCTGTTTGAGTTGGCAGTTGAACTACAGCACAAAAGGAACACCAGGCTTACTCTCATTTATTTAATAGATTTGAAGGGCGTATTGAGGTGAATTACTAACCCTGTGAAAATGGCCTTATGGCTTCTGGAGTTACCTTTCAAAGGGTAGGAGTTCAGTGGCCTGAGGGATTGAGTGGAAACCACATTGGTTTTAGTGGTAAGAGATATTTGCCAAGAAAGAAAGGAGACTGGAGAAGGATTCATGTTGATCTCTCATCTAGACCTTAAAGTGCTGTAAAAGTTCTAATCTCTTAGCTGGCAATCGCAGGGGGAGGAAACAGAACTTTTTGATTTTCTGTCAGGGTAACCTAAGGTAAATGTTACTTTAACGAGGGCCACTTGGAGTTGGATGAGATTATATAAACCCATGAAAAGTTTTGTTTTACTGTACGTTTGGACAGCTGTCCAATTCCTATTTAAAATGCTTAAGAACTGTGTCCTATGCCTCAGAATATCATGGTTTTAATTAATAGCTCAGCACACATTAGAAATAAGGACAATTTTTTTGCCTGTTAATTAATGGCTTTTTATTGAGAAATAGAGATTCCATATTATCTGTAATACATATTTGGGTTGGCTAGAATATTTTAGAAAGTAAATTAATATCTGCACCCTGATTACCTGTGGAACAATGTTATATAGGCTCAATACAGGCAATCAATAAATAAGGTGTTGTTGTTAATTTAACTTTTTATTTGATAAAAATACCAATATAGTTTCCTTCATTTTTATC
Source organism: Neophocaena asiaeorientalis asiaeorientalis (assembly GCF_003031525.2). Taxonomy (NCBI): domain Eukaryota; kingdom Metazoa; phylum Chordata; class Mammalia; order Artiodactyla; family Phocoenidae; genus Neophocaena; species Neophocaena asiaeorientalis. Next base: position 1,793,280 of record NW_020174419.1, on the reverse strand, counting down.
ACGTTTCAAACTTTCTTGAATTTTTTTCTGTGTTTTTTTTTTTTTTAATATAAGGGCCACTTTTTCCTAATTCAGAAGCAGGTGATTTTTTTCAATATGGTATTGAATGCTGTGTCTCCTTCAATTTCTCTTGAGGGTGGAAAGCACTTTTTTCTTTTCTCTTGCAAAATGTTCATAGGTCTGAAAGTATATCTGAATCTTGCATCGAAATGCATGATTGTCCCATAGGTAGCAGAAAGGAAATTATCTTCGGATTTATGAGTTCATTTTTTTTTTTTCTGCTGAGTACCTACACTTCCTTTGAAAATCTCTTGATTGTCCTCTACAAAGTGGACTAAAGTCCCTTCCTGATGCAATATTTTCACCTTCTGAGTAGTGAGTGAAACAGGTCAGGAACTGAGAGATTGAACTCATCCTAAAGTTTTCATCAAAAAGCTGCTATGTACAAGTGCTTTGCAAGTTGGTCAGTGTTGCGACAGAAATGGAAGATTCTGTTTTATACCCAAGAACACAAAGCCTTACATGTAATTAAGTGCTGGGTACAGTGATTTGGACTATAGATACTTACAGGACCTCAGAGAACGGCAAGACTGAAAATATCCAAGACCAGGGTCATTTACTTGAAATTAGTAACCATCGTGCTTATTTACAACTTTTCAAAATTCCAAATAATGCAGTCAAATTTGTGAAGAGATGAAAAAGCCGACACAAGTGCTTGTGGTTCACATGGAAATAGTAGACTAAATAAGTTGCTGTGGTCCAGCTGTGATATTGAAAATGCCACTTTTACTTGTTATATATTATCGCCTCTGAATTCTTTTATGTGTAAAACCAACCCAAAGGTCACCTGACACTCCATCAGGCAATTACTACTTCTTTCATTGTTTAAGTCAATGGCTGATAAAGTACACATCCTTACAGTGCAGGGATGCAGTATTCTCTTCCTCTTACACCCAGGGCACTTCCTTGGTGATGTGAAAGACTTGGCAGAGGTAGAGAAACAAAGTTAGTAGGAGTAATCACACAGTTGCCTGCTGTGAAGAAGAGTGAGCTTTATTTACAGTGCAGCATTCTGATTTGGCTTTAAGAGAATTACATCAACTACAAATTATACATAATAGACTTGGCAGAAACATAAGCTGGTGGTCAGACCTGATTATATTAAATAAGTAATGTTGCCAAGGTATTGCTTTCTCAGAGTTATAACAGGTGTCCACAGGACAGTAATCCTCACTCAACTGCTTCTTAAATGCTAGATTTTGAGCTAGAGATATCCTGTGGCTCCATGACAAAAGGTGTCATGCTAACTAAGATCTATCTAAGTCTTCAGATTTAAGATAAGGCAGAGGCTAAAAGGAAGTCATGTAGTGAATTGATACGCTCACTGAAATATTTTCACAATAAAGTTCAGAGGAAAATTTAGACTGCAGATATAGATCAAACCAGAAGATAATTGGAAAATAATATCTTGAGCCAGAAAATTAGACCTAAGAAAAAACTCATTGATAATACAGAATTAATATATAACATAATTGGTACTGTTTGGGTTAAATTTGCCATTTTTTCCAAAATAATATGTTTACAGCTTAATGTAATTGCTTTCAAAGAACTGGTTTATATGTATGGATATAGCACATGGGCCTTAGTTCTTACAGATAAATTCATTTTAAAAAAATCACTTGTTTGCATGTCTTTTTCTCTATATTATAAATTTTACAAAGGCAAGGAACATCACTTGTTCTATCTCTACTACCAGTACCTAGCACAATTTCTGGCCCATCAGATATGCTCAGGAAATGTTGGGTGATAGTGTTAAATAAAAATATTTTCAATTAGGGGCTTTCTCAACAACAAGAACATTCAGGAAAACAAAACAAAAAAATCAGAGGAGAGTAGAAGTTTTTAGGGCATTTTGCTGTCTGAGTAAAATAAGGGCTGACAGCCCCGTTTTTTAATTAAACTAGAATTGTAAAATAAAGTAGCAGCAGTGACATAGAGTTAACACAGTAATTCTTTTGTTTTCTTTATACAGCAGTGAGTAGTTTTTGAAGACCCACTTAAGTATGATCTAGGCTTCATTTTTGATTAATTATTTGAGCAACTTCTGCCAAATTTGCATATATATTTAGACTCTAGGATATCATTTTGCCATGTGTCAAAACTTTCTAAACTTGAGAAGACAGTAATAATAAAAATAAATTTGCAACCGTTGAGGAGAACTCTTTTATAAGAAAAAATGTAGCCAAGAGTGGGAAGTTGATGTTACTATATATGAGAAGGAGTGTTCAGCATAATAATTCAAATAGATAAAGGGTTTATTAAAGTTTTGTTGAATTTTTCATTTGAAGATCTCAGTGATATTTTAGGATTGTCAGGAAGATGTTCTAATTTATTAAGCCATAATTCAGTTCAATGACAAAAGTACATATGCACCTCTAAATTGGCACAGTTAATTTTCATTTTCAGATTCCAATCTATAGTATATATATACTTCCCAAATGTAATATGGAACATCTAAAAGGTAAATATATTTGGGGGGGGGGGCATGTATCTTTTCTACTTCAAGATTCTGCTGTTTAACAAAAGAATTTAATCTTTTAAAAGGTATTTGTATGCCTATGAAGGCAGCCTTGCCTATTATGTAAGTATATATAAAGATTTTAGATGAGGAATGGGTAGAAAGAATATACTGCTCAAGTTCATACAAGTAGTAAATGGCAGAGACAGGATTTGAACCATGGCATCTGGCTTAGAGCCAGAATAAATTTTCCTTGTTAAAAAAAAATTATTTATTTTTTTAAATTATTTAAATTTAATTTATTTAAATTATTTAAATTTAAAACTGAACTCTAAGGTTCAGTATGATGACAAGCATCCCAACCCCAGTCTACATTTCCTTGATTCTCCTCAACGGTAACATCTTCTCAGTTGGGTACATATTGTTCTAGGTCTTTTGCTATGCATTTGCATATATACATATGTACTCCTAGAGCATACATAGTATCATATATTTTATAACTTTAATATGTAAGTGATGTAACACTGTTTTGTCATTTTGAAACAATTTTTATCTCAACCATATGTCTTAGAGACACTTTCATGCTAACATATTTAGTTCTACCTCTTCTTTCCAAAATGATACATACCATCCTGCAGTATGACCATATATCTTCCTTTATTTTAATCATTTCTTTCTTAATGGAAAATAAGATTATTTTCATTAGGGGAAGGGAGGATGTATATGTAATGACTCGATTTCTATTACATTTCTCTACAATATTAGAGTGCCACCACAAAAATTTGAATCATAGCTATATTTGAGCTAGAAAGTTTTTTCTTGTGGAAAAACTCTGGGCAAGTTGTTAGAACTAGGTTTCTTATTATGAAGTAATATATTTATAACTCTGTGTCTCAATGTTTTTATCTGTAATTGGGCACTAATATTATTACCTGCTCTGCTATGTGTCTATATCCATAGTTTTGTTTTCAAAAGTGTAAAATAAATAATTATTGTAAATAATAAGTGATATTCTTATTACATCAATTCAACTCATCATGCATTTATTGGATATTTGCTATGAGAGAGATGCTGATGTAGGTATCCTAGAAAGTAAAATAAATATTTTATTTAAGAGAATGTGATATAGTAAAACTAAAAGGCACAAATAGAAAAAATTCTGAAAAAGGAGTATGTGAGCTGAGTTGTAGGAAAGATGCAAAGTTCAACTGGATAAGAAAAGAAGAGCACTCCAACTAAAGGGGCTGTGAGATGCTTCTTGAGAGAGGTAAAGTACACAGTTGAAATATGAGAGACACATTAGTTAGAGTATAGGAGGAAGAGAGGAACAGATTGTCCCAAATTCTCTCTTATGTAAATGGGACTTGGATGCTTTGTTCAGGCTGGTGTTCTAGAGCTTGTGAGTCTTTCAAGCATGAGGCTCTTTCAAGAGCATTATTAAGAAATCTAAAAACCCTTGTTTAGTGTCAGAATTGTATTGGAAAATCAAACATGCAGTCATAATAAAGTGTCAGTCTAAGGAATCTTCAGATAAGCAAAAGCCTGCTCTGATGCAGAGCTCCAGCAAACGTAAGGCATGCCAAAATGCACAATACAGGAGTTCTGGAAGATGAATGAGAGTCAGTGCCTGGGGAGACCAGAATTCAGAATTAGGTGTCCCTTTATAGGGTGTTTAAGTCTTCACCATAAATGGAGAGATTTTTAAGGGGAATGAGAACAAATCAAGCCAAGGTTGTGAATTGGAAAAATTCAGATCTCATCTTCAGGCATGGAGTATGATTTGGGATGTGTTTTGGGGTGATGGTTGAGGGAGGAAGACAGAAGGTGGTACAGAGAGTGAAGACACTAGAAGTGTTGATTAGAGCACATTGTGACTTTGAATGCTAAGGTGAGGCTCTGATTTTAATGATATATGGTGAAGCATTAAAGCTTTTATTCCAAGGAGTGACACATGATCAACTCTATCCTTAAAAGATAACACTTGCAGGACTGTGAGCAAATTAAAGGAGGGAAGATTAGAGAGAATGAGAACAGTTATGGAACTATCTCAATAGACCAGGAAGTGGCTCTATGGTCTTAGGTAAGAATAGTGGAGTGGAAAAAGAGGAATCGACACATTTGAGAAACACTACAGAAATTGACTTCTTGAGATGATTTTTCAGCTGATTTTATATGAGGGAAAGAAAGGAGTCAAACTTGCTAATAACAACCATAGTACACAGAGGGGGAATCAAGAGAGGGGATTAAGAGGACATGGATCTCACCTCTCCCCACAAACATATCAAAAATACATCTACAAGTGGAATAATTCTCACAGAAACTACTGGAAACTGGCATAAGAACTCCTATACAACCTAAGTCTGCAAGAAGATTCCCATGTAATCAGGTAGGATGGAAAGAAAAGCATCAGGTTGAGACCTGTGCCCCTGGAAGTAGACTGAGAGGAAAAGGGAGATTGCAGGGGCAGACATTTGCCCTGGGGAGTGAGTGGGTTAAGCCGCAGACTGAGTGTCCCAGTCTGGGGTCCTACACAGAGGATATCACCCCCCTTGGCTTCTTGGAGAACCACTGAGACAGATAGAAAGTCTGGAGAAGCCTAGACTCCACTAGTAAGGAGTGTGTGGTGGGTGCTGGCTTGCTACCAGATGGGGCAGAGAGAGGTCTGCTCTAGTGGCTGCTGCCTTATTGTGCTCCCCAATCCAAGCTGAGCAAACATCCTGGTCCTATTCACTTTACACCACAGCTTGGCACTGGACCTAGCTAGGTCCTGGGAAAAGACTAGATCTAGGGGTGCAGAGGTGACCCTGGGGTCTGAGATGTGGTCCATGGGGGGTAATGGTGGCCATTGTTGGCGCTCACTCAAACAACACCACAGAAGCAGCCCAGATTTCTGACTACAGTACAGCCACTTGAACTCAGTGTGACCAGCACACTGCGATCCCCAGTCCCAGGTAAGGGAATTCTCTGTCCCTGCCTACTCCATGCCACAACTTTGCACTAGATCCGAGAAGACCACAACAGGGGAAAAGATAAGAATTTGAGCTGTGTCTGAGCAGAGCCACAGATGCCTACATAGGCCACATATTGGACCTCTGTAAGCACATGAGCTCCACTTGCTTCAGCACTCCCCTCTTTGGGGCAAAGGCCCCAGTGTGGGGAGAAGGAAAAACACACACTTAAAAGGAACAGAGCCAGATCGAGCCCAACCCTCATGGCATCTACTTCAGTAACTTGGGAGCAGACCCCACCCCTCACAGGACAGCAACTTCCACTGAGCAGAGAGGAAGTCCTGCTTCACACCCTGTACAGGCTCTAGCTCATTTGACACCAGCCACACTCTCTATCAAGGTGATAGTGGTCAGCACACCCTGAGGAAAATGTGGCTGACGTCCACATCAAATACAGCCCTCACACCAAAGACATTGGGCACACACAGTCTACACAGGGATGCTTCCACATAAAAACATGCTTTCAAGACTACAACAGATAACTGTTTCACCTATATTCATAGAGAAAAAGTTAGATAAAATGAAAAAGTAAAGAAAATACTCCCAATTGAAAGAGCAAGAGAAAACCCTTGAAAAAAATAGATAATGAAACAGAGAAAATCAGTCTACCCAGCAATAAATTCAAGAAGTTGGTAACAAAAATGCTAACTGAATTAAGAAAGAGAATTGAACTAAGCATGGATCATTTTAACAAGTAACTAGAAACTATAAAGAAGATGCAGTTAAAAATAGACAATTTAGGGGCTTACCTGGTAGGCCAGTGGTTAAGACTGAGCTCTCAATGCAGGGGATATAGGTTTGATCCCTGGTTAGGGAACTAAGATCCCTCATGCTGCATTGCATGGCCAAAAAAAAAAATAGACAATTTAATTTCTGTTACAAAAAGCACTCTAAAAACAATGAATAGCAGACTAAATGACAAAGAAGAATGCATAAGTGACCTTGAAGATAGAATTAAAAAGTCACCCAATCAGAACAGCAGAAAGAATGACAAATGAAAAAATCAAAAGCAACGTATGAGATCTCTAGGATACATGTGATGTTCCAACATTGAAATTATTGGGGTTCCAGAAGGAGAAGAAAGAGAAAAGGGGATTGAAAATGTATTTGAAGAAATTATGGCTGAAAAATTCCCAAACCTAAAGAAGAAAACAGATATCTAGGTACAGGAAACACAGAGGGTCCCAAACAAGATGAACACAGGCAAACCCTTACCAAGACATATTATAATTAAAATGGCAAGAGTTAAAGTTAAAGAAAGAATTCTGAAAGCAGCAAGAGAAAAACAGAGAGTCATATACAAGGGAATCCCTTTAAGGCTATCAGTTGATTTCTCTGAAGAAATTTTGCAGCCAGAAGGGAGTGGCATGATATATTCAAAGTCCAGAAAGGGAAAACCCTGTAATTTAGGATACTCTACTCAGCAAGATTATCATTTATAACAGAAGGAGAGATAAAGAACTTCTCAGACAAGCAAAACTAAAAGAATCCAGCCATACTAAACCTACCCTAAAATATATGTTGAAAGGTCTTCTCTAAATGCAAAAGAAATAAGAATTTATAGGAAAGGGGAAATCCCAATAGGAAAGGCAAATGTATAGTAAAGATGAATAATCATTTAAATAAGCCAGTAAGTAGATTAAAAAACAAACAAAAAAATTATAAAAGCAACTATAACTACAATAAACAGTAAAGAGATAAGAATGAAGATGAAAAACATGACATTAAAAACACAAAATATGGGGGAGGAGAGTAAAAGGTAGATCTTTCAGAATGTGTTTGAACTTAAATGATTATCCATTTAAAGCAAGTAGATATAATTATGGGTCAACATATATGAACCCCATGATAACCACAAATCAAAAACCTATGATAGATATGCAAAACCAAAAAGAAAGGAACTCAAGCATACTAAAAAAGAAAATCATCAAACCACAGTGATAGAAACAAAAAGAAGAAGATATAAAGAAAAAACTACAAAAACAAACAGGAAAACAAGGAATAAAATTACAAGTACATACCTATCAATAATTATTTTAAATGTCAATGGACTAAATGTTCTGATCAAAAGACATAGGGTGGCTGATTGAATAAAAAAAAAAATACCCTTCAATATGCTGCCTATAGGAGACTCACTTCAAGGCGAAAGACACAAACTGAAAGTGAGGGGTTGGAAAAGATATTTCATGCAAACAGAAACAACAATAAAACGAGTGTAGCAATATTCATATCAGACAAAATAGACTTTAAAACAAAGGTTATAATGAAAGACAAAGAAGGGCATTATATAATAATAAAGGAATCAATACATGAAAAGGATATTACATTCATTAACATATCACACTCAATAGAGGAGCACCTAAATACATAAAGAAAGTACTAATGGGCATAAAGGGAGAAATTGATAATAATACAATAATAGCAGGAGACTTAAACACCCTACTGACATCTATGAACAGATTGCACAGACAGAAAATCAATAAGGCAACAGAGGTCTTAAATGACACAATAGACCAGGTGGACTTAATTGATATCTACAGGACATTACATCCAAGAAAAGCAGAATACACATTCTTTTCAAGTGTACCTGGGACCTTCTCCAGGATAGCTCACATACTAGGTCACAAAACAAGCCTCAACAAATTTAAGAGGATAGAAATTATATCAAGCATCTTTTCTGACCACAAAGGTATGAAACTAGAAACAGGAAGAGAACAAGCACATGGAGACTAAACAAAGTGCTATTAAAAACATGTTCATCCAAAGGTCAGTGATGAAATAAAAGAGAAAATCAGAAAATACCTTGAGACAAATGAAAATGAAAATTCACCTTTGCAAAATATATGGATGCAGCAAAAGCAGTTCTAAGAAGGAATTTCATAGGGTTAAAGGCCTTCAAAAAACAAGAAAAACTTCAAACAAGCAACCTAATCTACCACCTAAAAGAATTAGAAAAAGAACAAACAAAGCCCAAAGTCAGCAAAAGGAAGGAAATAACAACCATAGTGCAACTACTAATTAGCTATGCTCAAGGCACTGTGCTTATACACACACATACACGTTTATAATGTTCCTCACAAAACCCATTATTGTATCTATTTCACCCAGAAGGAAACTGAGACACAAAGGAATCATGATCAAATTCCTTGGCCCATGCTCTTTTGTTTGTCTGTTTTTTATTGAAGTATAGTTGATTTACAATGTTGTGTTAGTTTTTGGTGTACAGCAAAGACA
>NW_020174419.1:1747256-1784499 GCF_003031525.2 Neophocaena asiaeorientalis asiaeorientalis | reverse complement strand
ACTTTTTCAGATTCTTTTCTGTTATAGGTTATTACAAGATATTGAATATAGTTCCCTATGGTATACAATAAGACCTTGTTGTTTATTTTATATATAGTAGTTTATATCTGCTAATCTCAAACTCCTAATTTATTCCTTCCCCCTACCTTTCCCCTTTGGTAACCATAAACTTATTTTCTATGTCTGTGAGTCTGTTTCTGTTTTGTAAATAAGCTCATTTGTATCATATTTTCTTAACCATGATTTAATCACTGCCTTGATGCCATGAGTTAATGTTGAACATCTATTCAGGAAGGCAGTAAACTTTTGTGGAATGTTTTCATATATAAGTATTTAAATTTAGATATTTCTTTCAAGACTTTGGTACTAGAACTTATTCATCTATGTGCATGTAATATACATGAATTAAACTTGTATATCTATGCATATTCTTTTCTTTATTTTCTTTATTTTCTTTATTTTTATTTTTGGCTGGGCTGCGTCTTTGTTGCTGCACGTGGGCTTTCTCTAGTTGCAGCAAGTGGGGGCTACTCTTTGTTGTGGTGTGTGGGCTTCTCACTTCAGTGGCTTCTTTTGTTGCGGAGTACAGGCTGTAGGTGTGTGGGCTTCAGTAGTTGTGGCACATGGGCTCAGCAGTTGTGGCTTGCACACTCTAGAGTGCAGGCTCAGTAGTTGTGGCTCATGGGCTTCATTGCTCCACGGCATGTGGGATCTTCCCAGACCAGGGCTGGAGCCTATGTCCCCTGCACTGGCAGGCAGATTCTTAACCACTGCACCACCAGGGAAGCCCTCTGTGTATATTCTTATGTCTCAACATATTTTCCAAGTATCATAGCCATTAAGTTTCAGGAATATGATAAAATATGTCTTATAATTAATGAAGTACTAAAAAGAGACTAACTGAAAATGTTTCTGGTTTATTGTTTCCTTGATGTGTGAAACAATTTGTGTCAGCTTTTTCAAAGAAAGGAAAAACTAACAATCATGTAATTTCCTAAATTCCTTTCAGTCTTTGAAAATGAAAGCCCTGTTCCACATAATGAAGTTGAGCGTGGTGAGATTTAAATTCTATCCAAATAAGTTACGTTAACTCACAGTGATTTATTCTAATAAAGGAGAGGGATCCCTGGATAACTGAAATCCATAGATAATTGAAAAACTGCATTTAGCAATACTTCTCAACCTCAACCCATACCAAATTTTTTTATTGACATTATAATCATGTAACTAAATCTTCTCATTTAAGTTTCACTTCCTTTCTCTTTTCTTCTCACTTCAATGGGAACAGAAATGCCTAAGTTAATAAAGAGCAGAAGGCAAAAGTCTTCTATCCAGGGCCAGGTCAGAGACTGGATGCCTGAAACATTTCTAGTATGTAAAACAATTATTAAACCAAAACCTTTAAATATAGTTAGTGGGGTAATTTTGAATACTTTGTGAAAAAGAGAAATTTACTTTTAGCTGGTTTTGTATTATCATTAGAGGCTAAGGTTTATAATACTTTGAATTGGAAAAAATAATTTTCTTACTGATCTTATGTTGTTTTTTATCAGGCAAAATGCTCCTGTGAACAGAGTAGCATGTACATAACCTGTCACAGATTATTCAGTAAGTTTCTTAACATACAAACATCTCAATGTGTGTATAAGAGGGTAATGAAAAGTATCGCAATTTGGCAAATGGATATTGTGCTTAGTACAGCCACTTAAAAGTTGCAAGGTATGTTACAATATTGAGTTTGTTTGGTATGGTGTTTTAGTAACTTCAAGATATAATTAAATCATGCAATAAATTTTTATTTAAGAACCTACTCTGTTCTCAGGAGTAGAATGATGGATGTGGAAGTGCTTGCCCAGCACTTACCAACCTGATGTGTGGCTGGTCCTATGTTATGGATAAGTGAAGTGTGTTAAGACTTGAAGTCAAAGAAGACTTCTTGAGAGATGATCTCTAAAGTCAGTTAGGAAATACTTTGTTTAAAATCAATTGACATTGAGATCAATGTGATTATTCAAAATTGCTTATACACTTTTTGTTTGTTTGCTGGTCATGGAGAGTTTCTTTAAATGAAAACTTAGATATCTTAACAGTACAAAATCAGATAGTAGTGATCTCCTTTTATTGAAACACGGTGGGTATAGAGGGGATCCTGAATCCTTTTGTCTTCATCTTATCATCCTTCTTTGTGTACATTTCTCCTAGTAGAGGTGTGAATTGGGGGTGGAACAGTCCTAAAGTAACCATCTACTTGATCATCAGAGGTAGACCCAGATAGGATTTGCCTCTAATTTCCTATTATTTCCATTTTGTGTGTTTTGGTACTCATTTGCCTCTCCTACTACATGGTGAACTTATATAGATCTGTAGATGCTTGGTGCTCTTTACTACCACCTAGGCAAGGAGTTGATCTCTGTGTCCAGTGGGATTTTATATTAATTAATTGATTCATTCATGTAATCAGCATTATTGAACATGCTATGTCCTAGGTACTGTGCAAAATATAGAGATTATAGGGACAAATAAGACAATCATATTTTAATGACTCTATTAAAGTATAATTTTAATACCATATATTATCTCAATTTAAGTGTATAATTCAATGAGTTTTAGTAAATTTACAGAGTTCTGCAACCATCACTAAAATTCAATTTTAGGATATTTTTATCACTCCCCAAAAGATCTCTTGTGCCTATTTGCAGTCTCCTTTCCCTCCCCCAACCTCAGGCAAACATTAATCTTCTTTCTGTCTCTAAAGATTTGCCTTCTCTGAGCATTTCATATGAATAAAATCATATAATATGTAATATTTGGCATTTGACTTCTTTCACTTAGCATAACGTTTTTGAGGTTCATCCACATTGAAGCATGGATCAATAGTTTGTTCCTTTTCATTGCTGAATAATATTTTATCATATGAATATGACAGATTTTGTTTATCCATTAGAACAATCATATTTTGTAGCACAAAATAAGCTAAAGACTTTAATATACTGTTTATAACAAGAAGTTACAGTGTATTCATGTTTAACAGGTTAGAAAGTTACTAAAAGTCATATTTTCTGTTAAAATCAGGTTTTGGAGAGGTTGAGCCTCTTGTTCTCCTGGAGAAAGTTTGAGGGAAAAGAAAGAGCTCTGAAGCTACAGACACCAGCACTGAACTCTTACAAGACCCTATGATTGACTTGGTTAAAAAATAGTGTGAGATTAGAAGACCTTGTTACTACTGATGATAGCTTAGCACAGCTGGCTCAAAAAATAATGATATTAATGGGTTTTCCACTTTAGGAATGGCAGCAGGAGGAGCTCCATGAACCTGCTTCCTAATGAAAGAAGCAAGAGATAGATAGATGATAGCTAGATAGATAGATACGTACATACATAAACAGAATGATATATCTATATCTGTACATACACACATATGTAAGTATTTAAAGTCTCTGGAAATTGTCCTAAGAGTGTACAGCAAATAAATGAAGAAACATTTATTCAAGAAAATCTACTAAAACTTGATAAATAAACTGAGTCTGTGGAAGTTGAGCCACATCTCACTTCCCTCTTCTGCCCTCCTTCAGTTCCTCCTCACCACCAGCTCAGCTTAACAGAAGCTCCACTCCAGGTAGATGTGACCAAGAGGACAGCACTTCCTCTCTTCTAAGCTACCAATCAAGGGACACTTTATCTACTAAGAAGGGTAGGCCATCAGCATTGCTAATTCCCTTCAACTCTGAGTTGCAGAGTCCAAATTGTTGGTGAGTGAAATTGAGAAGTCAGAGACTCCACTCATAGGGTAGATGCTCCGCCTGATGTTCCATGTAGGCATGGCAAAACAAGTATGTTAGGGCTCTGATCACCTTCACCCTAGCTCACTCATAGGGCAGATGTTCAATGCCAAGAGAAGCAATCTGAGAAGAACAGAGGCTACTGCCCCCTCCCAGTGTCCAGAGCAAGTTGCTCAGTTACGTCCATAAAATCAGAGAGCTCCAAAGATTTCACCAAAGGAATTAACTCAATTTTATACAAAGTGTGAGTAATTTCAGTACTAAGGGCACTCAAAAACAGTGGAGATTTAGGTGATAAATAATTAAGAGACTGTTAGCTCTGTGAGATCACCAAGCTAAACCATAGGCCATCTAGTTTACCAGAGACAAGCAGGGGAGCAGACAGCTAAGAAAAGCCCTCCTGGAGTCAGAACAAACCTGGCCTTAAAACTACCCTTGCCCATATTTAATTGGATCAGGCTGTGAAATAGTTTATGCCTGAGGATATTGTCCAAAACAATAGAAAAATCAGTCTATAATTAGCAGAGTCTAAGAGCTGGGTGTGATAATAGTAGAGGCAGACAGCTTAATAGAGAGATCAGGAAAAGACAATGAAAGCCCTGTTAAAACAATTGTGATCTCACAGTGATGTGCATATACCCAGGACCATACCTTAGGAGGTGCAAATCAGAGATTTCACACAATGGTCTTAATACATTTCACTGAAATATCCTAGCCTAGTCACTAAATATATAAGCAAATAATAATGTAAACTAGCCCTGGAGAGGGTGGTTGGAAATCAATAGCCAGATTTGCTACAATATATTACCTAAAATGTCCAGTTTCCAACAAAAAATTGTGACACATGCAATGAACAGATATGACCCATACTTAGGAAAAGAAGGCAGACAATAGAAATTCCATGTGAGAGAGGCCAGATATCATAATTTAGACAAACAGGGATCCTTCTGGAAAGAATCAATTTCAATTTGGCTGGAATGGAAAGGTTTTCCAGTAGTTTAAATCTTCAGGTTCTTGCCCAAAGTCTTCTGGAAAAGGACTAGAGTGACAGCAATGGAAAGGCTGGTGGCTGTGGGCAGTGACGAACTAAAATATGTTCTGTAGACAGTTAATATTTTAATTTTAAAAATATATATTTTGTCTTTCAGATGTTAATGTATATATTTATAATATAAAAATATAAAAATAATGAAACAATAAAGTATATTTATGTATGAAAAGTCCATTTAGGTCCAAACTTCAAAATGAGCCTACTTTATTCTAAATGCTACATGAAATACTAAATAGAAACATTATGGGTTGGATTACATTTAATGATTCAAGAAAATATATTACTTCAAATTCTTGTCTTTTATTATTATATGTTGAATCCCTGAAAGTCTTCTCCAATTATGTCAAGAATATAAAACACATTTTGTAAGGTAATTTCTGACTTAAAACTTATTTTTCTTCCTACCTAACATGAGATCGTTTTAATCAGTTTTTCTCAGAACACTACCTTAGATATTTACAGAGATTCCTCAATCATCTTGCACATTTGATAGATTTGTTGTAATATATTAATTGTGGGAAGAGAATATTTAATGAAAAAAAAATCTGATGCTCTATATACAGTCCTTTGCTTCACAAAAGCCTCTAGTACATGGGCTGCCCTTACGTTTGACATTTCGTGATGGAAATACCAGATGTCAACTAATAAATTGATACAGAAGTTCCAAAAACACAAATCAAAAGATAGCTCTTAATTTTTCCACAAGTGACCAATTTAAAAATTAACTAGAACTCTGAAGGCCATTCATTTAGGAATGGAATCAGTGAATTCTAAGACGGCAATAACACATGGTATTGCCGAAGAGACTCTTCATGACACTTGCACATATGTACAATTATTTCCTCTATACACCCAGGTTTGATAAAACAAAATCATAGAAAATCTGATAACACGTTTGGAAATTCTTCCATAGTAGAATTATAGCATTTACAAAATATTGTGTATTAATTCAAAGAGTCATGTAAATTCCCTCTGAGTTTACAAAGGAAAAAATTTCAAGCAAGATACAACTGTACTTTATGTATTTTTTTAATCATGGAGATCTATATCACAAAGGTTAAAGATTTTAAATATTCAGCAAAATGTACCTTTTAACCTTCTCTCTCTCAGAAGGCAATCCAAACTATTCAATTCATTAAATTAATCCATGGTGGCCACAGCAGAATAAAGATTTAATTTCTTTAGCATGTAAATGATGCTATTAATGTGTGGAAATATACAGCACAGAAGTCATTTACTTGTCTAAGTGAACTCTGTTCTGAAACCTGCAATGCATCTCATATACAAGCAATAAAGATTAAAAGCAATGTAAAATTTAATCTGACAGAAAATGCAAAACATTAGTTTTGACTTTATGGATAAAAAATGTGTTTTAAAAATTGTTCTGGAAATGTTTTGGGGCTTGTCTTTTGGCATAAAATTGGCTTTGACTATGTAGTACGAGCAGCTTGCTAGTTTAATGGACTTGAAACCTGTGTATAAGACCTTTAAATGATGTTTGGGATGTGATATTGTCATCTATCCATAGATATTTCAAACCATAAACATATACTTAGCTCTGGAGAGTGTGCGGTTTTTAAAAATAACATTTTTATTTTAGAATAGTTTTAGATTTGCAGAATTATTCTAAAAAGACTAAAGAGGGTCCTCATATACACCATACATAGTTTCCCCTATTACTAACAACTTGGATTAGTGTGTACATTTGTCTTCCCCTATTACCAACAACTTGGATTAGTGGATACATTTGTCACAATTTGTGAACCAATATTGATATACCATCATCATCATTATTATTATTATTACTAAGTCATGTCCATATTTTGTAATTTTTTTTACTCAAATTGTTCCAGCTTTGACCATTGGGGTTGGCTCTGGGGCCCCTTTTTTTCTTTTGAGTATTTGTATTCGAACACTAAAGATGCTGTAGGCTCATCTTGTGTACTTCCTACCCTATTCCTAGAATCAACCCTTTCTCCTGGATCTCTGGTTATTCTTATAGGAGAATGGTATATAAGAAACCAAGATCTGTGCACTAGGTGTGTTTATTACTACTGAGTTCTTGTTGTTTTTAGACCCTCTAAACTGACAAACTTAGTGGATGTATGTACCTTTACTAACCCACTTACATATACACATCTACAAATATTTCTCTATAAATACCTACCTGTGTCTATATTAAACTAAACATGAATTCATTAGAGTCTCTGACTTATATCTTATGACATGGATCACTCTAACCTCCTCCCCTTGCTTATACTCCCACTTCAACAGTGAGAAACCTGGTTCCCATCATCTGCTACCCATTTACTTGTTTAATTCCAGTATCCATACATAGGGCTTTCAGAATTGCTAACCCACATGCCAGTGGGAACAGCTTCATCAAAAAAGAACAGAATAGTGCTATGCACAGTTACTTTTGTCCTTATTCTTATAGATTCCATTCATTTCCAAAGTTATTAGGTTAGCATCTTTGTTGGCCATCCCTTCACTGGTTGTTTCATACAGTTATAAAACTTCTTTTTCACCTTCTACATTCCATCTTTGGATCCCTCAACTTTGGAAAAACTTTTAAATTTGCATACATTAATGTTCACTCTTTCTGCTGTAAAGTTACAGTAGTTTTATCAAATGCAAAATGTCATATATTCACCATTACACTATCATACTGAACACTCACTGCCTGAAAAAATCCTGTGCTTCAACCATTCAACTCTTTCCAACTCCAAACTCCTAGGAACCACTTATCTTTTTCTTATCTTTGTTTGGGTGTTTTCTTCTTTACCAAGTGTCCTGTAACTGGAATCATGTCGTATGTAAGTTTTTCAGACTATCTTCTTTCATTTAGCAATATGAATTTCAGATTCAGCCATGTCTACTTGTGGCTTGATAGTTCATTTCCTTTTATCACTGAATAATATTCCATCATATGGATTTACACAGCTTTTTTTTAACCCATTCACCTATTGAAAGACATCTTGCTTGTTTTCAGCTTTTTCACAATTATGGGTAAAATTGCTATAAACATCTGTGAGCAGATTTTGTGTGCATATCATTTTTTAAATCAGTTGGATAAATATATAGCAGCATAATTGTTGGATTGTAGGCTAAGACAATGTTTAGCTTTATTAGCAGCTTCCAAATTGCTTTTCAATTTTGCATTCTCACCAGCAATGAATGGGAGATTCAGTTGCTCCATATTTTTTCCAGCAATTGGTATTGTCAAATCTGTGAATTCTAGGCATTCTAATAGGTGTGTAATACTATTTTATTGTTGATTTAATTTGTACTTTCCTAATGGCAAATGATGTTGAAGATCTTTTCATATTCTTACTTGTTATATATATATATATATGTATATATATATTCTTTGATGAGCTGTTTGTTGAGATCTTTTGCCCAGTTTTTTCATTGAGTTTTTGGGTTTTGTTGTTAAATTTCAAATGACCTTTGTATATTTTGGATACAGTTCTTTACCAAACATATGATCTATGATCTGCAAATATTTTTTCCATTTGTCTTTCACAGAGCAATTATTTTTGATAAAACCCAACATCTCAGTTTTTTCTTTTACGGATCATGTTTTTAGTGTTGTATCTGAAACCTCAACACAAAACTCAAATTTTCTCTTATGTTTTCTTCTAGAAGCTTTTTAGATCATTGATCCATTTTCAGTCATTTTTCTAATGTAAGTGGTGAGTTTGTGTCTAGGTTCTTTTTTCTTTTTTTTTGCATGTGGATATCCAGTTGTTCCAGCGATGTTTGTTGAAAAGGTTCTATTTTCTTCACTGAATTACTATTGTACCTTTGTCAAATTCAGTTGATTATATTTGTGGGTCTATTTCTGGGCTCTCTATTCTGTTCCTTTATCTGTGGTGTCTTTGTTTTTGCCAATACCATGTTTTATTTATTTATTTTTTTTTTTTTTTGCGGTACGCAGGCCTCTCACTGTTGTGACCTCTCCCGTTGCGGAGCACAGGCTCCGGACGCGCAGGCTCAGCGGCCATGGCTCACGGGCCTAGCCGCTCCGCGGCATGTGGGATCTTCCCAGACCAGGGCACGAACCCGTGTCCCCTGCATCGGCAGGCTGACTCTCAACCACTGCGCCACCAGGGAAACCCCTACCATGGTTTCTTGACTACTATGGCCTTATGTGAAATTTTAAAATTGACTCCTCCAATTCTGTCTTCTTTTTCAGTGTTGTCTGGGCTATTCTATGCCTTTTGCCTTTCCATATACACTTGAAAATCACTATAACCTTCCAATGAAATCTCACTCTTTCAGAAAACCTATATTTTGGCTGTGACTTTTATACATGTTACTTCTTAAATAGCTTCCTTCTCTCACTCCCCAACTCCAGTTGAGACAGGAATGCCACACATGACTAGAGTAAGAGGAATGCCTTTTCCCCAGTGGTTCTGAGGCAAGGCTCTGGTAAGTTCTTTCCTCCTGGAAAGTTGGCTTTGTTAGAATACTCTTGGTATATTTCACAATAATTACTCCTATCCTCTTCCTGCTACAACTGGAGGGGATCTTGCTCAGATTTTCACTGGAGAATCTGGTGGGATTCCAGGCAGAAAGTCCCATGAAAGTATGAGGTCCTCTTAAGACCTTCTAACTCTCATGCTAGTTCAAATTCAGTCTCCAGCAATTTATCAAGGTTAGCTCATGTTCTTACAATTTTATGGCCCCAGTGGCTTTTGCTCCAGGTAAGCAGATCTCAACTTTGACTCTCTGAATTCACTTTCCTTTCCAGATTTTATGGTGGCTATTTGCCCCACAAAACATTTTTTGACGAATCCAAGAAAAGTCATTTATTTTTTATTGTGTCAAGGTTTTTCTTTTTCCTTTCAAGTTTTTTAGATGTTTGTGCTGAAGCATGAAGTCTCTGATATGATTTTAATGAAGTTTAATTTTACAAAATTTCTCATTTTTCTTCTCAAGTTCCCATATATGTGGTAAAATCTATAGTCTGGTAAAGGCCTCCAGTTTCAAATTTGTGATAAATTCTCACCTTGGACCAAGTTTGGAAGAAATTGTTAACTCTTTCTGGATGAAGAGAGAAATTTCATACTCAGGAGTTACCTTCAACAACTGAGATGTTCCCTTCAACAATTCTGAGTTCCAATTTTGAGTTCTGAGTTAGGTGTATATTAAATATATACTAAACAGATTTAAATTCACTTTAGCTAATGCAATCCTTTTCCAGTAAGATTAGATTCGTGGGATGCAATTAACCGTAGAAGTAGTATTTACAAAGAATTGATAATTGAAACAATACACAGAGATTTCTTTAAATTAGGAACATATTCAAAGAATGTAATTTTTACCTGAAATATAGCAGATATTTAATAGAGATATACTTTAAAAAATATATTCCAGTTTCCTAAATCCCTCGTTGCTGGAACTGGCTTATCTAAATTAGGAGCAAAACTAGTCTAGTCCATCTCTTTTGTTTCCTTTGACTTCCCTTCTAGGATTGGGTTAAAAAAGTTAGTAATGGGAATCCAAATGAAATAAAGGATGTGACTTAAGTAACCCAATATCCTAAAGAACACTCAGATTACATTATGTTATTATGAAGAAAATTCTCAACCCTTTACCTACAAGAGGAGTAAATATCAAATTCTGCTGTATGGCATTCAAGGTATTCTATAATATGCTATCAACCTATTACTTCAGAAACATTTGCCTCTGCATTCCTCAAGATGAACATTATATGTTCAAATGACTTGAGTGAACAAGCCAACAGCTCACTCTCATCTTGGAAAGCTCTCTATGGAACTGGTACTCATCCTTCAAGGTGAGGGATGTTTACATATTAACTCACCTAAAAGCTAGAAGATCATCTGTTAGCTCAGAGTTCTGTGACAGGCATAGGAAATACTGTGATGTACACTTAATCCCACTTATAAATTTACAGTTTAGTGGGAGAGGCAGAGAAGGAAACAGTTATAGTACTCTGAGATAAATATTTTATTAGAGGTTAATATAAAATCTTCCCTCATCTTTATGATTGAAATAATTTGAGCATTTCTCTTTTTTTATACTAACTTTATTTTTCTTATTTTATTTTGTATTATGATACATTATTTTCATAATCTCTTACTTCAATGTTATAACATTTATGAAGACAGATAAAAGAGCTTATTTGTTGCTTTATTTCCATAGCATCTAGCATAATGCTTTGACCAGATAACACTTGTTCAAAGGTTTGAAGAATAAAACTTTAATATTTTACTAGTATATAAATGGTGTTTCTTGTTAAAATAATCTTTCTATTACAAAGAATGTGAAAAGATTTTGGAAGCCTTTACATTTAGGACTACTTGATATAGCTTGTAGATAGGTATTTGACATTTTGAGTTGGATAGCTCCTTTTAATTAAAGATTATGATTTATTATGGCAGCAACTTTCTGTAAAGAAAAAATATGAAATTATATGGAATAATAGCTCAAATGTAAAATGTTTCTAAGGATAATTATAAAATCTAAATATACTTGGTGAACATTTATCATTCTTCAAAGTTTTAATATACCTGAAACCAGAGAAAATAGTGTAATCTGAAATGAATATAAAGAAAATTAAGAAAAAAATAGTCCTTTTGGTTAGAAGTGAGTAGATATTGTTAATATAAATTATGGTAATGGTTGAATATTTAAAGAGTTATTTCAAAGCACATTTAATTACTGAGATTTTTAAATTTTTTATTGGAATATAGTTGATTTACAGTATTGTGTTAGTTTCAGGTGTAGAGCAAAGTGAATTAGTTACACATATATATTTATCCACTCATTTTTAGATTCTTTTCCCACATACGCCATTACACAGTATTGAGTAGAGCTCCCTGTGCTATACAGTAGGTCCTTATTAGTTATCCATTTTATATATAGTAGTGTGTATATGTCAATCCTAATCTTCCAATTTATCCCTCCCCCCACCCCTGGTAACAATGAGTTTGTTTTCTACATCTGTAACTCTATTTCCATTTTCTAGATAAGTTGAAGTACCATTAACATTACTGGGTACAGACCAATGAAAGCTACAAAATAATGAGTTTACTAAATATATTTCATTTGCTTCACTTTTCTTTTCAAAAAAATAAAGCCCAATTGTCTGCATTGTATTGGTTAAGGAGAGTAAATTTCCTGCCAAATGTTAAATATATCTACAAAAATTAACTCTTGCTATAAGATAATATTCAGAAAAGTTTACAAGGAAGCAATCAAATCTTCAGTCTTCATGAATGATAATGAGGGAGGCAGGATTTCTTGAAAATGTTTGTAATATAAGCAATAAATGCATATGATATTTTTACAGAATGAAAAGAATAGCTTTGTTTTTCATTAATTTATTTACTCAGCATACATATTATGTGTAAGGCACAATGTTTTGTGAGAATAGGTATTTAAAGATGTTACCTCATCCTCCTCTTTCTCTCTCTTCTTTGCTCTCTTCTCTTTCTTTGTTTAGAAAACATGCAATGTAATATTTATTCCAGAATTTTATCTGGATATTTTCATTATCTTTCCATTTAATTTTGATGATTGAAAGAACCTGGTGTAACACATGCTAGTTTCACCTAGAATATTCCCTCCAAGGTGAAGGCACTTAAAGCTAGGGCCGCCAGGATGCTCACAGTTGCATTCCTTCAGTTGCCCCAGTTAAAGGTGTACCCCTTCCTCTGAAGCAGCCTGCATCCAATGTCTTGTTATGGGGAGAACAAGTCCTGGTCTCGGTCCCTCAATTTTGGAAAACTGAAGTGCCATCTCAGCTTGTGAGC
Source organism: Neophocaena asiaeorientalis asiaeorientalis (assembly GCF_003031525.2). Lineage (NCBI taxonomy): Eukaryota > Metazoa > Chordata > Mammalia > Artiodactyla > Phocoenidae > Neophocaena > Neophocaena asiaeorientalis. The sequence goes on along the minus strand of NW_020174419.1, from coordinate 1,771,885 downwards.
TCTCTGTGGAATTGTCTGAGGGCCCAAGGTGAGTTTGGAACTGGACCAGATCATCTGTTCAGGCTACTTTCTCTAAAATGGAAGAGGTTGGGATCTGAATCATTTTCTTCTCAGATGGCTCTTCATGCCTTATGCTAATTTTCTTACATTATGCCCGGAAAATTAAATTCTGTATACAAAGAAATTTGGGGTTAATCAACCTCTGTTAAAAACAAAACCATAAACAAATAAAATCTGCTAAAGCTTTATCTAAAGCAATGAGCACTCACGGTCTTGTGTCTGTTATTTAAGAGGCCACATGAACTATTCTTCCCAAAGCAAAAATGATAATACCGAGGAGACTTCTGTCTCTGTGTTAGATCTAGAGTTTGATATCTTTAAATACCAGGCTTTTGCTAATAACACTAACAAACTGTTTATTGACCACTTTAGCAGACATTCTTTAACATATATATTAACTTTATCAGTGAGAAAGGAAAGACAAAATAGGTATGTGTTCAAAGGTAGATTAATCATTATTATGTTATGCTGTCAAATTAATCCATTCAAAGTAATAATCCAGACTAATAACTTGTTTCATTTATCTTTTTCATTATTTAATACATTTTCACTTTAATTTTCACCCAATGTTTGCTATAAACTTGATATATATCTTGATATATATATATATACACACACACACACGTATATTTATTTTTCCTTAAGCAGAATATAGTAGAGACAAAGTAAATGGTGGTAAGTTTGCAGTAGAAATAAAATATTAGAGCGTTAGAAATTTGACCTTAATGATGGATAGGAAGTGAAGTCAGAGTTTAAATATTTTCCCTTGAAATACACAGATTGGTTGTCTGCATTTGAGAAATATATTTTTATAATTTCTCAAATCATATTTCAAGCTGCATCTATGAATGCATCCTCCCTGGAATATTTTAAATCTTTCAATGCATTTATTAGGTACATATATTATAAAGTGTATAATGATTATTTAATGAACTTTCTCTTCTGCTTTAGTTCCTACTATGACATGCCCACCCACAAAACGATATTGAAATGAGAGCAATGTGTCATAAATAGAACATTCCTAAAGACTATGATACAGTATAATTTAAAAACTTTAAATTGCTAGCAGGTGATGAATGAGGTTCTAGATCTAAAAAAAAAGATTTCAGCTGCTGTTTTGTTGGATGTCAGTGTGTAGACTGTCTGATAGGGAATGCACTGTTTCAGAAGTCCAGAGCTGCTGATGGGAAGTGTTAGGAGGCTCATGGCTTCAGCCTGGAGGGAGATAATATTTTGTTCATATACAAAATGGAAGTTCCTGGTAAAAGGACGGGAATTGTAAAATCTTCTAATCACTGAAATGAAATTCAGAAATTGCTGTTTGAGATATGTTGAAAACAAAGACCCATTGAGGAAAGGCAGAAAAGTAAACCACTGTGTGAAAAGAGAGAAAGGCCGTTTACTAGTAGTGACTAGTAGCTGGAGTTTTGCAAAATGTATTGGAAGAAGACAAATCTCCTCAATAATGAAGCCAAAGGTGGCCAATTACTGTCTATACCTCTACCTTGTAATATTTTGCAGAAATGGGGATTTCAAGGAATAAAAAGAAATACACAGAGGTAACTGAAGGTAGACATTGGAGTGTACCTGAAGACTGCACTAAGGCATTTTAATGGCCTATAGGTAAGAAAAAGGAAGCGACTGACAAGCAGAAGCATCTCTGCAATGCTTTGAGAGGTATATTGTTAATAACAGGGCTGATCATTTGCTTTAAAGGCTCACTCTCTGCTTTTGTTGCTTTCATAAGAGGATTAATCACCACCATAGATTTAGGGGTGGGTTTGAGGGTGGAAAGTGCATTCAGAATGGCTAATCTACTTAATTCTGTTAAATCTCTGGTACTCTGTGTGTTTTTTCCCCAAGCAAAACAAAACCAAATTCTTCGTATTAAAGAAGATGTGGTATATATATACAATGGAATACTACTCAGCCATAAAAAGAACAAAATTGTGCCATTTGCAGCAACATGGATGGTCTTGGAGGGCATTATTCTAAGTGAAATAAGTCAGAGAAAACAAATACTGTATGATATCACATATATGTGGAATCTAAAAAATACAACAAACTAGTAAATATAACAAAATGAAACAGACAGATATAGAGAACAAATTAGTGGTTACCAGTGGGGAGGGGAGAAGGGCAATACAGGGGTAGGAGAGTAAGAAGTACAAACTATTGGGTATAAGATAGGCTATAGGGATGTATTGTACAACACGGGGAATATGGCCAATATTTTGTAATAACTGTGAATGGAGTGTAAGCTTTAAAAATTGTATAAAAAATATATATGGAGGAAAAACAAATAAATAAAAATAAATTTTAAAAATCCCAAATACTTCATATTTCCTTAATAGTGTCCAAAGCCAAACAATGAACAAGACCCATTTTGATTCAGAATAATTAATGACTTTTCACTATAAACACTTTTGGCTTCATCTTTAAAAAAAACACAAAATTTTAAACATTAGGGTATAAAACTGAAAATATAAATTCAGACTGGAATGGTTCTCAGTAATAAAGAATCAAATTTCTGCAATTATACTGCATCCTTGCTGACCTTCTTATCAGGCCTGCTGGAGAATTAGAAATAGGGTAGGAAGAGAATTGCTATTGAAACAAAACTGCAAATTTCTCTTTTATTACAATATGAAATATAAAGTTACTGTGGTCCAGAATTGTCTTTTAATTTCAACAAACAAATATTATACATATATTATCTGCCAAACACTGTGATATTTGCTCAGGATTAAAATGTAAATACGACAATATTTCCTACCCTCAGCCTGCTTACAATATAGCTGTAAAGTCAAGCACCTGTACAACAGCTCAATAAACAAAGGTTAGTGTCCCTGTCACATTAGTAACATAGTGAATTAACCTGACTGCGAAGGTGAACCAAAGAAATCTATAATTTGTTTTCAAGCTATGGCTCTTGAAAATGATGAATATATAGTCTGCTTTAAGATCAGGCAGAAACAGACAATAAGAATAAGACTGGGACTTTCAACTTACCTGAGGTTTTCACAATGTGGTTTCATTATTTGAATGGGAGTGAATTCCAAGATTGTTGGAAATACCTATATGGTAAATCTATACTATAACCCAGCAAAATCATAAACATTTTTTGAATTATCTGACATTTTGTGCTATTCATGCTTAAAGTTCCTCTCCATTAAAATAAAGACTATATGTTGAATGCTGGTGGACTTACTTTCCATTTCCCCCCGGAGGCCGGCTCAGTGTGATTAAAAGTCAGTGTGATTAAAAGGTGAACACATATTATTTAGCCCCAGGCAACATCCTGCACAAGATCTCTGGCATTCAGTAGGGAATTATTTTGCAGTTAATAAACTACTGAAAACATTTCTAGCCAAGCAAAATGTTTTATCAAATTCACTTTCTTCTTTTAAAAGATATGCTCCTTACTTTTGGCACATGAGGGAAATGCCAATTTTTAAAAAGTCATTCAAAGTTAAAATTGGTTTCTAATCAAACAGTCGGAGAGTGGAAGCAAGGTAAAGAGCAAAGCATTAAAACAGCACTGTCCCAAACAGAATCATGAACACACACTCCTCACTGCTAAACCCTCTCATGAGAGCCTGAATAAGCAGATGGTTTTGAATTTTGCTTAGAAAGTATGAACATGTATTTTCAAGAAACGGAACACTGATCATATTCATTCGAGAGAGTAATCAGAAAGAGAGTAACTTGCTATTTTCTTTTTCCAAATGTGAATATTTTTGCTGTTTTCCATTGTAAGAGTACTTCATGCTAATTGCAAAAATCCAAACAAGTATGAAGAGAAAAATAGCTCCATGCATTCCACTATGAACAGTTGGGTATGCTTTACTCTACTATGGCCACCCTCACCTCCTGCTCTTCCCAGAACACTCCACAAGCTCCCCACCTCAGGCTTTTGCATTTGCGATTCCTTCCGTTTGGGATTCTGTTCCCTGGATATTTGGGGTGCTTGCCCTCTGCTCCCTCACTTCTTACAGTTTTCTTCTTCAGACCTTAGAAAGGCCTCCCGTAACCACTCTCACTCATACACCAGGTCCAACGCCATCACTCTCTATTCTCCTTACCATGCTGCACTTTTCTTCATAGCATCCTTTTCCACTGAGAGAGCATACATGAGTTGCCCAGATCCATGGCTAGTAAGCAGCAGACTTGGGATTCACTTAGGCTGTCTGGCTGCAGGGTGGGTGCTTGTAACCAGTGCTGCCCTTCTGTATTAGATGCTCAATAATATTTCTGGAGTGAATTTAATATATTTCCAGACACATTTCTATATACATGTAATTTCTTTCATTAATGGAAGCATATGAAATATCCTGTATTCTCACCTCTTAAAATACATAAAAAGTTAAGAAATTTCCATGCCTCTGTGTGGATATCTCTCTGTATGTCTAATCTGTATCTATCCATACACTGTAATTATTTTAACCCGTCCATTATTGTTGGATACTTAAGTTGTCTTCACAGTTTCACAACTGTAGTCACTGATAAGACTGTTTTGAATATGTATCTGATTATTAGAGTAAATTTCTACATGTGAGATTGCTGAATTAAAGTATAGGCACATTTCAAAGGTATTTTAATCATTTCACAGACTTCTGTCCAGAAATTCTGAACTGACTTAAGCATCCACCAGTAGGGCATGAGGGGTCTTGTTGTGTCCTGCCCCTTGACCCTGTGCTGCTCCTACAGTCAGCACTTAATAGTTACAAGTGGGCAGCAGGGTGGTCAGGCCCTGAGCCCTTCACTGATGCTGCCTGAATAAAATTCCAGTCTTGTCATATCTTTGCTTTCTTAGCTAAATAATTTCAGACAAGCTGTTTAAACTCCCTTTCTTCTACTTTATATTTTTAAATATTACTATTTTATATATATATATATATAACTAGTACTTTATTATGCATGTTACATGATTTTTTCCCTTCAATTTTTTTTGTCTTTTATCTTAATTTATGGTATTTGTTTTCCTTACACTTTATTTTTTCTTTTACTTTAGTGGGGGAGCTGTTTTTGTAGTTTTGTTTTAATTTTTCTATACTCGAATTTATAAATGTCATGATTTCTGCCTAAATATGAAAATTATAACTCATAAAGGTATAGGCTTTTTATTATTATATTTTCCCAGCATTTTTGGACTATTCTTATTCTTGGAAATCTAGACTTTATTCATGAAAAATTCTAGTATAACTTTTAAAAAATTACTAGAGAATGGTTTGCTGTTTGTGAAAAATATCAAAGATTAAACAAATGTAAAAAATAAAGAGCAGAAGTTCTCACTCCCTTTATACAGTCTAAGACTAATTGCTATTAACAATTTTTTGTGTATCCTCTGCACTTACCTGGACATGCAAATTCTATCCATTGTTCTGCAACTTGCTCCTCACTTAACAATTTATAGAATTCTTTCACATAGCACATTGAGATATCACTTTTTCTTTTAATTGCCTGTATAGACTTCCATAATATGAAAATATTAAAATGTATTTAATTATTCTTAGGTGAGAAGCCTCTAGGCTGACTAGTTTTTGCTACATGGTGCCACATTTTTTTTACATATGTCCTTGCACATTTGTGCCAATATTTATGGAAGATAGCTACCAGAATAATCATCTGATCACTCAAAGGATATGCACATTTTAACAGTTTTGTAAAATCTGTCAAATTGCCCCCTATTTCCACTCCATCCATAGTTAAAAACAAGTTCATTTTTCACTCTTAAGCAAATGTTGGGTATTTCCAGTCTGATTCCCAATCTAACATAAGTAACTTACTTTTTTTTTACTGAATATGATAGGAATTTCTCTTTATACTTTGACATCCGGGATTACATGAAGGTCTGTCCTAGACACGTGTCTCCAAGGGAAATTTTTCTGTGTTAAGTATTTGATGTTTTCTCTTCTTCCATTATTTCTGTTCTTTATTCGTAGAATGCTTACAGTGCTTGTGAAATTTCTAATGTACAGATAAAATAGAAATAGACCTTTCAGATCCACCCTCTATGTCTTTAAATTTTCTTTGTAGTTTATATTATTTTTTATTTTGTACTACACTGTGGAAGAAATAAGTATATCTTCTAGATTACTAATTCCATTTTAAGTATTATTTGTTCTTCAAGTCATTCTTTATGTAGAGATTTGAAATTATTTTAATGATCAAATTTTTAATTTCTGAGAACTAAAATCACATCTTTCCATGTATTAGTTACTGCTGGTTTTCTACCATTTCCTCCTTCTTTGCCAACAAAATATGGGATGGCAATATGCTCAGCTTAAAAAAATAATAAAGAAAAACGTTTATTTTCCAGTTTTCCCTGCAGCTATGTGGTGTTCTGGTAAATGTTTAACAACCAGCTCTCTGAAAGTACAAAAAGTACAAAGAGCTAGTTTTGTAGTTCTTGCTGATTCCTTGGTAAAATTATCCAAAGAACTCCCTTCTCTCTTTGGCAGTAAAGTCTATTCTTGAGCTTTATCAAGAAACATGTTTTATGTTATTTCAAGAGTTAATTTCATATCATTTGCTGAGAACAAACATCACAGCCAAGCATATGGAAGACTGGGTTTGATTTGGATGAACAACCTGCTGCCTACTTCTTGGCTTACTCTCACTCCATCCTGTACTGATGGATCTAGACTTTGGGTCCAGGTTTTCTAGTGGCAATTTTATTTTATTCAGAAGTTATTATATTTGTCTAATGGGATTTCTTCCTCCCTCCCTGCCTCTTTTTCTTTTTCTTTCTTTATTTCTTTCATTCTCTTTCTTTCTTTCTTTCTTTCTTCCCTTCTTTTCTCTAAGGTTTTGTTATTAATCTTGTGCAATCTCCTTTACATTTCACATTATTCCTCAGTGCTGCTCAGTAGATGGCCCCTTCATGATTCTCCACTGAAATTGTGGATTATTTTATATTTATATTTCTTCTGTTATTAAAATAATCTTTGGGGAGAGAAGAGGAACATATTTGCTATATTGAACTGGAGTCAGGTGAATTTTACAGTCAGACAGTGACTTTTTAAAAATCCAGATGTTGAATGAAATCTCATGTATGTGGTTTACAAGGAAAAAGACATTAAGGTTATGCATTTACCGTGGTGGTACTACTTTGTAAGCTTCTTAGTACTTGTAAACGCTTAAGATTATATACTTGGTGAACACTTTCCATGTCATTAAAATTTGAGAATACCCTGTATTTCATAATATTTTAAACTACTTGCCTATTTTGGAATTTTAGGCTGCTTATTTTTCTGTTGGTTATTGTTTTACCTTTTAAGCACTATTATAACAAATATCAATTTAATTAAATCTCTGTTTACATTTATGACTAACAGCTTAGTATAATTTTGTAGAAATGAAATCAGACCAAGAAATTCTATTTATCAAATAGATATTGCTTTAAATAATTAAATTAATTCGGTAGTGATATTTCAGATAGAGATGCTAAATGAAAAGACAATTGAGCTTAGGAGTTGAACAGATGTGGCATTAATTTCAACTCCACTGTTTACTAGCTTTATGAACTTGGGGATACCATCTAAACTCTGTGTATCTCGATTTCCATTTACGCAAAATGGAAGTTGTAACGTCTTACTTGTGGGATTGTTGTTAAATGAAATGTTGTGTGCAAATCACTCTGTGCTTGGCAAATAGTCTGAACTAAAACATCTAGTCAATTACCTCATTCTTCTTCAGGCTATAGTTTTTTGGGTCTAATTTATAATTTGATTGAATTTTATCTTTAATTTTTCTAAGAGTAAGCTCTGCTTTATGGTAACTGACCTTATGCATATTTGCTCAGCATTTTTTAAATGGGGATTTTGTATCTTCAGAAAAATTTTTGTAATTTTTTTCCCCACCCATCCAGGCTTCTCCAAATTGTTTAAGAGGGTGGGATTAATTTAGTAAATAATGATGCACTTTGTGGATGATTATGTGAAAAAAAATTCCTTTTTTTTTTGGAAAAAGAAAGGTAACACTTGAGACCAACAAGAACATTTATACCAACAAGAATTCATATTATTACAGAGAGTAGAAAAAGTAAGAAGGCTATCACCTAGTTCTGAGGCAAATGTTGACTACCTACTATGTAGCAGGGTTTCTTCTAGGGGCTGGTAAACAAAATACATTTGGCCCCTAATCCTCTGGATCTTACATTCTAAGAAAAGGAATAACAAGAGTAACTGAAGAACTTTCCAGAACCAAATGGCTCCATTTCTCATTGAAGCCTTATATGAAAATTAAATTCTTCCACTCATCAATTAGAAAGCATTCAAATTAATGGCATATTTAAACACACTCACAAAAAGGGAAACCTGATAGTAAATACTTATTCTTGCCCATTATCTACATGTGAGAAATAAATTACAAGCTTCTCCTTCAACTTTATATATATATTCCAGACTTTAAAGGAATAGTCTTGTAGGAACAACACTGCCACTGTAATTGCTTTCCACGGAAGTCTTTAGCACTTCTCAATCTGCAAAATGACTGAACTAGAATTCTTACTTCTGAAGATTATCCACACCCCAGGGAAGAATCTGTTTTTTGGCAATGGGGCAGAATATTTGAAATGCTTTATAGTTATATATAAATAAAATTTATATTATATTATTATAACATATATATTAAGTATAATGAATATTATGTAATATATAAAAATAAATTTATATGTTTTCATGCTCTGTGTGCATGCTACATATTCCATTAAAATCTCTTTACCCATCTTACATTTTAGGTTTCAACTCCCTATTAACATTTTTGTTGTATCATTCAGATATTAAAGATTGAGCTCAGTGACAGAGAAAACATCTGCCAAATCATTTGATTCTGATGATCTTATCGTAAAGGTGGACTGGAATATCCCTTGATTGAACATGATAGTCTTTGAGCACAGGCTAATATTGAATTGACCTTTCAAACAAATTAATTTCACTATTGGCACATATTGATCTTGCTGTAAGCTAAAGCCTTTCAGGGTTTCTTCACATGCATTGCTGTCAAATCAGGTCTCTGTAATGATCTGCCTGGCTTCTGTCCCCATCACATGCCAATCCTGAGTAACTGAGTGAGAGCCAATAGTTAACTTTAAAAATTCTATATTTGGGGCTTGGCAACTTAGCATTTGTTAACTCATGATTTTGTTGTTTTCTCAGAGGGATCAGTATTGACAGCTGGCATCATCTCTTGTCTCTCCAGGTCCTGAGACCTCTGTCTTCATTCTTTGTCTCAGGTCTTGCTCTTAAACCCCAATTTGTGCCTAATCAATAAAGTCCTATCTCTTCCCATTCTCCCACTGCCTCCTCAGCTATCTGATCTTTCCTAGAGAGATGTCATTCTTGACATGTAAGCATGCATCTTGGGCTCACGTTAACACATTCTGGTTTACTTTAGTCTCCTTACCTTAGTTGCCCTTAAGTATGCCCTTCACTTAGTCCTATTTCTAATCCTTCTATTTTTTAAAAAAAGGCAAGCTTACTGGGGTATAATTTGTGCAATGGGCAGGCTGTAACATGGTCCCCAGTGATATAACCCTTGTTATTCATGTCTTTACATAATCTCCCCTCATGTGTAAGCTGGATGTGGCGACTTGCTTCTAATGTATAGAGTAAGGCAAAAGTAATGGGATGTCACTTCCAAGGTTAGGTTGAAAAACACTGTGGCTTCTGTCTCAGGCTGACCTCTCCATCTCTTGTTTATTCATTTTATGGGAAGCAGGCTTTCATACTGTGAGCTACCCTATGGAGAAATCCACCTTGTAAGAAAGTGAGGATGGCCCCTAGTCAATACACAATGAGGAACTGAGTACTGCCAACAGCCACCTGAATGGGCTTGGAAGTGGATCCTACCTCCACTGAACCTTGAGATGACTGTACCAGCCCAGAACTTGAGGTGCAGCCTTGTGAGAAAGACTCTGAGCCAGAGGTACCTGAGCCTGCATTTCTGACCCACAGAAATTGTGAGATAATAAATGTTTATTGTTGTATGCCACTAAGTTTTGGGATACTTTGTTAGACAGCAATAGGTAACTAGTATAATTTTCATACAATATAATTCACCTTTTAAGGTATACAGTTCTTTGAGTTTTGGTAAATGCATACAGCTTTGTACCCATCACCACAACCAAAATATAGATCATTTCTATCAACCTCACTCCCAAAAGTTCTCTCTTGATACTTTCTAAGCTTTCTCTACCTGCTCTCCCCTAGCCCCTGGAAAACACTGATCTATTTCCTGTCCCTCTGATTTTGTCTTTTCCAGAATGTCATAAATGGAATCATAGTATGTAGCCTTTTACATCTGTTTTCTTCCACTTCATGTAATGTATTTGAGATTCATCCAAGTTGTTGAATGCAGCCGTAGTTAATTCTTTTTATTGCTGGGCAGTATTCCATTCCATGTATTTACCACTGTTATTTACCTATTATCAGAGGATGAGCATTTGGGATATTTCCAGATTTGGGTGATTATAATAAAGCCACTATAAATGCTTGTAAACATTTTTTGTGGGTATATATCTTTCCATTTTTGGTTAAATACCAAAGGATGGGGTTTATATTATTTCATGGTAAGTTGTAGGTTTAACTGTATAAGAAACTACTAAACTGTTTTGAGAAGTGTCTGCATTTTACATTCCTAGCATTAATGTGGTGAGAGTTCCAGCTGCTCTGCAACCTCAGCAAGACTTAGTATTAGCAGATTTATTTTTTTGTTTTATCCATTTTAATACATGTGTAGTGGTATTTCACTGTGATTTTAATTTGCATTCTCTAATGACGGACGTGATATTGACATACTTTCATGGGCTTCTTTTTCATCCATACATCCTCTTTGGTGAAGTGTTTGTATGAATGTTTTGCCCAATTTTTATATGTTGAAGACAAGAGATCAAAGAAGAAATCCTTGACTTGTCCCTGGTCTTAGGGAGAAACGTTTTTTACTTTACTGGTAATTGTGGCATTAGCTGTAAGTTTCTTTTGTAGATGCTGTTAATCAGGTTAAGGAAATCCTCTTTAATTCTTAGATTGCTGAGATCTTTTGCATATCATTAATGAATGCTGAATTTCATTAAGTGCTTTTCTGCATCTACTAAAATGATCATATGATTTTTCTTCTTTAGTCTGTTAATATGGTGAATTAAATTGATTTTCACCTGTTGATCCAAACTTGCGTTCTTGGGATAAGCACCACTTGATCATGGTGGATTTGATGAATTTAATTTGCCAATATTTTGGGGGTACTTTTGAATCTATTGTTATGAAGTATATTGATCTGTAGTTTCCTTTTCTTGTAATGTCTTTGTCCAGTTTTCATATTACTATAAACTGATGAGTTGGAAACTCAAAAATGAGTTGGAAGTGTTCTTTCCTCCTCTATTTTCTAGAAGAGTTTGTGTAGAGTCTGTATTGTCCTTATGAGTGTGAATATTGTCAGAGATACATCAAAACTTGTTCTAATATTCTGCTTTCAGTCAAATGAGTCTTTTAGAAGATTTTTGTTTCCACAAATACTCAATTTCTCCCTCTTTGCTCCTTTTCTAGTATAGTTTAAGAAAATGTAACTTCTCTCTAGCTTCTCTTTAAGGAATCACTGGTGTCCTATCCTAACAATCCTCCAACCACCAGGATTTATCCTTAGATTTGTGAAACACACACACACACACACACACACACACACACACACAAACTTCTTGTTAAATATTGCCATTTCCCTTTCTATAAAACGTATTTACTTGAGGTATCTCCTTCTACTGACATGTTAGTTGTCAGCTCCATAGCAACAAACTATGTTATTATGTAAAAAACTTGTGCATACTTGTGTTAAAAAGTTAAGCCCCCCAATTTTTACTAACTCTTTGTGCAATGATATAAACACAGTTTAGGCCTTAGTTAGAGTTAATTTATTGATTCAGAATTGTGTACTTACTATGCACCAAGCATTGTGCTAGATGATAAGGATAGGACAATAAAGACAGACATGTTTTCTGCTCTATGTAACTACAGGCAAGTGGGAAAAAGAACTAAGTTAAGTAATTCCAATTTTGCTTCAGAACATCTCTGCATTTTTTTTATCCTAAAAACGCTGGAAACATTCTTTATTCTGATTTTCTGTCTCATCACTTTTCTTCTTTAGTATTTAATTTGCTTTCAGGTGAAAAAAAATGGATGATTTTCTTCCTTCCTTTCGAATTGCAATGAAATTTTTTGATTGGTCATTGACAATCTATCAAATACATTTCACCTCATTTAGGACCCATGATGTTGTTGGCAAATGTGACACAGAAGTCAAATCCATTTTTTTAGCTTCTACATTATTGAATCTTACTAAGGTCTCAGTCACATTTCAACTTCATATACCAGAAAGAGTGTGTATCTTCTGCTTATACCAGCAGCTCTAAATAGCAGCATTTTGCTTCTCTCTCAGTAGATGGCTCCAATCATTATGTCCTTTCTTCCACTTATTGGTGCAAACATGAGTTTCCCTTTCTAGATTAGAGGATCTGAATTCTTCTCTCTTAAGCAATGTTACCTAGCACTTGTTTTAACTTGAAAAGGTGCACAATTCCTTTTTTTAAAATTTTATTGAAGTATAGTTGATTTACAATGTTGTGTTAATTTCTACTGTACAGCAAAGTAACTCAGTTATACGTATATATTCTTTTCCGTTATGGTTTATCACAGGATATTGCATATAGTTCCCTGTGCTATACAGTAGGACTTTGTTTTTTTATCCATCCTATACATAATAGTTTGCATCTGCTAATCCCAAACTCCCAATCCTTCCCTCCCCCACTCACCCCACCCCCTTGGCAACAAGTCTGTTCTCTACGTCTGTGAGTCTGTTTCTGTTTTATAGATATGTTCATTTGTATCATATTTGAGATTCCACATATTAGTGATATCATATATTTGTCTTTCTGTTTCTGACTTACTTCGCGTAGTATGACAAACCCTAGGTCCATCCATGTTGCTGCATATGGCATTATTTCATTCTTTTAATGGCTGAGTAATATTCCACACAATTCCTTTTAATATTTTATCACAGTCCAACTCATACTACTTGGTCTGTTAAAACCGGATTTTATTCCCTTTCAAATGCATTGAAAATTATGTTTTTAAAAAATGTTTAGTGTTTTTATTATAAAAATAGTACCTATAATTTAAAATATATGGTAGAAAACTTTATGAAGTTGAAAAGTAGCCTCTTCTCCAAACTACTCTTCAGTGGAATACTTATAGAAATTAAGAATGTTTAATAAAAAACAACATATATGCATGTATTTATATATATATATTTTTATATATATATACACACATACACACACACACACTCACATATAATCAAGTGTTCAAACTTTCAATAATAGACATCATAGGTCAGTGATCATTGAAGAAGGGAAGCAAATGAGATGAGTCAACTGTCCTAGTGGAATGAATAGAGCATTTCCAGACCACAGTCTGGGAAGGGAACCATAAACAGAGCCTGGTGGTCACCCTGAATTGAGGAGACATTGCTGAGAATTCAGGAAGGGAAAGGCAGCAAAATATGCAGGGAAGAGTAATAGAGAGAAGAAAACTTTCCAAGGAAAACTTCAAAGTTTTCCCCATGAGTCCTCAACTGAGTACTTATGAGCACAAGGGTGAGAAACGAGTCACAGAGAAAGAACTGGAGACAGAATTCCTAGGGTTAACACAAGACTAGATACAGCACATGACCCAACAGTCAGTGGCAAACTTTGTAATACATGGGCCTGAAGGGTATTTAAGAGGGTACTGATTCATTAGTGGGACAAGACAAAAGACTACTTTAATCCAACCTAACAAAGCTTGAAAGCAAGCTTTGAAAGGATCAACCTGTTTCAAAATAACTATATCTTAGAACAAACTCAAGTATGTATAAAGGAATACAAATTTTTTTTTTCTGGGTATAGAATTCCAATTCGAAAGCTTGTTTTTGTTGTTATTGTTAAAGATATTGTGCATTTTCTTCTAGCTTGCAGTTCCTCTTTGGAAAAGTCTTCTGTTATTTTTATTTTTATTCCCTTTTATGGTAGGTATCTGGCTGACTTTAATATCTTTTTCTTTGTCACTGGTTTTAAATCAATTTTATTGTGATGTGCCTTAGTGTAGTTTCCTCATGATTTGGTTTCTTTGAGCTTCTTGAATTTGTGAGTTTGTAGTTTTCAACAAGTTTGGAAAAATTTTGGCCATTATGCCTTCATATATATGTTTTTCTCTGTTCCCCAACTGCCAATATCAGGACTCCAATTACAACTATATTAGACATGAAAATTGTCCCACATCTCACTGGTGTTTTGTCCACTTTTTCAGGCTTTTTTTTTCTCAGTGTTTCATTTTTGATAGTTTCTATTGCTTTGTCTTCATGTTTCCCATTGTTTTTTTCTATAGTGTTTAATCTGCTATTAATCACATCTCATATATTTTCCATCTCAGACATTTTTTTATGTCTCTTAAAGTTCAGTTTTTAAGAATATATCTCTCGTGACTCTACTTAATGTGTTCATGCTTCCTCTACTTTCTCAAACACATCAAATATAATTAAACTATTTAAAAATATCCTTGTCCATTCTATCATTGATATCACTTTAGTGTCATTTCTATTAATTAATTTGTTTCATCACTATGCATCATGTTTTCCTGCTTGTGTGCCTGATAATTTTTTATTGGATGCCACACAATTTGAATTTTATCTTTTTGGGTGCTGGGTATTTTGTAACTAGAATATAAAAGTCCAAGTAAGGATTAAAATATGATAGAGAAGGAGCCCAGGACCAAGGGATGAATTGTGATAGGTCAAACTAAATCATAGAAACTCAATTTCCAAGTCTTCCTTGCATCTAGGCTTGGAAATGTAAACTAAGTTTAGCCAATAATACATAAGGGGAAGTGAGTTGTGCACTTTAGTAATGTTTTGCTCCCCAATAAAATGTAAGATTTGAACCATAAGTTTTTTCACCATTGTTTCCTGGCTTTGAATATTCTAATGATGTCTAACACTGTGGGAGCTCTCTTGAAGCCTTGAGCTGACAAGGAACCCCCAAATTTTTGAAAATTAATTTACTAATTCAATAAATATTTGGTCTATGGAAAAGGGGAGAATTGAGTTACCAGTCATTGTGATGGGAATTCTGTAGATAAACATATTTTCAGTGGTAGGTGAAGAGTTCAATTTTAGACATTCTAAATTTGTGATACTTATTAGACAGTCATCCAGAGATGTCTAGTGAAGCAGCTGGAAATATTAGACTTGAGTTCAGGAGGGAAGGGGATGGTGAAAGAGATGTTCATTTGAGAAGAATGTAAAAAGTAAGAAATAAATAGTTATCTAGGAATAAAGGAAACTGAGTAGACTGGGGAGTTTCAGGATTATTCGAAAACACTAAGAGCCATTTGATCTTGGGGGTCATGAATTTACGTGAGTGTGATTATCATGAATGATCATGGAATTTAAGGTTGATGAAGATGGAAGTCAGAAACTGAGGAAAATTGAGGGACAGTGAAAATTAAAGCCCCATGGAAGTGAGACACTAAGATGGAATAATAGGAGATTGTCTTTAATGAGTGAATGCCTGAAATTGAGTTTACTAATGGGATGTAATTATTATTAATGTGGAAGGCTAAGGAATGAACCATGGGATCAAGTGGCTGAAATAGGATAGAAGATGAAACTTTTGGAGGATAGGAGGTCAAGGAACTGAGAGGCCAAGGAATTGGAAGAATCATATAAATGGATAATTAATTATGAAGAATTATGAGGGAATGACATTGGAGAAAGTGATCGTGATCCAGGAGCTAAAGTTTTCAAAGAATTACAGTGAGGGCCTGTGGATGATGGTAATCTGGAGAGGATGCTAGTGACATAGTTTAATGGCATAAAATTTAAAGCTGGGAGATTTAAAGGAGAAGGAAGGAAAATGGTCTTGAAGTACTAATGTGAATCAGGGAGGACACCTGAAACTCTCAGGTTCAGGGTGTGAGAAACATGGGAGAAATACTATCAGTACTAATGAGTGACTTTGCAAAGGAAGTGGAGTCTTCCAAAGAAAGCAGGTAACCATGCAAACAACAAAGGGAAGGAAACATTTTGAGAAGTATGAGTAATTAGGGGATTTTGATGATTATGATTTGATGATTTTGTATTGCAGAAAACAGAGTGCTAGGATAAGTAGAGAAGAGGTGGGAAATAATATCATATTAATCTGAGAATGGAGCAATAGATTCATGGATTTAAAGCAGCTGAGTCCTTCCTGACAGTGTTGAGTCCCTGACCTACCTGCCTCTAGTCCCCTGTTAAGTGATGTTATTTGTTTAAGCCTCTGATATTTGGGTTTGTTGTTACTTTTAACCAAACTTATCCTAATATAGCAGATATTGGTTAATTTTTAGCAGGAGTCTGATTTAATCTAATATACTTTGTAAAAAGAACATTCTGGCTTCTCTGTGGAGAATAGGCTACATGACAGCAAAGACAGAGGCAAAATTACAAATGGCCAATAATTCATAAAAAGATGCTCATACTGACTTTTAATATTTATTGACTGTGTTGTTTTTTATGCCATTCGCTTGGTGTGTTACTTTTTTAAGGCTGCTGTAACAACTTACCAAAACTGAGTAGTTTAAGACAACAGAAATTTATTCTCTCACAGTTCTGGAGTTCAGAGTCTGAAATCAAGTGTTGGCAGGGTCATGCCCCCTCTGGAGCCTCTAGGATAGGAGCCATTCCTGCCTCTTTCTATATTCTAGTTTCTGATATCTCCAGGTATTCCTTGGTTTTTGACAGCATTAACTGTAATCTCCGCCTTCTTCTTTTTTTTTTTTTTTCTTTTGCGGTACGCGGGCGTCTCACTGTTGTGGCCTCTCCCATTGCGGAGCACAGGTTCCGGACACGCAGGCTCAGCGGCCGTGGCTCACGGGCCCAGCCGCTCCGCAGCATGTGGGATCTTCCCGGACCGGGGCACAAACCCGTGTCCCCTGCATCGGCAGGCGGACTCTCAACCACTGCGCCACCAGGGAAGTCCCCGCCTTCTTCTTTAATGGCCAGCTAATCTGTGTGTCTGTGAGTCCTAGGGTTCCTTGCCTTACAAAAACACTAGATATTGGATTAGGGGCCAGTTCAAAATATACTACTTCATCATATCCTCTGTTTATTATTTTTACTGGACTGTTTATCTTTCCTACTATTGTTTTATAAATTCTTTAAAAATTTAAATGTGCTACAAACACTTTTTAAGATAGTCTTTTTACTTTATTTAAGAAAAAATAATCACTGGAAACCTTTAATTTTTAATAAATAGCACTCTTTTTAAAATTTATAACAGTGTGTTACTTATAAAAATGTTTATCATTCCAAGATTATCCTTCGATGCACCCATTTTAATCAATTATCTTTTTTAATATTTAAAGAATTGATTTGTTATTATTTCAGAATTTGATTGGGATCTTAATTACATTGTCTTCCTTCATGCCCTTTAACCTCTTCCATTAGCAAAGAGGTCAACCTGTGTTTATTGCCCACATAATCAATGCTTGCCTCAGGCCAGAAATATGCATATACAGGCCCTTCCATCACCTGGACTGGTCCCCTAATGTTTTTTCCTTCCAGTTATCAGGATAAACTAAGTTATTTATGATATATTCCCAAGATCTTCTGGGTAAGTAGACTTGGAATTTTCCAGCCTATTCCTTCTGGTCTGAATCAGAGGTTCCTCCTGGGAAATTCAGCTCTTGCAAATTTAACTTTTCCAAGTGTATATGTAGACAATCACTAAATGGGTGTGCTCTTGAGGGATTTAGGAGAGGAAATAGCCTTGAGTAGAGGGGCAGTGCAAAAGCACTAGTGAATAGAGTGTTCTTGAACCAAGATGCATCGAGTTGTTACTGTCTGCTCATAATTTTTTTTTTTTTTTTAAAGAAGGACTTTCAGTCTTATGGTTGGCAGTCATGCTTCCTTTAGTGGCCATAAGTCTCTCCCAAATGCTAAGAACCTGCTCAGATTTGATAAGCCAGCTGAGTAAAAAAGTCATCTTCTTGCCTAATGGCAAATTCTGTAGTTTTTACCACACAATTCCCTTTATGGTCATAATTGTCCCTTGCAAAAATATAGTGTTACAGCAGAATTCAAACTGCTGCCTCTGGAATAAACAGGAAAGGGCACATTCCCATTTCAAAACAACATGTGCACCAATAGAGTTTAGCTTCCATTTAAAATGATTTTACTAACAATGCAATAGTTTTGATAGACTGCCTGTTTGACCTTTTAGTGCATAGATGAATCTGTTTGCTCTTGTTTAGACAGGTATATCTTTTAGATTATAGATACGGATATGACTCTCACATACATTTACAGTTCCTATAGGGCAGAGATTGTGTCTCTTTGGTTAGTCCAGGATGCAGCACAGTTTTAAGTACAAGTAGGAGCTTAATAAAACATGTGTTTTCAGCATTTTCAGTCCTGAAAAAAAGCAAAAAGAAAGAAAGAAACAGTGCCTGGTGAAGAATGGGTGCAACCTCAACCTGAAAGAGAATTTAAATTGATCTCTACACTTTGAAGTTAGCAAGAACATGATGTGTGGAAAAAGAAAAGAGGAACAGTACAAATCCACACATGCAAAACTATTTCTAAATCAGACAGGGTTTTAGTTGGTTATTTCACAGAAACAATAGCCAAAGCCCCCTTTTAATGGGGGAAATGGTAACTTTTACATTCTGGGATGTGCAAAAGGAAATAAAAATTTTCAGAGGCAGGTTAACTGGGCAAATAGCCTTACCTTCCCAAGGATCCTGATCTGTAGGGAAAAGAACATCTCATAGGTATGTAGCTACAGGGAGGTAGACTATGGTGTATAGATACTGAGAGCTCTAGAATCTGGATCCAAACCTATATCCTTAAATCTATTCATGTGAACAAGTTACTTACTTGTTACTTGTGGTTAGTTACTTGTTCGTTACTTAGTCTGCTTTTTCTATAAAACGAAGCTAATAATAGTACTTACCTTATGGGGTTTGTGTTGGAATTAAATGGGTTAGTAAATGTAATTCCCTTAGATCAGTTCCTGGTACCATATAAGAAAAAAGTTGTCAGTTATTGGAAATAGTTGTAGAAAGAGTAATAGAAGTTGTATTAGTTTGCTTGGGCTATGATAAAAATGTACCACAGACAGGGTACATTAAAAAATAGATATTTATTTTCTTACAGTACTGAATGCTAGAAATCCCAAATTAAGGTGCCAGCAGGCCATGCTCCTTCCTTGCCTTTTCTGGTTTCTGTTGGTTCTTGGTGTTCCTTGGCTTGTGCCAGTGCAACTTCAATGTCTGCCTCTACCTCTACCTGGCCTTCTTCCCTGGGTCTCTGTGTCTCAAATCTCCCTCTCCTATCTCTGGTAAGGACAATAGTCACTCAATAGGTATGTTTACACCTGGATTATTTAAAGTCTTTCATGTTTTAAATCTCAGTAATAGGTTTAGAATGGGTTGGTAATCAAGTCTTTCCTGGAGTTTTGGGACGTTTCTGCCAAAGTGATTTACTATTAGTCTTATGTAAGCAGGAGTTGGTTGTGGCCACTATACCCAATCACATTGAGGAAGCCATTTACGTTCCAATACAATGAAGGCACACATTTGGCAGTGGGAAAGCTGAGAGAGAGGAAGAGCAGGAGGGAGGGAGGAAAAGAAAGAAAATACTTTCTCTTTGTGGTTTAAATAGAATTCATCTCTTCCTCATTTACAGTAAGTATTTGTCACTATATACCATTGTATATGGACATCTGCATGTCTTCTCTCTTTGGTTACACGAACGATTGCGGACTCCTTGAAGGTAAGGTCTGTATGTGATCAATTTATGTAACCTCTCACAGTTTCCATCCCATTCCACTGGGAACTCAGTAGACATGAATGGGAGTGGGTGAAATTAAGGAAACTAATCTTTTAAAATCTCTTACTATGTTCTACACAATTTGCTAAAGACTTTTCATAAATTACGTCACTTAATCCCTGTAATGTCTTTGTAAGGCAAGCATTATTACCTTTCTTTCAGAGATACTTGAGTCATGACTCAGGAAGTTTTTGTAGATTTCTAAATGCCATATAGCTTTAAGTGGTAGAATTGGGATTTGGACCCAAGCTACCTAGTTTCAAAACTTGGACTTCAAGTCTATCTAGTCCCCATACCTGATGTTCTAACAGAGCTCCTAATAAGGAGGAACATTTTGATCAGAATGTATAGAAATGGCCTAATGATAGAGGGGAAATGCTTGAATTGAACTTTGAGGAATGGAATTTCTATATCTAGAAAAGTATTAGGAAGATGCTTAAAATACATAAGTGAGCTCATTCAGACTCCTATTCCAAAACTCTCCACTAGGTTCTCCTTATGCTTGGAACAAAATCCAAACTTCTGTCTCTGTCTTAAAAAGCCTTTCATGACCTGTCACTTGCCTCCTACTTTAGGCTTTTCTCGGACCTCATCTTCAACTGTTCTAGAGCCTCCTTTCTATTCCTACCCCCTCACAACTTACTCCTGCCTACTCACACTAGTTTTTCTTTCTCTGATACACTCTCCTGGTCTTCTCATGGCTGGTTCCTTTGTGTCATTCTGATTTCAGAGAGACCACACATCAAAAGCAGCTTCCTATTCACTTCCATCATATAAACCTACTCTAATTTTAAATTTTAACACTTTGCACTATTTGACATTTTCTTGTGAGTTTACTTGAATGTGTTTGTCTTTTATTTTCCCCGTCCATTTCATTGGAATGTAAAATATCCTAAAAGCTGGGCTCAAGTCTGTCTTGTTGTTGGTTGTATGTACCCTCCCCAGATCTCTGGCAATCACCATCCCTCAGTAGATAACTTTTGAATGAATGAGTGAGACTACAGTAAGTAGCTTGAAGTGACTATGTATTGGCAGGGCCCACAATAATTGAACTTAAACTCAGATGTAACAGAATAAATATTTGAAAGTAGTTGGCTAGAGTACAAAGTGCATTAAGGATAGCAGGATGTAAAGCAGGACATTTTGATAGGGCCATTTTTGATGCTCTAGTTTTTTTTATGTGTTTGCATCAGAATGTTTCTGGCAAAATAGAAGGAACGGTGACAAATATATCACATGAGAAGTATTCAGAGGCTTTTCTTCTCGTATAGCTGCAAAGGAAGTGCCTGAATTTTCTCCCTTTCTCCATCTTGCTGTGTTGATCACTTATTGGTAATTATCTCCCACTAGAGAGATATCATCAACATCTTTGTCTCCAGTAGAGAAGAACTGGAGGAAAGGAAAGGTGTGATTGATTTACTTAAGAAACAAGAGAATTTATCCTGAGGCCAAGGAGTCAGGGAAACAGGGCTGATGATCAGATAGAGAAAGGAGATTTAAGGAGTAGCAGCTGTCTGGCAAAGAGGACTTTTGAGGCGTTAGATGGGTAAACGGGACTGATTAGGACTTTGGAGGGTTTTGAATGATATTCCTCACCTACTTCACCACCTCGTCAAGGTACTTTGGTAGAGAACTGTATGATTTTTTTTTTCAAGGCTACTGGAGTTGGATTTGTTTCTTCTGGATGTGACAAGGCCAAGATGAGCTTCTAATCTGTTTTAAAACACAGATTCATTTGGGCTACATGTGTTGTTTAGTTTTATTAGTAAGTCAAGCTGCAACGTATCCTCTGATCCTGACTTCTTTTCTAACCTCCCTTTCTGACCCTCAATGAGCATTCTTTTTTACAAGAAAACAACCAATACCAGGATAGCAGTTTAGGAGTTTAACAACTGATGCTTTCTTGTTATTATAAAAATATTTAACAAAGTAAAACACAATATGTGAATGCCATTATTATTAAGAGAAATAATAATAGAAATATCATTGAGAATTTTCTGTGCAATTTGATGCAGAGAAAAGTAATCATATTACGACCCAACTCTCTGCTGTATTTCCCCATAAATCACCTTTCTCAAATAAATATTCTCAATGAAATAACATTGGCCTGTCGACTGAAAAAAAAAAATGCTTGACCTAAAAATTGAGAGTTATGTTTTATTCAGTGGACAAAACTGAGGACTTAAACCCGGGACACAGCATCTCAAATAACCCTGAGAGGGTGCTCCAAAGAGGCAAGTGGGGGAGCCCAGACTACACAGGAGTTTTTGCAACAAAAACCAGGTAGTCGGAACATCAAAAGATTATTGTTAATTAAGGAAAACCAGATATCTCAAGTTAATGAATTTAGTGCTCTCCTATGTATTGGAAGATGCAAGAGTCTGGGGATCACTGAAATCATTCCTTTGATATGCACCTCAGCTATCTGGGGTGTATTCTGTGTTTACTCATCCTGAGTCCTCAGGGTATGCCCTCGGGGTGACTGCAGCAGCGGACTGCTAGATGGAGGGGGAATCCTGCCTCCATCCTGAGTTCCCTCAGGGCCCACCGTAGGGGGCAGCTGTAATGTGATGGCTCGATGGCTACAACATCCTTTGTTTACTGAAATGGCAGGCAACATTTTTCACAGGCCAAATCAGGAAGCTTACCAAAAACAATTTCCTATATATATATAGGAAAAGTACCATTATTAGACTGACTATTTAGTCTATTTCCATTATGAAATGCTATTTTTAAGTGAGAAATCAAAGGCTAAGAGACAGTTCATACAAGGTATATGTTAATATGGAGAGAATAAGCAAACACTTAGTTTATTTTGATTAATGGTTTTTCCTGAGAAAAGCAGGTATAGTGACATGACTCCTGATTATATGTTGTTTGTCTGCTAGGTGTTTCTCACAAGCCATTTCATCCTTCAGCCCATTTCCTGCCTCACTCACCCCTGACCTCTGCATTATTCCATTCTCCACCTTGGGTTGATCATGAAGTGGTGAAATGGAGTGAGGCTGAAAAACAAGGTAAAAATATATGCTCTCCGAACTGAAATAGGTGAAAGTTGGTGTTTTCACTTGTTTATTTCAAAATAACCCCCATCAAAAACACTCAGTTAGGGCTTCCCTGGTGGCGCAGTGGTTGAGAGTCCGCCTGCCGATGCAGGGGACATGGGTTCGTGCCCCGGTCTGGGAGGATCCCGCATGCCGCGGAGCGGCTGGGCCTGTGAGCCATGGCCGCTGAGGCTGCCCGTCTGGAGCCTGTACTCCGCAATGGGAGAGGCCACAACAGTGAGAAGCCCGCGTACCGCAAAAAAAAAAAAAAAAAAAAAAAACACTCAGTTAAAATGGTCTCGTTGGAATATCTTTGGTATGAATAAATAGTTGTAACAAAGTAACAAAGCCTCTCAAAAATGCTATGTTCCCAGAGGAAGTGCTGGGAATGATTCATAAAGGATCAGGCTTAGATTTCAAAGGTACATTCATGTTAGATTCTGGAGGGTTGAATGGAAAACTTGTTGTGCATTTGGTCTTGATTTTGTAAGAGATAGGAAACTAGAAAATTTTCCTTTCAATCCAAGAGTAATAAGAATAAGGTGGCATTTTAATTGCTGTATTTAATGGACTGTAGTTTCTTGAGTATTAAAAACCTTACTTTGAAAAGTAAAAAAGTAATAAAGCATTTCCATAGTCACATAAATTTGGAAAATGCTGAGTTAAACAAAGTGAAGCGTATATCCAAGCTACAGGACTTCCAGAGCCTTCAGAGACGGCTGATATTCCACATAAATATCCCAGACGGGGAGAGTAGACAGTGCTTCTTCAACTTGAGGAATTAGTGATCTGAGAACACGCTACAGAATGCAAATGGTTTTGAGGGTAAAAAGACTGGAAGCAGAGGGAATGGTAAAAGGGTTATCCAAAGAGCCCAGAAGGGAGATAATACCCTGCCTTAAACGTGGCAGAATAATAGATTAGGAAAGAAAGCCTCAATGCTGTGGTATATAAGAAATGTTCCCCAAAATTTGGTATAAAATAGACATCGTTCAGATTTTAACTATCACTTATACAAGTCTATATGTCTATATCCTTAATTTTTGTTAACCTATATTTCTGCCAATTGAATGTTTCTATCTGTAATTAAACGTGGCATGTACCAAACTCATTATAGCTTGCTCTGCCTACTCTCTGCCTGTATGATTTACCTATCTCATTCGTCAATCTCTCAAGCTCTAACATATCAGCTTCATTTTTGAGTTCTCCTTCTCACCACTTAAGAACTCACCAAAAACCTGTCCCTTTTACCTTCTAATTGCTGCTAATCTCTGTCAACCCTTCATCTCTTCTGACTTCCCTTCAAATTCTATTTCCAAAATTATTTTCTTAAAAAAATGTCTAATAGTATCACCTCTATTCTGTGCTTGGAAATACTGTCCTTCCCTGTTGACTAAAGGGTAGAGCCATCCTTTTAAGTGGGAGCTTACATGTTCTGGATCAGACTCTACTTTTGCCATTCCTTCCTCACCTGAGCTGAGGCTGTTCCCTGAAATAACGCAAGCATTAAATCTCTGTATCATTGGCATACCTTGTCTCCTCCACCTGAACTGTCCTTCTATCTCTTCTCTATTTGGCAAAAGCTCACTCATTCTTTAAAATTGTTTGCTCCCTCTTTGCAATCGGTTA